>NC_091628.1:29092500-29419722 GCF_027580195.1 Bos mutus
ATGCAAAAGTAGGAAGTCAAGAGATACCAGGTGTAACAGGCAAATTTGGCCTTGGGGTACAAAATGAAGCAGGTCAAAGGCTAACAGAATTTTGCCAAGAGAACTCACTGGTCATAGCAAACACCCTCTTCCAAGAACACAACAGAAGACTCTACATATGGACATCACCAGATGGTGGACACTGAAATCAGATTGATTCTATTCTTTGCAGCCAAAGATGGAGAAGCTCTATACAGTCAGCAAAAACAAGACTGGGAGCAGACAGTGGCTCAGATCATGAACTCTTTATTGCCAAATTCAGATTTAGATAGAAGAAAGTAGGGAAAACCACTAGACCATTCAGGTATGACCTAAATCAAATCCCTTATGATTATATAGTGGAAGTGACAAATAGATTCAAAGGATTAGATCTGATAGACAGAGTGCCTGAAGAGCTATGGACAGAGGTTCATGATATTGTACAGGAGGCAGGGATCAAGACTGTCCCCAAGAAAAAGAAATGCAAAAGGCAAAATGGTTGTCTAAGGAGGCCTTACAAATAGCTGAGAAAAGAAAAGACACAGAAGGCAAAGGAGAAAAGGAAAGATACACCCATTTGAATGCAGACTTCCAAAGAATAGCAAGGAGAGATTAGAAAGCCTTCCTCAGTGACCAGTGCAAATAAATAGAGGAAAACAATAGAATGGGAAAGACTAGAGATCTCTTCAAGAAAATTAGAGATACCAAGGGAACATTTCATGCAAAGATGGGCTCGATAAAGGACAGAAATGGTATGGACCTAACAGAAGCAGAAGACATTAAGAAGAGGTGGCAAGAATATACAGAAGAACTGTACAAAAAAGATCTTCATGACCCAGATAACCACGATAGTATGATCATTCACCTAGAGTCAGACATCTTGGAATGCAAAGTCAAGTGGACCTTAGGAAGCATCACTATGAACAAAGCTAGTGGAGGTGATGGAATTCCTGTTGAGCTATTTCAACTCCTAAAAGATGAGGTTGTGAAAGTGCTGCACTCAATATGTCAGCAAATTTGGAAAACTCAGCAGTGGCCACAGGACTGGAAAAGGTCAGTTTTCATTCCAATCCCAAAGAAAGGCAATGACAAAGAATGTTCAAACTACCACACAATTGCACCCATCTCACACGCTAGCAAAGTAGTGCTCAAAATTCTCCAAGTCAAGCTTCAAGAGTATGTGAACTGTGAACTTCCAGATGTTCAACCTGGATTTAGAAAAGGCAGAGGAACCAGAGATCAAATTGCCAACATCCACTGGATCATCGAAAAAGTGAGAGAGTTCCAGAAAAACATCTACTTCTGCTATATTGACTATACCAAAGCCTTTGACTGTGTGGATCACAACAAACTGTGGAAAATTCTGAAAGAGATAGGAATACCAGACCACCTGACCTGCCTCCTGAGAAATCTGTATGCAGGTCAGGAAGCAACAGTTAGAACTAGACATGGAACAACAGACTGGTTCCAAATAGGAAAAGGAGTACATCAAGGCTGTATATTGTCACCCTGCTTATTTAACTTCTATGCAGAGTACATGATGAGAAACTCTGGGCTGGATGAAGCACAAGGTGGAATAAAGATTGCTGGGAGAAATATCAATAACCTCAGATATGCAGATATCACCATCCTCAAGGCAGAAAACAAAGAAGAATTAAAGAGCCTCTTGATGAAAGTAAAAGAGGAGAGTGAAAAAGTTGGCTTAAAACTCAACATTCAGAAAACTAAGATCATGGCATCCGGTCCTATCACTTCATGGCAAAAAGATGGGGAAACAGTGGAAACAGTGGCAGACTTTTATTTTTTTGGCTCTAAAATCACTGCAGATGGTGACTGCAGCCATGAAATTAAAAGACGCTTGCTCCTTGGAAGAAAAGCTATGACCAACCTAGACAGCATATTAAAAAGCAGAGACATTACTTTGCCAACAAAGGTCCATCTAGTCAAAGCTATGGTTTTTCCAGTAGTCACGTATGGATGTAAGAGTTGGACTATAAAGAAAGTTGAGCACTGAAGGTTTGATGCTTTGGAACTGTGGTGTTGGAGAAGACTCTTGAGAATCCCTTGGACTGCAAGGAGATCCAACCAGTCCATCCTAAAGGAAATCAGTCCTGAATATTTATTGGAAGGACTGATGCTGAAAGCTGAAAGTCCAATACTTTGGCCTTGGCCACCTGATGCGAAGAACTGAGTCACTGGAAAAGACCCTGATGCTAGGAAAGATTGACGGCGGGAGGAGAAGGGGACTATAGAGGATGAGATGGTTGGATGGCATCACCGACTCTGTGAACATGAGTTTGAGTAAGCTCCAGGAGTTAGTGATGGACAGGGAAGCCTGGTGTGCTGCAGTCCATGGCGTTACAAAGAGTCAGATACAACTGAGCAACTGAACTGATGATTTGTATAGGTGGAGTCAAAGGAGAGCAGGTATTCAGGTGAGGATGAAGTGGGACCAGAGGACAGAGGCTAAAAGTCGGTGACACCGTCAGGAGTCAGTAAGTGGTCTAGTGTGGATGAAAGGATGGCAAGACATAGAGGAGGTGAGCCCAGAAAAGAGAGTGGAGTCAAAATGGGAAGGCTGAGAATACTTCCCAACGCAGCATTTCTCAGAGTACAATTTAGGCATCTGAATCAAGGATGCTTGTAAGAAGAGCACCTTGCTGGGGCCATTCCATAACCATCACACCTGAATCTCTGGAAGGGATCTGGTAATATGCATTTAAAGCCAGAATTCCCTGTGATTTCTCTGAACATTAATGTTTGAGAACCTCAGTAAAAACTTTGCCTTATCGCAGGCAACAAGCAGGGTCAATGTTAAACAGGACAGTGGCAAAATATGCTCTGGGTTATGGTATGGTAATTCTGTTAGAAGAATGAAAGATAAAATGAAAAGGCAGAGATTGAGAGGAGGGGGACCTCTGGCCCTGGACCAGGTGAGAGCTGCTGAGGGTTTAAGGAGGCACTGGCAGGACTTACAGGTTGATGGGATATCAAGAGATATCAAATGTCAAGAGAGGTAGAAGGAAGGGAGCACTCTTCCAGCCAGGCTGCCAGGAAGAATGATCATTTGACTAAGACGGGAGAGTCGAGGGGGAGAAGCAAGCTGTGTGGTAAGGGTCATCTGTAAATTAACTTCAAAAGATGGCTTTTGCGGTGCTGTCATGACATCCAAGTGTAGACAGGCTGCCAGCTGGTGTTCTGGTCTGGTGCTCCAGGTGCAAGGAGCGCATGTGGGCCGCGGCTCAGAGGAAAGCCTCAGGTGTGCACAGATCAGAGGGAGCCTGACAACAGAGCAAGAGGACGACGACCTCATACACCTAGAGAACATCCTGCAAAGTGCTACCTTGAGAGATAGAGTGGTCTTCTGCGTGAAAAGGATCTGAGTGATCTCACCTACGTGGACTTATTCCTCTCCAGGAGGGGTTTATGGTCATGGAGGCACAGTAAAATTATCTGACATTTTTGTCAGCTTAAGAAATATAAATGCCCTGTTCAAGTTCATTCTATTCAGTTCTGAATTTCTTCCATCATGCTGATGCTGTCTGGATTGGAATGAATTATTGGTGGTGCTAAAAAAAGGAAAACTAGCATCTCTTAATTAGGCTCTTTTTTTGAGGGAGCGCTTTGCTTAAGTGTAGGATAAGAGGAGGATTAGGAAAATCTTCCAAATGTGGACTTCATACCACTGTTTTCTTAAGTTTGTATAAAAACACATTTTTGTTTGTCCTGGGCTACTCCTCCATCTCACTCCTATAACCCAAATCCACATCCATCCTCCAAGGTCTGATTAGGAATTCCTCTGTGAGAAAGGAGTGACCAGTCTTTTATTTTTTGCCATAAAATGGTAGCATTTTAGTTCTAATACAGTGCTTTGTACTTTGTAGGCACTTAATAAATATGTGTGGGTTTGGTTTATGATGCTCATTATTAGATTAAATTATCTTATTCATAAGTGTTTTTCAAATTACTCTGACTGAACTATTTTTCTCATCCTTTCTGGATTTCAAAACACAGTATAAAGAATGGGGGAGAAGATGATTAAGAAATGGATTTCCATTTTTTAGACTTCAGATCAGGAGGAGGAGATCTCTACCCTATTTGTAATGTCACAGACAATTTTAAACTCCAGTGATGCCCTACTTTGTGGGCAGCAATGAATTAATAGCAAGACAGATGATTTTCAAAAGGCTTAGATCTACAAAATATATATTTGAATGGAAAAATGTACAAGAGCTCTCTGAATATTTTTCAGTGAGCCTAATCCTCTTTCTAGACATTTCTGTTTGCTTCATTTGTTCTAGAAGTCATCAATTCTTAAGGGATAATAAGCATGTTCATTCCTTTGCTTAGTTATAGCTAATTAATATTATTTCATTCAGTCCATTATTCATTCAACAAACTTCAACAGAGAATTAATTGTACTCCAGCTGTCAGCGATACAATCTGTGAGTTTAAGGGGCCATGGAAAACTTATTTACTCCCAAACACACACATATATGAAATCACCCAAAGAAAACAGGCAGGGAAATCAGAGTAGGCTAAATCCATATCAAGCCCACTGTCTGATTTTAATTTGTTTTCAGGATAGTGCTGGTTTTCTTAATTGATTTTGAATATCAGTCTACAGGATTTTGATTGCTACTAGTGAAAAAGCAGTCTCACTAGTCATTTCAATTTGTAATCTTGAAGAAGCAATCATATTTTTCCTAGTAGACAATGCTACTTACAGTTCTCCTAAATTTTTTAATGAAGAAAATGTCTTCTCTGGAACAAAACCAATTTGATTTCTAGGCAGAAACCTGTAAGACATGGTGAGAGTCAGCACTGTTGGTCTGAGTCTGCTGTAGTAATCAGTTCTCATTGGGAAATGCCATTGATCTGGCTGTAATTTAATAAACCTCGAGGTGAGGCACGTTCTGGAGTGGGACACAGGCGGCGGTTTCTCACTGACAGTGTCTCCAGGACATGCTGCCACACGGAACTTGAGGCGCCAAGCGTGGGCTACAGAGCTGTACTTTGTTTGGATTCTGATTATTTTAGAAAGCTTTTCTTTTCCCAACATACACACACAGAATGTCAAATTTGGGCCCTGTTAATGATTCTCAGAGAAGGCTTCAAGAGGATCTTTGAGCAAGGCACCTTCCTTACAAGAAGAAGGCTCAGAAAGAGCAAAGCGTGAACCAACCCCATTTGGGCCACAAACGGATTTTAAATTGGGGGTGGGGGAACACTGGTTTTACATTTCCTCTGTTTGAAATGGAATCTTCCAGGACAAATGGCAAAAAAGAGGGGGCTGGCGACTGACTGCCTTACAGAGGTGTTAACAAATGAGATAATGAATGTGAAAATGAAGTCTCTCAGTTGTGTCCGACTCTTTGCGACCCCATGGACTGTAGCTTACCACATTCTCTGTCCGTGGCAAGAGTACTGGAGTGGGTTGCCATTTCCTTCTCCAGAGGATCTTCCCAACCCAGGGATCAAACCTGGGTCTTCCCCATTGTAGGCAGACGCTTTACCATCTGAGCCACCAGGGAAGTCACCGAATGAGTATGAAGGTGACTCAAAAGCTACATGGAGCTATGAAATAGAAGGCGTGGGTGTCATTCATTTAGTTTCCCAGCGCTCTCTCTCATTACCCATCTCCTATGTGGGACACCCTCTTTCCTTACTGAGTATGCTAATCTTCAATCTGATTGATTAATTTGTAACCTGGCAATAGCTTTGTCTCTTTCTGTTGGTGAAAAGTGGTTGGACCACCACAAACGGATATACAATGATTTTTCTTTTCCAACTACCCATCCAAGCAACAAACATTACTGAGCACTAACTATATATGGAGAACTGTGATGAAAGCAAAAGCACATTTTTGGGTTTTTAAGCTTACCATGCAAATGTGCCAATTAACTGATCCATCTGCCTTCCTGCCCTCATAAAAAACACAAAACAGCAATCAGAATCTTTGCCCAATCAGAATATGTTCGAAATTCTTCTCTTTAGAATAAACTTTTTTTTCTTTAAAGAGAGAAATATTAAGTGATGTGTCACTGGCAGCAACACTAACCACTTTCACACACATTATCTCATTTCCTTCGGGACCATGGTACCAGGTCAGCTGGGGTGGGGCGGGGGGTGGGCAGTGCACAGAAATAATGATTGCCCTCAGAAAGAAGGAAGCTTAAATGGTTGGCAGCTAATCATAAGGCTTGGCCCCACCATCCATGTGTGCATTTTCCAGTACTGTAGTTTCAGACCAAGGCTGTAAACAAAACATACTTTGAAATTCCTTGTCAATGTTGTCTTTGATTTCCAAAGCTTCTAGACTTCCCCTCATTCACCGTTGTATACTTACAGCACTGTGAGGGAACTGCACGACAGAAAGGTGGAATTCGTGAGGAATTTTATCCCATTGCCTTCCAAATCCCTAAAAGGCATGGAGGGAAAATTTTTTTTTAATGTTTCTGCACAAATCATATGTTTAAAGCCATTTGTCAGTGATGTAACAGTTTCAAACTTTATTTTTACTTCATTCCAATTTTTTAGGCTTTCCTCCTAATTATTGCATGAACAGTATAATTAACATTCTGCTTCTTTTCCCCTTCCAATTAATTTTAGAACTTTAAAAAAAGAACTGAGCAAAAGGGCAGCCCACTATTTAGTGAATGTTTCTCTATGCTGGACCTCATGCTATTAATTCTCATAATGCTGCCACCATAATAGCAGCAACTCCATTTATTGGGTTTTCACAGTGTCAGGGGCTGTTCCGCATGCATAACACACCCTCCTGAGAAGCTGGCATTCTTACCTCCCATTTGAGGTAATAATTTGAGGAATCTGAGGACTTTGGAAATTCACTTTTCTTGTGGTCGCACAGCTACTGAGTGGTAGAACTGACCCTCTAACTCAGATCTGCCTGAATCGGATTCCTAGACACTTAGCCATGGCATCACAGATGGTTAAATTCTCATGTCCTCCCAGCATCAGGTGGATATCTGTGTCTCTGTTTTGCTGAAGGAGAAACTCAGTCTAGTTTGCCTTCCAAATACTGGATGCCAGAGTCAGGATGCAGACTCCAAGCCATGTAACAGAAAATGTCCGTTCTTTCTACCTCCCTCTGTGGTGCTGATGCTGAAAGCAGAGCTGCTCCAAGGGTGCCCAGGACCAAGCCTCCGCATCACATGGGAGCTTGTTAAATGTTCAGATTCCCAGGCTCTCCCAGACCCACTAAATCAGAAACCCTAGGACTGAGGTCCAGCCGTCTATCTGAAGTCCCTAAGCTATTTGTGATGCCTGCTGATGCTGGAGTAGCCCTGGGGTAGAGATTACGCAGGTGAGCCTTATGACAGCAGCACCCACGTCGTCAGGGAACAACCTCAGGAACACCCTGACATGACCGCTCCCAGCAGCGCTGAGGAATGAGAGGGTCGGCTGTTCTGCCAAGTCTCCTAATTCTTTTTATGATCGGCGTCCTACAGTCTTCCAGGTCCAGACAGTAGCTATATTACTGCCTCTGAACCTTCCTCACACTCACACTAAAATTACCAATTCCTTTGTATTGCCTTTAAAATCCTATTTTACTGTTTGCATCTTAGAACATCTGATGTTTAATGTTTCAAATGTCTACATTATCGTTAATTAACTTACCCTTAATATAAATTCCTATTTTAAACCATCTTGGAGGACTTGCGGGAACTCAACTTTTTTTTTCGCTCTTAAAATACAGCAATTACAAATAAACACTGTGGTCCCTTGAAAGTCCAAATATGACTTCCCTGGTGGTGCAGTGGATAAGATTCCTCCAGCCAATGAAGGAGACATGGGTTCAATCCCTGATCCAAGAAGATTCCACATGCTGTGTAGCAACTAAGCCCGTGCACCACAACCAGCGAGCCTATCCTCTGGAGCCCGTGCTCCACATGAGAGAGGCCACTGCCATGAGAGGGGCCCCCTGTGTGCTGCAACTAGAGAAAGTCCAAGTGCAATGTCAAAGATCCAGCACAACCAAATAAATAAAATTATATATAAAATGGATTTAAGCCTGGAAGGGATATGATCAGATTTTGGTTTTAGAAAGAAAAGCACAGATGAGCTTTCTGTGTAATTGTGAATTAACTGCAGGGCTAGCTTTCTGAATCTGGTCGATTAATAAATCAGCCACTAAGCTTATACTCACATCCAGTTGAGCTGAGGCATTTGGGCGCACATCTGCTTCGGAAGGACTTGTAAGTGGTTGTTCACCATGGACCTTTACACGCGGAAGAGGTTGATTAGAGACAAAATGACATGCCACTTTAGGGACGGTGTTTTCACTATTTCCACAACTGGGAAACTTGCATGTTAAAATCAATATATTAGGATGAAAACCATAAACATAACTACCCCTTCAAAATGGTCTCTAGATACACATGAGGCATGGATAAGGGAGCAGATGTCAGAGAAACTATGAATGTATAAGTGTGATACATAACCTAGGAATAAATTTGAAACAGTATGACTTTATGAGATGAAACAAAAGTATATTGGGTAATAGTTTTGAAGTTCATGGTAATTTTCCTTGTAAACTTCAAAGTTACGATCATTTCCAGCATTATACATCCAAAGTTTCACTTTAAGAGAAATGCTAATCATTTATGGCATTAAAAGGTCACATTGGAAACTGCATTAAATCTAAGAAGTGATGACAGTGGGGAGGGGGGACATTTGGGGAAGAAGACAACTCATGAGAACATTAAGTTGCATGATTAATTTATGATATTGTGATATCCCACTTCACAAATGGAAATTTATGATATTGCTTTTCACAAATGGAATATTAACGATGCTATATGATCAGTTGTAAAGGAGCATAATAATCCCTTGCTGACAAACCATCCAGTCTATTAATAAACACGGAAAATGTAATGATGAGAAAAGTTTAGTTGGTAAGACAAAGATTTTGGAATTTTCAGTGGCTCTTGCTGGGCAAAAAACACATTTTTCTTTGTTAAAAAATGTAGCTGGAGCTGAACTCTGGGGAGATTCTGACAGATTTAAATGTAGTAAGAAGATAAAAATGAATACTATCTTTGGTCAACCATGGCAAATAAAAACATGCCTTAAAACTAAAAGGAATGAAAGGAGATTAAAAGGAAATGAACTAGTAGGCTTAAAATATGCCATGAGCCATGGCTAGGAAGTAGCAACAGTAATTGTGGCTTGAAATACAGGAAATGTTTTGACAAATAGAAATCTTAGAGACTTGATTTTCTTAAAGCTCTTTTTCGTAAGCTAGTTTTAGATGTCATTGCAATTCATAGACAGATGAATTGAAAGGTAGATGAATACTTACAAGAAAAACAAGGAATTTAATCCAGTAAACAACCGCTGTGAAATTCTGCTTATGGGATTGTCATCTAGAATTCTGACAAAACACATCACAAACATTTCCAATGTTAGAGATGTTTGTGAAATACAGCCAGGAAGAAATAAAAGGTCATGTCAATCCTGCCTCCCCCAACACCTGCTCTCCTCCTTCCTGTCTGTCCACACTTGGCTCATGTCTCTTCCCAGAGAGCTTTTCCTCCCCACTGTGGTTGGAGAAACACTTTCCTCCAAGCCCCCACTTCCCCCAGCACTTATCAAGTCCATCCTGGTGGTCTTCATTCCCTTCATCCACCTCCCTTTGGACTTAAGACCCTCCGCCTCTAGATACATGGGTCCGGACAAGCTGTTCTTATTTATTGGCTGATTTATGGGCTCCATAAATGCTTTGACCTACTGATTGACTGAATGAAGAATGAATGAAAAAGAATTCTTAGGAAGTGATTCCTTAGACTCATGGAACTTAAATGAATGCAAACAAACTTATTGGGAGCTTTGAGGGTGAAAGAGTGAAAAGATTTACAAATTCAAATCACTGTTTTAAACTCTATATGGTATTTTCTTAGGAAAAAATCCTGTAAGGGGAAATATGACTTCTTTTCTCTTGTTGCCTTCAAAGCCAGCTACCATTTCCCCTTACCCTCAGAGGAATCTGAGGGTAGGATTCTGAGAAGGAAGCTCACTGAACACCTACTATATGACAAGCATTTTGCATATGGCACTTTACATACATAATTCTCACAACATCCCTCTTAGAAAAAAAGGAATTATAATTATAGTTTACACTGCTATATTTAAGGGGCTTCCCTGGTGGCTCAGTGGTAAAGAATCCTGCTGCAATGCAGGAGATGCAAGTTCCCTGGGTTGGGAAGATCCCCTGGAAGAGGGCATGGCAACTCACTCCAGTATTCTTGCCTGGAGAATCCCATGGACAGAGGAGCCTGGGGGGCTATAGTCAATACAGTCACTGTATTAAAATACAGTGGATGACCAACAAGGACCTACTGTAGAGCACAGGGAACTCTGTTCAATGTTATGAGTCAGCCTGGGATGGGAGGGGAGTTTGGAGGAGAACGGATACCTGTATGTGTATGACTGAGTCCCTTCTCTGTTCACCTGAAACCATCACAACATTGTTAATTGGCTATATTCTAATACAAAATAAAAAGTTTAATTACAAAAATGGCATTAGGAAAAAAAATACAGATGAGGAAAAAGAGGCCTAGGAGATTAAGAAAATTGCCTGGAACATAAAGCACAGGGCTATGGCATACACAAGGATCTGGATGAAACTGAAGTCCTGGCTTTTCCTCTGGACCAGGCTGACCTCGAGAAATGGGAAAACTGACACAGCCTTCTAACTGCCCTTGTTCATCTCCCCTGATGAAAACGTGGACCTCTGATAAAAGACTCCCTGGGATGGAGCTGGTGGCTCAGCCAGGTAAGTGATGAAACACTACAAGCTCTCGTGTTTTCAGTTGTTTCTATACATTCTCTAGAAATCAAAAAAGTCCTCAACTTGCTTACTTTCTAGGTCAGTGGTTTTCAACAGAGGGCACTCTTTCTCCCAAGGGACATTTGGGATGGTCTGGAAACATTTTTGATTGGCATGACTCTGGGAGCCAGTACTATTGACATCTTGTGGGGTAGAGACCACAGAGGGTGCTAACCATCCAAAAACACACAGGACTAGCCCCATCCCTCCACCCCTCCTCCACTCCGCCCCACCCCCACCCCACCCTCCCAGCCCAGCCAAAGAATTATCTGGGCCAGAAGGCCAACAGAGAGCTGGGCTGAGACTCCTGTTACAGGTAAACACTGGATGGATGGATGACTTAGCAAGCCTACTGCTGGGCGCAGAAGCCCACCTGAGAAAGCACAGCATTGATGTCTCTTCACACAGCTATCATCTGGCATGCCATGATCTGAATTGCCAGAGCAACGTGCTCCAGATTATGTGATAAGCAGAAAAACTGGTATGATAAGCAAGATACATAAATAGATGGAAACTATGAGCCTTGATGAGTATCATTAGGACTGTGATCCCAGAGAAGGAAAAGCTAGAATACTTACAGCCAAGTCAGCTGATGTAAGTCTTTGAAGACTCCAGGTCTGAGAGTTGTAATGCAGTTGTGGTTGAGATATCTGCAAATAGAATGGGTGAGTCAATGAGGCAAACTTAATACTCCACTTTAGTTACATATAATTAGAATACGAGCCTCTGTTAACGATTATGAAGTATGGACATCTGTCTCTGACAGCACTCAACTGGATGGGCAAGGAGAGAAAACCAAGGACAACCAGGAGATACAGATGATCCCAAGCCCAGTGTGACAAGCACCAGGGCCAGCACCGGGAAAGTGGCTGAAAATAATCCACTGGGGTATCATATGACCTTAGCGTGGAAGAGTAGGATAAACGTGTGAGGTGATTTTTGCTTTAGCTCACCTCCTTTGTAGACTATTGTTTTAAGAAAGTATGTACTAAGTTTTGTCTGACTCTTTGTGACTCCCATGGACTGTAGCCCACCATACTCCTCTGTCCATGGGATTTCACAGGCAAGAATACTGGACTGGGTTGCCTTTTCCTCCTCCAGGGGATCTTCCCAATCCAGGGATCGAAACTGCATCTCCTGCATTGCAGCAGGATTCTTTATTACTGAGCCACCAGGGAAGCCCCATAAAGGTAAAGTTAGCAAGGGTTAGAAAAAATATGATAAAATATTGTAGAAATGACCCAAACTTGAGGAGACAAGATTAAAGAGAGCCTTCATATCTATCTTCTGGTAAAACTAGGATTTTTCTTTTTTTTTTCCGTAATTCTTTCAGTGTAACAACTATTCTAGGTACTTTCTGAAAACCTATTGCTCCCTCTTTACATCCACAGCCGAGCCTTTAACAAAATATCATTCTACCCTTTTAATCTTTACTTAAAGTTGTACTCAAGATATAATTATGAAAAAAGTTACTCACAGTATTTGCAGGTTATGTAATCCAAAGAATGCTTTCCTGGATATATATGTAATACAGTTCCTCTGGAGGAATCTGGTAGGAATGAGATAGGAGAGTCATGTGATTAGGGTACTCATACTTTGTTAGGTTGTTGAATGTGCTGTCCACTTTGTTCACATAAAGATGACTTGTGAAACCAGCTCATAAAGTCCTAAGTCCTAGTCTCACGTTGGGAGGTAGGAGCACCGCCCGTGAGAGAAGGCTGTGGATCTAGCCAGTGCCTGATGTTCTGAGAGCACCCGTGCAGTGAGATGCCGGCATCTCTGACTTGAACCCACCAAAGTCCTTGCATTGTGTGTGAGCAAGGAGCCAGTCTTGTTTCTGCGAGCTGGCACCCTGGTGACCTTCCTTCTCTGACTTGCAGGAGTTGCCCATCAAGTGAATTAGCCAGGTTCTCACTGCTGAGCTTCCTCACTCTTTCAGTACCAGAGTTTCACCTTCAACTCCTCATTTCTTTTCATTCTACTCACATGAAAAAAGGTTAGGGCAAGTCTTACTTTGATCTGTTTCAAGATGCAGAGTGAGAAGCACACAGCAAATTAGAGAGGTGCTCAAGGTCACAAGTGGCTGAACTGGGACCAGCGCACCAAGGTTAGCTCACAGGGTCATGATCTACTTAATCTCAATCTAGCAAGAGCGCATGGATTTGATAATAGCACTTTCATAAGCTTGTTGCTTGTTTTAGTTTCTAAGTTGCCGGGAGCCGGCATATTGCATATTGAGTGCAGCACTTTCCGTAAAAGATTGATTGAATGGTTTTTCACTTGTTGGGCCATTGTTTGCTGCTAAGTTTCCATATCCCTTACCTGCTGTGTCCCTGGCAGTGTATTGATTAATATAATTGGTGTAAGTAGTAGCTTTAATGTTTGTAACCTGTGCTCTGTAGGAATGCAACTTTATCTAATGTTTTTTGGAGGGTGGCTCCTGACCAACCACCTTTAGAGAAAAATAAGTTTTCTGAAGAAAAGGTCTTAAATGTTAACAGGCCTCCGGCCAGAAGATGATGCAAATCACCAAGCTTTTGCATATGATAAGTTTGCAGGAAGAAAGCCTGGTTTGCTGCAAGACTCTACCCTTCCCCATTATCCTCTATGCATAACTTAAGGTATAAAACTACTTTGAAAAAAAATAAAGTGTGGGCCTTGTTCACCAAACTTGGTCTCACCATGTCTTTTCTTTCTTCTTACCTTCTGGCTGAATTCTTCAGCCTCTTTTCTCCACTGAATTTCCTCACTGAGCTATCCTCATTCTATTACTCTTTATATCCTTAATTAACATTTAATTAAGCAGTTGTTTCCTGATCTTCGTACCTCTGGATCAGCCGGGCTGGTCCCAACCCATCTTTTACCCCCAGAATCAAACAAATATTGTCATTTTCTCTGTGTACCACCATGTGGAAAATGTGGGTGTCACAGAGCACAAGCATTATAGCTGCAGCGGCATGCAAAGCATCAATTTCAATGCTACAAAGTGAACTCGAAACCCAGTAAGCACTTGTGCCATTCCATTCCTCCCTCTCAGATGCAACGTGCCTATCAGGAGATGCTTCACGTTGTAGCATAAATTCTGCTTTTGCTTTAGAGTTCTAAAACAGAAGAGATCAATATCTATTTTAGCATTTTCAGAGCCCCTGGAGTGATGTCATTAAGCTAATATGGTGAATTATATTACAATAGCAAATGAAAATGGAGAAAGTATACAGTAGTATGTGCATTTGAAGTTTCTCTTAAATATAAAATTTACCACCTAACTAGTGCTATTTCTGCAACATTTCATTTAAGATCATTAAGTCAAAAGGTGCAGTACTGTGCATTTTACCTACACATTGTTAATCTTGAAGAGGTGGGGGCAGTCAGACATTGTGAATCTGACCTTGTGCTTTTGATCTGCGTGACTCACCTGATGTGTTCAGTCTATCTGCCTTCACTGACATGAGTTAAGATTCCCAATTTCTTAAATAATAAACAGCCTCTAATCTAGTTAGTCAGTTTGCTGGCACCCCATGGAGAACTAGAGTCCCAGGTCCCTTGTTTCAGACTTAGGCTGCTGAATTTTAGCTTGATCCTCCAGTATCTGCTTTCTTTTCTACAGAATAGTAACTTGGTGAATGTGAGGGGGAAATTTGGAAATGGGACAATTTGGCAAGTGATGTCCTCTTTTTATTCAGAGCTGAGATATGAGTCCGTCTAATATACTTTATACTGAGTGGCTTTTCTAAGAATAACTTACTGGTTCATGAATTCCTGCTGTTTCAGCTGTCAGGACTTTTCGAGCAGAAACGCCAGGAATTTATGTACCTGAAACTAAAGCAAATAAATGCTTTAATGACATGCATGTTTATAGGCTATTTTTTAAATGCCACATTTTGTATTTATGAGCCAGGCAGACTCCTTGAGTTACATTGTGTTGCCAATGATTGCACTAAACAAGAGCCCAGTTTAAGAAGGAAGTCCAATTTATGTCCCAGTGAGAGGAATTGCTGTTGGTTTCCATGGTAGCAGTCATAAAGTATTATGGTCAAGCTCATACATGGTATTTTGTTTCTCTGAAGGTTCATCTTAAATTGCTTCTTATCACCCAGAGTTAGAAAGTTTAACAAATTATTAAAATGAATAAACTGATCACTAATAAAAGGATTCAAGTAAGTTGAGTGACATCTGTTCATCTAGCAATTAGTTTTTTTTTTACTTAGAAATTTATTTTTCTGGATGCCTCAATGACCTCAATTTCACTGTGAATATTTAGAGCATGCAAGACCAGAGACCCACTTGACACTAAATTGGGTAATTCCCTAGGATATATCCCAATACAACTTAAAAATGCATACCAGATTTATTAGCTCAATACAACTGAAAATGTGTGTCCATGAAGGTCTTTCCCTGGGACAAACAGAATAAAGCCCCAGTTCTTCAGCCTGGCATTCAAAGGCCCTAGCATCATGATTCAATGACCTTTCCAGCATATACTCCACCATTTCCTATGGTAACTCCCCCTTTAGACAAACTTGCCCAGTCACTCTCTTCCTAACAGCCTTCGAGTTTTTCTGTTCATGTTTCTTGGGTCCTCCTTGCTGAAGATGCTCCCTACCTTCTGTTTTGCCCTCTGTGTTCAGTTTAGTTCAGTCACTCAGTCATGTCCAACTCTTTGCGACACCATAAACCGCAGCATGCCAGGCCTCCCCGTCCATCACCAACTCCCGGAGTCTACCTAAACCCATGTCCATCGCATCGGTGATGCCATCCAACCATCTCATCCCCTGTCGTCCCCTTCTCCTCCTGCCCTCAATCTTTCCCAGCTCTTCGCATCAGGTGGCCAAAGTATTGGAGTTTCAGCTTCAACATCAACCCTTCCAATGAGCACCCTTCAATAAATACCCATCGACCCTTCTGTATGTTTCAACACAGTTGACAATGAGGGGTGGTGGCAGTGGTGGTACATGGTACTGTGAGGGAACCAGAAGGACCATTCAGTTCAGGAGGAGGGTGTGTTGGTCAGTGAGGGCCTCCTTCAAAATCCAAGGGTGAATGTTAGGGGTTCATAAAAATGGAATCATAATGGAAAGAATGACCTAAGCCTTGTTCAAAACTCAGAAAGTGAAGACTACTATGAGAAATAGGGATGAATTTCTAGTTATATTTTAGAAACAAAAAAAAATGTTTACAGAGAAGCCCAAGCCTGTGGTATGGGACCTGTTTTACAATATGGTGAAATACTAAGAAAATATAAACTCTCAACTCTTATATTGTTCTTGTCTTCTTGGTCAAAAAAGATGATCTCAGAACTGAAGTGAATAAATAGCATATGGGGTTGTGGGAGTGAAAGCCCAAGAAGATAGAATACGTTAACCAAAATGAGTTAAAACCCGCTTGTTTGGACAATTTCTCCTAGACACTGAGAAAACACTGAAAATGTGAATACTCAGTCATGATGAATGGCTCAGGAATCTGGAAAAAGAGGAGAGCAGCTTGAAAATTAAAGATGGCAAATGCCATTTTGATTTTTCAAAAAGGGAAGTAGATTTCACAAGCTATAGCTGGATGAGCTTGAGGTTGATTCTAGGCAAGATCACAGGACAGGATCTTGTGATGGGGGCTTGTGAGCACCTCAGAGAGAACAGGAACAGGGCAGTTCCCAAGAAACAGGACATGTCAGATCAACTTGATTTTCTACTTTGAAATACTCATCAGATAAAAATGTGGTTGACTTTGCTTATATGTCTACCAGGCAGTGATCAAGCAGTTTTATAGACAAAGAACAAGACACGTTGTCTGATGGATGGTGATGATGATGATGAAGGGATCTGGAAAGAAGATCTCACAGCATCCTGCCTGGTATTCTACTCCATGACTTAGGTGAAGATGGCTCATCTTATTTTCAGATGACAGAATGCTGGGATGAGTAGTAAATCTGTTGGGATGAGCCAAAAAAGATCTTCACAGTCTGGTAAGAAGAGTTGAATCTGACAGGATGAAACTGAACCAGGATAAATTTGAAGCCCCACAACTAGCTCTCAGATGCTAAGTGCACAAGTACAGGATGGAGAAGCCGTCACTTGTTCAGTTAACGCATGTGGCATGGGATTAGGAATTTTAGGGACACAAACAGTAGGAGTTAAAGAGTATGAAGCAGCCACAAAAAGAACAAATGTAACCTTAGGGCATATGCAGTTTAGAAAAGAAGGGTTGCTAGCTTTCCCTGTTCTGCCCTTGTAGGTGTCATACAGGTGATAATGTTACATTTATTCTAGACACAATATGTAAGGAATGTGTAAGTGATCATACACAGAGTGACAAACAGATTTGAAATCAGGTCCTTAGGGGAAGAAGTTAAGGATTCGAGGCTGCTTGGGGGAGAGACCTTTGGTGGGGGGCGTGGTGATAATGGCTAGCTTTGAATATCAGAGGAATTAGGTAGGAGACTATGTGTTCTGATCAGTCTCATGGGGCAACTCTCAGAATCACAAAAAGATTTACAGGTACTTTGGGCAGTAGTAGAGTTAACTTCTCTGCATAGTACATCATACGAAATGCTGGGCTGGATGAATTACAAGTGGTATCAATATTCCTGGGAGAAATAGCAACAACAACATAAAATATGCAGATGATATCACCCTAATGGCAGAAAGTGAAGAGGAACTAAAAAGCCTCTTAATGAGCATGCAAGAGGAGAGTGAAAAAGCTGGCTTAAAACTCAACATTCAAAAAACTAAGATCATGGCATCCAGTTCCATCACTTCATGGCAAATAGATGGAAGAAAGTGCAAACAGTGACAGATTTTATTTTCTTGGAATCCAGAATCACTGCAGACAGTGACAGCAGCCACAAAAGTAAAAGATGCTTGCTCTTTGGAAGAAAAGCTATGACAAACCTAGACAGCATATTAAAAGGCAAAGACATCACTTTGCCGATAAAGGTCTGTCTAGTCAAAGCTGTAGTTTTTCCAGTAGTCATGCACAGATGTGAGAGTTGAACCATAAACAAGGTTGAGCACTGAGGAATTGATGTCTTTGAATTGTGGTGCTGGATAAGACTCTTGAGAGTTCCTTGGACAGCAAGGAAGTCAAACAAGTCAATCCTAAAGGAAATCAACTCCAAGTGTTCATTGGAAGGAATGATGCTGAATCTGAAGCTCCAGTATTTGGCCACTCGATGCGAAGAGGTGACTCATTGGAAAAGATCCTAAAGCTGGGAAAGAACGAGTGCCAGAGAAGGGGTTGACAGAGAATGAGATGTTGGATGGCATCACTGAATCAATGGACATGAGCTTGAGCAAACTCCGGGAGATAGTGAGGGACAGGTAAGCCCGGTGTGCTGCAGTCCATGGGGTTGTAAAGAGTCAGACATGACTTAACAACCAAACAACAACAATAGTTACATGGCAGGACAATTTAATAGCATTCCTTTCCTTCAGCATCTCCTAATTCTTTTTTTTTGGTTGATTTTTTCCCCCATAATCGCTGTGTATCTAACACACACTGCACTTTTGTCTTTCTCCATTGGAAGTTGAGTTCCTTGAGGGAAGAACTTTTCAGATGTGTTGTTTACCACTATATCCTTGACTCCTGATGGGTATCCACAACTATTCATTGAAAGAATGCACTAAAATGTGGGTTAGGCTACCACTTCCCCTCCTGCTGTCTCTGCCGACAGTTCTGGGCATGTCCATCTGATTTCTTCCTTCCCTGGACATCTTTTCCTGGGGATGGTTTATGTTTAGTTTCATTGGTTGTTTGGACTGTTGAAACGCAGGACTGGTAGAAAAAGGGACTGAACAGGACAGGGGACTGCTTGAAACTGTAGCGGTTTTCCTGGGAGTTTGGGGGAAGAGTGGCAGGAGGAGCTGAGAAGTAGAAAAAAATAGATGGGAGGAAAGGATTTAAAGAAGAGTTGCTGAGCTTATGAATGGCTTTAGAATATTTGAATAATGCTTACAAAGAACTTCTGTTATTGTGCAACCAAGGTTCGGTTTCTGGGCGTTTTCACCCACGGTAACAATATACTGAGACTGGCCCATGTGGGTGGATTTCCAGGAGACCATAGTCAAGGGTTTGGCTTTAAAGCCAAATTCTAATACGTGTCAGCCGGTTGAAAGAAAGTGAAAGTGGTAGTCACTCAGTCGTGTCCAACTCTTCGCGACCCCATGGACTGTAGCCCGCCAGGCTCCTCTGTCCATGGGATTTCCCAGGCAAGAGTACTGGAGTGGGTAGCCATTCCCTTCTCCAGGGGATCTTTGTGACTCAGGGATTGAACTCGGGTCTCCTGCATTGCAGGCAGATTCTTTTCCATCTGAGTCATCAGGGAAATAATCTTTCTTTTCCAAGGATGGTGTCTTCATTCCTGAAAGGGATCTAATGCTGTTTATCTCACCTCATAGACTTCGGAGACAAAGTCCAAATGAGAATTCCAAATCCTGGAAGTCTTTTGTCAACTTTAAAAAATGATATTTAAATGTAAGGAATTGTGTTTTGTCTCCTGTGCTGTACCCTGCACGTAAAAGACACTTGGTGAATGTTTAATGAGAAGACTCTAATAATTCTTTTCTCTCTGGTTCTCTGGGAGAATCAAATTCACCTAGAAAGCATCAAAAAGCAGCTTGCATTAGGGAACTCCTACTGGGTGATACTCAGGTTATGACTTAGGTACTCAGCGGTACCTAAGTTTTCTCAGAAAAAGCCGAATTAAACATTTAATTGGAGAAATTTACAGCTCATCTGGGCCATCCGGCAGGAAAAAAATCTCAACTTTTTTTTAACCAGGAAAAATTGGGACTTGTATGTGCAAATTAGTGCTTCCATGTTCTTCCCTTCTATGGCTACCAGCTGCTGAGGAAGAAGTATTGACACAGAACAAAGCGTGGATCAGTGGTTCAGGGAAAGACTTGCCCTCAGAAGTCCTATCTTAAACCTCTTTGCTTGATCTTCTAGTGAGCCTCACCAGAGGTCAGCTTCCCCTAAATTGGGGACCAAAAGTATAGAATGGAGTTTGGTGTGGGACAGAAGAGTATGTGTCGGTAGAAGATTCAATTAGGTACTAGAACAATTTCTTTCCACCTCCAGGTTTCTGGTTATTGTGTTGTAAAATGAACGTTGCATTGGGCATCAGAATGGCAAAACCAATACAATATTGTAAAGTAAAAAATAACAATAATAATAAAGAAGAAGATACGGACTGTAATTCTGTTTCTTCTGCTAAGTAGCTGTAGATCTTAGGTAAGTCATTTAATTGCTGCAAACTTCAGTTGCCTTATAAATGATGATAAGATTTAATTAGAAATTCATAAGACTTCTATGACTCTAGATAATAGATTTAAACAGCTACTCTAAAACATGAATATTTTTCCTTCTTCTCTGCTAGTGCTGCATTTCCAGTAAGACCAGAAGCAGTGTTGTTAAGATTTCTTCTCTAGAGGAATCTGGAACCCTAGAGTCAATGCACAGCTGCTCCAGTGGAACAATGACAACGTGACCACATGGTATATGATGGAACAGAAGGAGCTCACTGCAGACGGGAACCACCAATGCTACCATCAAACCCAGGCATGATTCTTCATGCTCACACAAGGTTCTTCTCACTAATGGACTTCCTTCAGGGACTTCCTTTCTTGTATGAGTGAGTCTATACCTAAAGACTCATGAGAACATAGAACTATTGATGCCACTTCAAACCAAGTACATTTGTACAGTATCAGCAAAAAAGTCAGATTCTTTTTAGTCCTGGAATTTAACATATATCACATTTCTAGAAACCTTCTCTTCTATTCTGAATGTTAAAGGGCAAAAACTGTAAGACGATGATATGACCTTACAACATTGTCTCGCTAATTTTCTAATCTATTCTGACGATCATCTTCGCAACTGTAGAAATTTGACCTCTCCATTATCCGAGTGAGTGACTCAGGCTCAGAGGGACTGACACTCAGTAACCGAACTCTCAAGAGGTTGAATATTTAATCCCTTTATTTAAATCAGATATATCCCATTCCACTAATTGGAACAGTCTTATTCTCCATCCAAGGTAACTTCCCAAATACTTGAGTGTAAATAATTTAGGAAGTTAATGTAATCATCATAAGGTTGATTGAAGAGCAGGGAATCAAAGCAAAGAGATTTTCCATCCTGATATGGACAGCATCACAATAAAGTTCATGGGCATTTTGGTGTAGGCTGACCGTCCCTCCTTGCCCTTCACTGGAGACTGTGTCTAGGGACTTTATCTCTCAGGTCCCGGTTTTCTTTCTTTGATGATGCTGGAAGCATCTCGATTCTCTGTTTCTGTGTTTGACTGTTTCCTATTTATTGTTTTCTTTCCTCAAATATGGGCTCCCCTGGTGGCTCAGCTGGTAAAGAATCCGCCTGCAATGCAGGAGACCTGAGTTCAGTCCCTGGGTTGGGAAGATCCCCTGGAGAAGGGAAAGACTACCCTCTCCAGTATTCTGGCCTGGAGAATTCCATGCACTGTATAGTCCATGGGGTCACAAAGAGTTGGACACGACTGAGCGACTTTCACTCACTTCCTCAAATATATTAATTTCACTGATTTGACCAAGATCATGTTTTTGCTCTTTTTTATCCTGGTAGATAGTCTAGACCCCATCATGATGCATTTTAAATGATGTGATAGTTCCTGTCTCTGCCACCACTCTCCCAGGTTAAAAAGCACATCTAGTATCTCTGAATCTACAATGTCATTTTCCAAATGCTCTGAAGTAAGAGTGTGGAGTTGTGTAAACTGAGATGCTTAATCGCAACTCCAATTTAACTCTCTAAAACAAAGGTTAAATAAAATCAATTGTTAGTTTAAATTATGAAATGGAAAGAAAGCATACTTTTCAATGCTTTAATGTCTAACCTTAATTACATTTAGAAAAATAACCTTAATGATAAAGGTAATTAACTTTATATTTCATTTTATTCTCAGATTAAAAACATCTTAAACAAAACATCTCATAGATTTTCTCATAAAAACACTATTAAAAGCTACTTACATCTTTTTAAGTTCTGTGTATTTGATGAAAACTTTATCTGAAAGACTGTGAATATTGTTTTTCTTAAGAGACCTAAAACAACATGTAAAGAAGACTTTATTATGGAATTTATGACTAACCAATCTCTTTTCTAGAAGTTACATGCTTGAGAATATTTTATCATGCTCCATTTTACTTCACACACATTTGAAAATGCCCATAATAAATGAAAACTTTCACATGAGAATGAAAAGTCCATAAAGCAAAATTAAAGCAGCCTGCAAATATTTGACCACATTAGCCAGCTAGTATAATAGACTGGAACATCTATGGTGATTTAACTTTTTCTTCTGTAGACAATTTAACAAAACACAGCAAGCACATCCAAAAAACAACAAAAATCCTAACCAATTCACATGTGCCCAAATTATGATATATTTGCAAACAACTTCCTGAGGCTCTCCAAATATCTATGCAGAGTTAAAAAAAAACCTCCATGATTGATTATTCCATAGTTATCTTCATGCATCTTCTACACCTTTAAAGTCTGGGACAAATTACTACTATCTAAAACAAGATAGAACATGTAAGGTGCTCTTCCTTTTCCCCCCAATTTTTATTTTCACTTGAATAGTACTGGCATATTAGTAATAATACATAAATTGGAAAGTAATTGGAAATAAGAATTCCAGAAGTTTGTGAGTTAAAGATAACCCGGATAGTCCAACATACAGTGTTTAAAACACTTTTTCCCAGGAGAGGAAGCATGCAGAATTCTCTGATGGCTGATGGTTTTCTATTATTTTGCGAATACACAAGTAGCATAAGACAGAACAAAGATTAGACTGTATGGTTTTCATATGAGGTCAGGAGCAAATATCAAGATTTGAATGCTACTCACAGTAATGTCACATTGCTAGAAACCATTGGCACAGACTTCAAACCAGCATTTACACATTCCAACTCAGTTCCTTTGCACACACAGCGTTGTGGGTACTGATCTAAAACTAGGGGGCAAAAAGAGCAATGATTCAATAAGAAAAAATACTTATCTTTAGTTATGACTTTATCTCTGGTAACTGACATTGTTCTTTTTCCATTGAATGTATAACAGTCACATTTTGTTAAATGAACTTATTCAGGCCCCAAATAAAAGCAAACAAGAAATCTCTTCTAATTGAATATAGACTCATGTGGTATTCATTTCAGTTCTAGCTTCCAGTGGTCATTTTAGAGGCATTTAACAAGAGATTAGAAAGAAATCACAAACACGTTTAAATAGTGTTTTAAAAAGTATATAGTGAAGCAAGATTAAGCTCTTCTCAATGAAAACTGTGAGTGTGACTGACTAAATATTTAATGGGTATAACTAAGTCAATTTCACTTAATTGAATGGCACAGAAAGGCTGCTCAATACATGCTGTTGGTTAAAGCTAAATTCAACTATTTCCCTCCTTTCAAACTTCTCTTAGAGCTGTGATGAGTTAGATGCAGATTCTGCCATAGCCACCATTGTGTCTTACTAAAACCAACCAACTCAGATACCCTATTATTCTGGTTCTTAGTTTTCCATTACTATGAAGTTAAAGTGGTAGGTCAAAGTGGTAGAGAAGCTATAAAGCGGAGAAAACCAAAGCTCCATCTATCTGAAGCATTCAGAGGGAAGAAAAATGATTTAGGATTGACTCCAAAGGAGGAAGTTATTAATATAATGGCATATTATAATTATTAAGATTTTTAATGATATATTAATAATATATAATCATCATCATGTAATTCTATTCATTATTATATATAATTACTAATTATGTTAATTATTTTTTAAATTATGTTAATTATTAAAATAACAGCATGTGAAAAATCTATGGAGAAACCTGGCCAAGTGAGTCAACAGAACAATCACCATGTGTGCGTGTTTGTGTGTGTGTGAGAGAGAGAGAAAAGAGAGAGGAGAGAGAGTCTTGGGGAATGAGATTTATGGGGCATATGATGGTACTTGGCTGTGACGGAGCTAAAAAAAGTGAGTTATTTTCAATTTTTTATATTTATTATTGATTTAACTCTGACTATAAGTCCTTTCTGATTGCTCTGCTTCCTCTAGATCACTTTTATTCAAACTTTATTTTTAAAATCAATTTCACTGACTTTTAATATACCCAACAAACTTTTATCGAGTACCTGCTTAATTCAAAAGACACGTTCTAGTGCACAAACTTTTAGAAAATATTCTGTGTTGCTCATAGGCTGATGCTAATGATCTCAACTTCTCAAAGATGACTTCAGAATGTTTACTTCAATGTTTAACTGACATTGAAGTAGTTACATTACTAGATTACGTTACTAGGGTTGGGAATTCTTTATTTACCAATAGAAGAACTGCGTGTAGTCGAAGCTGGGCCAATTGACTAAACCAGAAATGTGAGCGTAACTCCCTCACCCTCAGGTCAGTCACACCTCAACCTCTGGATTCTTCTTATGAAATGCCTCTTGCTGCCCTCCCTACCTCACTCCTCCCAGAGGTGTTTTCTGGGCTCAGATTCTTAGTGTTAGTCTGGAGCACTGCAAGAAATGTAATGCTCAGTGTCTCCTTCACCAAGCTTCCTCCTCAACCCTGGCAAGATTGACATTTGGGTCAGGTCATTCTGTTGTGGGTGCTGTCCTTCACATTGTAAAAGGTTCAGCAGTATCTTTGGCCTCCACTCACCAGAAGCCAGCAGTCACCCACCCCTCTCCTAAGTGACAACACAGAATGTACCCGACGTTGCCAAATGTTCTCTAGGGGCATACGTGTCTCAAGCTGAGAACACTGTTCTAACTCATTCTTTATAATTCTGGTGCAAGAATCATTGGTCCATACACTTCTTGTCATGTGGTTCCTCTTCTTCATTAAATGGAAATAAGCTCACGACTTTGGTGGTTGCCCACTGTGGACAGCAATGGCCTCCACAATGGTGTGTGTACAAGATGACCCGCCGTGGCTCAGGAAGAAGACGCTAGAGTTTTCATATATTTATTTTTCATTTTTTGTAATTTACTCTTTTTTGATTTCTAATTTTATGTATGATATATTTGAATATAGTAAACTATATACTAAGTGGTAGCTATGACCTAATATTATAAAGTATATAATAATGTAAAAATTAATGTATGTACTTTATACATGTATATTATGTATACATACTAATGTGTGTATGTAACTATATATACACTATAATTATCTATCCATTTATATATTGTGTGTAATATATAGTATATAATATAATCTGTGTATGTATATAGAGATAATTCTACCATAGGACAGAGGCCAAACTCTGAACTGTGCACCCAGAGCCCCCTGCAGGTTGGTCCCACCCTCTAGGTCCACCTCCTGCTCCTACATCTTACACTCTGTGAACCGATGTGAAAGGCATCGGGAAGCAGGCTCTGAACTTCCTACCCCGCTGCTTTGCAGGTCATGCTCCGCTGCTCATTCTGTTACCTCTTACTCTTCCCTCCATCCAAGGACCTCTGAGTCCATCTCAGTGTCACCTTGTCTGTGGATCTTTCACCCTCCCTGGCACAGACATCATTTCTCCCAAAGGGCTTCCATACCCACTTGTGCAAACATTCTTCCTTCAGTTCAGCACTAATATTGTATCACTCCTGCTTCTGTAAGGAACTGTCTCTACTTTGGAACCGTGTGAGGTATTTGAAGATTGGGGCCACACTTTAGCTATCCTTGCCCTCTCAGTGTCTAACAGAGGGGCTGAAAAAAGTTGGTGATTGAAGGGAGTAAGACCTTCATTACTTGTCACAAGTATTCAGTACCTATGCATTTGTGCAGTCACAGGCTAATATACAGAAGAAGCATGAATAGAGCATGTTGTTTTCCTTTTTCTCTCTTTTCAGTCCCACGAACAGATAATAGACCAGTTGACCACTGAAACACATTGAACTGAAATTGGGATTCTTAAGGGAATGAATGACACTACCCAGGTAAATCCATGCACCACAAATCATGTTGCTCGCAAAGCTGATACTGAATCTTCGAACCAATACCACTTACAGCACTCCTGTGTTAATGCCACATTATTAGCATTTCCATGGACTGTGCCAAATATAGTCGCCCATCCACTAGTGTCTCCTGTGAAACACACGGTGATGAACATGTGTCAGTTATTCTATAAATAAAATATCAAGTTACAAACCAAAAATATAAAAATTTGATCATGAAATCAACTTAAAGTTTTAAGTAATAGAAAGATAACGACAATGGTAAGGAAGAAAAAGCAGGCAAACATCTCGAGTTTTGTCTGTTTCTGCAATTACAAATATTTTAAATATATGATGATTATTTTCCATATGTGTATCCACCTTGAAAAATATCATCGATTTCTAATGCTGACATTTTAAATGTTTGATCTTAATTTTGAGATCCTCAGAAGAAAACATAATCTGTATATGTGTATGTAGATACCTACTTGATACATGTAATGAATTCTGATAAAATTCATGTCCTTTGACTTTTTTAATAAGGCAAAAATGAAGTTCCTTTTAATAAAGTTTGTCTAGTCCTGATGAGAAAAATATTTTCTCAATTTGTCAGATGATATGATCTGCTTATTTGCCAGGTTTCCTTCTCTTTTTTAGCAATGAAAACATATTCTTTTTAAAAAAGAAGGCTTGATTTTTGAAATATGATTATCTTAGCATTAGCATAAGCTATTAGAGGCAATAAAACATACAATATGATGCGGGATCCTAAAGTTTATATAAATAGAAAAGTAAATTTAAATAGTTGCCCACAGGTCCCTTTACTGTTCTGCTTTTTTTTTTTTTTTGGTTTCGCTGTGTGGCTTATGGGACCTCAGTTCCCTGACCAGGGACTGAACCAAAGTCACAGCAGTGAAAGCCTGAAATTCTAACCACTTGACCACAGGGAACTCCTTCCATAGGTACCTTTTTGCAGATCCCTGCAAATTTTAGTTTATTTTTATTTCTTATTAATATTCCCAACAGTTTTTATAATTATTCTATTGGTGTCTTTACATGAATTACTTAATTTGCATTTGGAAAACTTGCATGAGGCAGACAACATGCATGGTCTGAGATTCCCAAGCAGTTGAAGAGGAGAGAGCAAAAACGTGAGTGACTTGCCCTTGGCACCCAGAGAGCTGCTCCACTCAAGAGCACTGACTGTCCTTGCCTGTTCTAGGCTCTGGTGACACCAAAGCAAGTAAGATGCCTGTAAGAACCCTTCGCAAGGTGTTTCTGTCTAGTGAGAGAAGTACGGTGGGAAGACGAGGCCGTCTTTAGTACCATCATCCAGGCACACCATCTGCTGCGATAGCAGCAGAGAGAAAGGGTGCTTGTCCTAGACAGTGGTACAGCCTCAGGGCGGGAGGCATGGCCGGGAAGCCAAGCTTCTCAGGTGAGGATGGGACGCCTGAACTCTGTCCTACAGGCTGAGGAGGAGTGACGCACAGCTGGTGAAGGCAGAGTGCCGGGAGTGTGCACGAGTCCCCAGGGGCGTGAGAGCAGATTCTAGAGCCAGACACCAGGCACTCCTGGACTCTGCTGTCACCCCTGCTTGCTAGCTGGGGCGTTCCAAGGAGGGGCAGTTTGGTGTGGTAGAAAACACACACGATTCTTCCAGATTCAGGACACCTGGTTCCTAGGGTCTACTCTACAACTAACTAGACATGTCGACCTCTCAGGACATCAGTTTCTCCACGGGCAAAATGCACAGGTTAGATGAGAAGACATATACAGTCCTGATACACACACCTAAAGTGGCCTGGGAGACCTTTCTGGTCTGGCCTCTCTTACCTCTTTACCCTCTTTATCCTGTTCGCTCCGCCCATCTCAGTCTGGCTTTCACTTCCCACAAACACAGCTATCTTATTTCATTCAGCCTCTGGGCCTTCCATTTGCTGTCTCCTTTGCCTGTAACTCTGTTCCTCCAGAATATTTCATGGTTTTCCTCTTCTTTCATTTCATTCGCAAATGTTATCATCTCAGCGAGGGGTTTTGTGGCTATGTCTTTAAAGTAGCCTTTCCTCCAAGTCACTTCCTCTCCCACTATCCTGATCTGCATACCTCATGGGGCTTACTACTCTCTTAAATTATTTATTTAAGTACAAGTTTGCCCACATCCTTGTTCACACGGTCTCTGTGAACCCCGCAAGGGTGAGGCGCCTGTCTCCCCTGAGCCTGTCATGTCCTGCTGACTTGGGGAGGACGCAGTGGACACGATATAGGTCTACTGAATAATTTACTTCTCTAGGAAGATCTATTCACACTTTATAGATATTCTTGCAGCTGAACCCAATTTCCAAGCCAGAAGGAAGTGGTCATCGTTTAAGCCATTTAAAACTAAAATATGGGTATCTGAGTAGGATTTAAAATAGTTTTATTTTGTTTTTTATCATACTGTGTTTCTGATTCAAGCCACCTCTAACTAGGAAGATGCAGGTAATTATCACAAATCCATTGGAGAGGAGTTGTTTAGTCGTGTCACAATAGGAGTCCCTACAGAATACCAAATCACCTCTTCCAGTTCATCACTGTTAGCGTTCGATCCACACACAGTTCTGGGGAGTTCACAAGGGGGTGTGTCCGTATGGAGCTGAGCAAGTGGACTCACCACAGTTCTCCTCGTCAGCTCCGTTCCCACAGTCCTCCACGCCGTCACAGTGAAAAGCACGAGGCAAACACTGGGAGAGATTCCCACAGGGAAAATATCCTTTTGGGCACAAAGGAGTGATTGTACTGCCTTCAGTCAGTGCACAATCTGTATGAAAGAGGGGACAGGAATCTTAAGTAATGAGAAGAAATTGTTGATATGGCCAAACTCTTTTCATATTATCCTGTTTAATTTTCCCAAAGCTCTATGAGTTGAGTTTTCTGGCGTTACTCTTAGTTTACAGTTTCTCTGAGTAATGTTCTTAATTATAACATTTAAAATAATCACCGTCATACCAAACATTAACTCTACCAAGAATGGAATCAAGGCTCGTTATGAATCTGCTTCAGGAAAGCAAGAGTAAACAAAGTCAAAGCGACTGTCCTACTTGTGTATGTAATCAAAGACTTGTTCACTCCCTGGAAACAGGAAAGCAAAACCATGAGCTAACAGGATCAAACAGATGGATTTATTTACTCATTAATCCTTTATAAGAAGGATTTGAGGTGACATAATGAAAATACACATGCAGAAGGAAAGATGAAGTGTAAATGAGAGAGAAATTCAGGACCACGTTGGAATAAGGAGAGATAATACTATGTAATAACAGGTAACACTCATTGGGCTTACTGTGTACTGGGTAGTTTGCACAGTGGGTAATCTCAGCTATAAGCTATGACCAACCTAGACAGCATATTAAAAAGCAGAGACATTACTTTACCAACAAAGGTCTGTGTAGTCAAGGCTATGGTTTTTCCAGTAGTCATGTATGGGTATAAGAATTGGACTATAAAGAAAGCTGAGCACCGAAGAATTGATGCTTTTGAACTGTGGTGCTGGAGAAGACTCTTGAGAGTCACTTAAACTGCAAGGAGATCCAACCAGTCCATCCTAAAGGAAATCAGTCCTGAATATTCATTGGAAGGACTGATGCTGAAGCTGAAACTCCAATACTTTGGCCACCTGAGGCAAAGAACTGATGCACTGGAAAAGACCCTGATGCTGGGAAAGATTGAAGGTGGGAGGAGAAGGGGACGACAGAGGATGAGATGGTTGGATGGCATCACCAACACGGTGGACATGAGTTTGAGTAGGCTCTGGGAGTTGGTGATGGACAAGGAAGCCTGGCATGCTGCAGTTCATGGGGTCGCAAAGAGTTGGACATGACTGAGCAACTGAACTGGGCTCCGAAATCACTGCAGATGGTGATTGCAGCCATGAAATTAAAAGACGCTTGCTCCTTGGAAGGAAAGTTATGACCAACCTAGACAGCATATTAAAAAGCAGAGACATCACTTTGCCAACAAAGGTCCATCTAGTCAAGGCTATGGTTTTCGCAGTAGTCATGTATGGATGTGAGAGTTGGACTATAAAGAAAGCTGAGCACAGAAGAATTGATGCTTTTGAACTGTGGTCTTGGAGAAGACTCTTGAGAGTTTCAGGGTTAGGGAAGCAAAATGCAAAATCATACAGATTGATCTGAATCATCTCTCTGACCCCAGAGGCCCATTTTTAACCATCATGCTAGGGAGAATCAGGAATCTGAATTTCAAGGAGCATAAGTCCTCTATGAGGATGATCTAAAAGTCTTCTCCTTGTGCAGGCAACATAAAAGAAAATGAATGAGAGCTGAATAACTGCTAGATTGAATGAGAAAGTGCAGAAAGGAAACATAATTAATATTTGGAAAGTTACTATATCTGTAGATAAGATGACCAAAGAGATTCCAGAAACATAGATGTGAGAGCCATTCTCTCAAGTTTTAAAGAATATTTTCCAGAAAATAAAGATATGTGGGGTTTTTTTTTGCAAATATCTAATAAAAATTTAGGAGTCATTTTTTTTTTTTTAAGAGAGTAGAGGTTAGATAGAAATAGGAGAGGGGGATTAAGAGGTGCAAACTTCCAGTTGCAAAACAAATGAGTCAAAGGTATAAAATGTACAATGTAGGGGAAAAAAGTGCAAGATGAAACTTCAAATAAATTGATTTAAGGAGAGTGCATTCTCAGGCAGGGCTATAGTTCATTATGACTAATTGAAGGGAACAAGGGATGTTGGCAAAGTTTTCCTAATCATGCCCATGAAGGTTGGCGTCATGGCTAGGAATTTCCCTGGGTTGGGGGTCCAGTGCTTTTTGCTTCCCTGGTGGCTCAGACAGTAAAAAATCTGCCTACAAACCAGAAGACCAGGGTTTGATCCCCGAGTCAGGAAGATCCCATGAAGAAGGGAATGGCTACCCACTCCAATATTCTTGCCTGGAGAATTCCATGGACAGAGCAGCCTGGCAGGCTACAGTCCATGGTGTTGCCAAGAGTCAGACACAACTGAGAGACTTTAACTTTCACACTTTATGGTGCCTTTTAATACAGCAGAGGACTAGACAATCTAACCTTTGGGGAGCATCATCTACTGTGTACTGCTAGTTTCCTAATTATTTCACTTAATCCTAACACATTTGTGTTGTTGGTATTACTGTCTCCATGTGAAGATGAGGAATGTGGACTTGCCAGGTGGCCCAGCATTAAAGAATCTGCCTGCCAATGCAGGGAATGTGGCTTCGATCCCTGGGTCAGGAAGATCCCATGGAGAAGTAAATGGCAACCCACTCCACTATTCTTGCCTGGGGAATCCCATGGTTAAAGGAGCCTGGTGGGTTACAGTCCATGGGATTGCAAAGAGTCAAACAGGACTTAGCGACTAAACAACAATAACAAAAATAATGAATGGCTGCTGAGCATATGAAGGACACTTCTACTCTGGTCTTTGGGAAAATGCCCTGTGAGCTCTGAGTCCTCCCAGCCCACGCTGCTTTGTGATGAAGTGTTCTCCCGCCAGAGTGTTCACTCTCCTAAAGTCAGTCATGCCTGCTGACCCTCCTTGTTTAACGAATCACGCCATTTGTAAATGGGCAGGAGTTTGATACAGACACTAAAGCTAGGTCTGAGTTATACTACATGTCAAGCTTTTAGTGATATTGATAGACAGCATGAGTAGATTATTGGATATTCTGAGCTTTAGTCCTGACGACCCTGATGACCCTGCAAACACATAAAGGACCAGCATCCGGTCTTTCATGGGGACACTGAGATGTGGCGATGCTCACTCTCCTATGGAACCCGCTGCATCCACGAGGCCTTCCCTCAGTGGGGAGCGTGGCCCTTGGATTCTTTTCTCCCCACTGGGTTTTTGTTTTTACAAAAGCAGAACATATTTTCTCTGCCTTTTCTGTAGTGATCGATGAATGATTTACTGTGAGCAACTGGGCATAAGACCAGTCAGGTCTGACTATTTTAGGAAAACTCTCTGCTGTGAGGCTCTGGAGGTTGGCTTGTTAAGCCTATTCATACACGGAAAGGATTTCATAGATTAAAAAATCAATGAAAGGTCATAGATTTTTAAATCTCTTAACTGCTTTCTTACAAAGATTTCTACAGAGGGCAGGTTTATAAAAACTAGTCCTCCTGTGCTTGGAACATGCATAAAAGTGAAAGTGTTAGTCACTTCAGTCATGTCTGACTTTGGGACCCCATGAACTGTAGCCTGTCAAGTTCCTCTGTCCATGGAAATCTCCAGGCAAGAATCCTAGAATGGGTTGCCATGTCCTCCTCCAGGGGTTCTTCCCAACCCAGGGATCGAACCTGGGTCTCCTACCATGGCAGGCGGTTTCTTTACCACTGTGCCACCTGGGAAGCCCTGGAATATGAATGAGTAAGAGTCAATATTTCTTAGTGAAGCAGCTTTAAGATTAAGATAGTAACTCACAGTTAGAAATAAATTTTGCATCACATCAAAATTTGGCATACAAATACACACGCATACACACACACAGAAAACAAAATTTCTTCAAATATTACTTACCTTTTACTATGGTGGATGAACTCTGATCATTACCATTCTATCTCATTCACTTAAAAAGGCATCACAAGTCACTAAGTTGATCTCATGAGGCACCAATGGGATGTGAATCACTATTTTAAAATATTCATTAGTAATGAAGTACTCTGGAGACCATCAGATCCAGATTACAACTCTCTCTGCCACTCCCTAGCTATGTGACTTTGAACAAGCTGTAAACTCTAGTTTTCTCATATTTAAAACTGGGTTAATGATAATATCCCAGGAAGCAGACCAGCTAGTGCTTATGAAGTGCTGGAGAATGCCTGGCCCATGGAAGACCCTTGGTTAATGTTCAGTTCAGGTCAGTTCAGTCACTCAGTCGTGTCCGATTCTTTGCAACCCCATGAATCGCAGCACGCCAGGCCTCCCTGTCCATCACCAACTCCCGGAGTTCACCCAGACTCATGTCCATCGAGTCAGTGATGCCATCCAGCCATCTCATCCTCTGTCGTCCCCTTCTCCTCCTGCCCCCAATCCCTCCCAGCATCAGAGTCTTTTCCAATGAGTCAACTCTTCACATGAGGTGGCCAAAGTACTGGAGTTTCAGCTGCAGCATCAGTCCTTCCAAAAAACACCCAGGACTGATCTCCTTTAGAATGGACTGATTGGATCTCCTTGTAGTCCAAGGGACTCTCAAGAGTCTTCTCCAACACCACAGTTTGCTGGCAATTGCAATGCAAGGTGAAAAGCATAAAACTTTGATGGAACCTTGCTGGGCCTTACCATTGCATGATCTTTTTATACAACTTCTATGAGAGAAATAACAGGACTATAATAAAGCTTCTCCTACTGCTTCATGTTATTATTTTAAAAGTCATGTGACATACATGGTTTCTGTTTTAAGTAACCTCAACCTCTTGAAAGCTGAAGGGGGATTGTAAATGATTAGGCAACAGAAATATCCTTGCAATTTTCTAATAATATCTTTTTATTGATCTAGAAGAGGTGATTAAGGACTCGGTTTTAAAGACAGTTTTGAAATAGACAGCTGAGGCTGTGTAGGATATTCTGAAGGCAGAACACTGTCTTCTCTCATGGGGTTTATTATGAAGATAACCTTGAGTTCCCCGAGGGCTGGCCCCATTAAATGTCAATCCTACAGATGCAGACTCATTCCGAGTGAGACAAACAATCCAGGGTCAAAGACAGGAAGGATCAAGGTTGTTTCCTTTTCCTTGGGGAAAAAAATAGGCTACATTCACCAAGTATGGGTGAAGGAAGGGGAGGGGAAAGACTGACCATGTAAAAACAGAACCTTACCAACTGTATTTCTAAAAATTCCCATTTTTCACCCCAGAATGGAATCTTCCTGAAAACAGCATAACAATAAAAATTGTATGTGGAAGAGAAATAAAATCTATTCCCTACCTACCCCCTTGCCCTCTGTATCATGAATCTTTATTATCTAACCTAGTGCCTGTACTTAGTTGGTGCTCATTAATTTTTTAAATGAATTAATGGGTCATTTAGGAATAAAAGAAGGGTTGAAGGAGGAACCCCTTTAAAATGTGAAATTTCCAAAGTTGCAGACTAATGTTTTGATTCTGATGACAAAATATTGTTTAGTCTTCAAAGTGCTTATCATTTATCATTCTATCATTATACAATTTAGAAAATGATTAAGAGTCCTTGCTATAGTTGGCATGTACTGAAAAAGAGCCAATACCGGTCTGTAGACAGCATATCATGCTGTCTATTCTTCCTGCCATCTGTGCAAGTGGAGATAGTTTTTATTGAAACTCGGGGATTATAAAAATGGAGGATGCCTACATAAAAGTTGTGTCAATAGCTTTTAAATGGGACCCCTGCCAAACGTGCAGCTGAGGGGAGAATCTCTCTGTAATAGTCTTCCTCTCTTCTCTTCTGGTCAATATTCTAGACATGTCTGTGCAAAGGGATTCTGAAATGACTCCTTGATAGCTTTTTGAAGCCAACTGGACTGCTGCCTAAGGACATACTTTACTGCTTGCTCACCCCTTCCTTGAGGGGGAAAAACAGATGAGAATGATCTTTGAGGTACTCAGTTTGACTTGATGGGGATGAGCGAGTCCCTCTCTGCTTTCTTGGATTCTCTGCCAACGCTCATCCTGCATGCTGTGGAAGGAAGTCCTTATCCTCTCAGCCTGGTGTTCTGGCTGAGGCTCTTTCCACGTCTCCACCAGGGACGGGGGACGCCACCCACAGGAAGCCCAGGGGATCTTGGCCCATGAGGCCATTTCTCCACTCCTCGTGGAATTCAGATGGAGATGAGGCCTCTGCTGTTGACTCTAAAGAGACAGTTACTGCATCACGGGAAGGAGCATTCATTTAACATCTAGAAAACGTCAGCTGAGTGCCTACAATGTGCTCTGTCCACAAGGCAGACACAACACTGCCCATCCCCACCTGGAGCTCAGGTGGCAGGATCTCCAAGGGGAGCAGCAATGCCACTCAGCGAAGCAAAGGTGAATCCAGCCCAGTACCTGAGATCACCTTCGGGAGCCCCCGACCTCTGTGAAGAGTCTGAGCTCCACTAACACCCCACCTTTTCAGGGCACAGGATTTATTATTTGTTTGAAGGAAACTAGTAAAATCTTCTCTTAAAAAAAAAAAAAAAAGCCGTGATGTTAAGGTGAAAGTCACTCAGTCATGTCCAACTCTGTGATCCCAAGGACTGTACGAACCATGGAATGCCTCAGGCCAGAACACTGGAGTGGGTAGCCTTTCCCTTCACCAGCGGATCTTCCAGACCCAGGGATTGAACCCAGATTTCCCGCATTGCGGGCAGATTCTTTACCCGCTGAGCCACAAGGGAAGTCTATGTTAAGGTGAGTGGCGGTTGTTTTCTAAACTTAGAAATCTTATCCTTTTACTCCACTGTTGGGTCCTCCCAGCCCTGACAATATTGTGAGGCCCTATCAGTGAATATGGGCTTCCCAGGTGGTACTAGTGGTAAAGAACCTGCCTGCCAATACGGCAGACATAAGAGACATAAGATATGCGGGTTCACTCCCTGGGTCAGGAAGATCCCCTGGAGGACAGCATAGCAACCCACTCCAGTATTCTTGCCTGGAGAATCCTATGGACAGAGAACCCTGGTGAGCTACAGTCCATGGGGTCACAAAGTTGGACACGACTGAAGGAAAATTTGGCACGCACACATCAGTGAGTGTGCAGAACTCAGATCCAATTTTATGCACACACTGACTCCACCTTCTTCCCATTTCAAAGACTCTGGCCTTAACTGAGTTTCTCTAAGTCCCCAGTTTCTGTTCTTTTCTCCTGAGACAAACTGACCACCTCCAACTGGTGAATGTTCTTCATGATCCTACTCACAGATTTTCTGCAGAAACTATCACCCCAGCTCCCTCCTCAGGTTATTGTCTGAAGTTTGGACAAATTTGGGGAAACGATGTCTGCTAAGTCACTTCAGTCGTGTCTGACTCTGTGCGACCCCATAGACAGCAGCCCACCAGGTTCCCCCATCCCTGGGATTCTCCAGGAAAGAACACTGGTTGCCATTTCCTTCTCCAAAAACAATGTCTAACTATATGGAATAGAGTATTGGTTCAATATGTGTTGATCTAAATTGGGAAAAAAAAAAGAGAATTCTAAATTGCCAACATTATCCTTACAAGGGATGGATCTCCACCCCATGTCCCCCTGGGCTGGGTGCTTTTATGTGGGTGGCGCAATGAACACCATGGCTCTTGATGGGCTCTAAGGTATATAAAGGCACAAGAAAGACTTCTTTTCAACAGATCTCTTCTACTGATCAGTTCACTGCTTAAACTTCATTTTGAGGGATGCATCCTTTTAGGTTCGTATCTGGTCTTTTACTATTTAAATCCACATCTTGTTCTGTAAGAGACTGACTTCTTCCTAAAACCTGTCCGTGTAAAATGAACTTAAGAGAATGAACACTGTGATGGGTGAATGGAAGAAGAATGTGGAAAGGGTTATTATGAAGGAGATGGGGTGAAATTTGATGGAAACTTGGCATGGGAGATGTGGAGAGGAGAAAAGATGATACCTTTTTCCTTTCACCTCTCTCTTCTAACCCTCTCTGATTTGTTGGCTGCTCTGTCTTGAGGGACTTTCACGGGCTATTCTTCTTGGTGGTAACTGTCTCAAATTGTGTCACTCCAACTTACATACTGACCTGTGTCCTAGACTGCTGCGTACAACCGGGCAGGATGAACCTCGCACAAGTGCGGGGCTCCATTCACACAGCTGCTACTGCTGAGCTGTGTAGGAGCCACAGGGTCCAAGCCTGAGGCCCTGGATGATGCGCCCTTTATGTTGCACAAAGGTTGATGGGCTCCCTTCCTGCCCTCAGACAAAGCTCCCATCTGTGTCTTATATTCCACTTCATCTCCTCTTCTCAGCATCTCTTAGCATTATCTCTTTTCTCTCCTGTATTTTCAATATCCCTGTCTCTCCACTGGCTTTTCCATTAACACTAATCTTACTCAATCACCTCTTAACCTTCAAAACAAACAAATCAACCAACCAACCAACTAACTGAGCAAGCAAGCAACCAACCAATCAACTAAACAACTCCCAGTCCTACTGGAGCTGAGACACTCCTCCCTTCAAAGTGAAATTTCCCAGAAAAATCATATTAGCCAATGTTTCCAGTTCCTTACCACCCTTTCTTTTCTCAGTTCACAGCATCAGCCTTCGCTGTGCTGCTCCACTGAAATTTTTCCCACTGGAATCACTAATGTCCTCTTTATTTCTAAACACCATAGATATTTGATAGTCTTCATTTTGCTTAATTCTTGCCAGCGTTTGACCCAGCCAGCCACAGTCACCAGGTTGAAGCCTTTCTTCCTTGGCTTTGTGATGTCTCACTGTCCTGGCTTACTTCCTTCTTCTCCACACTCTCTCATGGTCCTCCTCTAGTCCCATCCCATCTCCTTAATGTGTTGGCTCCTTTTTCTTCATCAATATCCTGAATGTCACCAATATGCATTAGGTCAGAATCAAGTCAGTTAAAGAATTTAGAGGGACCTGTGAAGAGTTACTAATATTTTAGTTTGTCAAACAAGAACATTAAAAAAAACCCTAAATTATGATTATTAGAATGGTTATTATAAGAAAAACAGTATTTTATTGTTAAAAATCTGAGAGAATATATGCACAGAAGAAAAGACAGTCCCTTGAAAGGAATACATTTAGCTTTACAAAAGACTAACTTATTTTTGCTCATGGATGGGTGAAACTTTCATTCCTGACAGCAGTGGACTGGAACACAGTGTTTGGAACTATGTGTGAGAAAACTGAATCTGGCAATGCAAGCAGAATTCTTTGCTGAGGTTAGCCCCTCGGTTCTATAACTCACAAATGTTTTCTGCCACTGTGTCACTTGTCTTTAACTTTGCTTACAACAGAGGCTCCAGAGAGGAAATGATCAGATCCTGACTTTAAAATAACTATGCAAGCTAAAAATAGAAGGCAACTTACTTGATTTATTAAGGATATTTATAAAAATCCATAGCATATAATATACCTAATGGGAAATTTTTGGAGATGTTCACTTGGAGGTTGAGAACAGGGCAGTGATATCCACTGTTACTGCATCTTCTCAGGACTATACTGGGGACTTTCCTGGTGGTCCAGTGGCTAACTCTCCGAGCTCCCAATGTAGGGGGCCCAGGTTCAATCCCTGGTCCAGGAACTCAATCCCACATGCTATGAGTTCTCATACTACAGCTAAAAATCCCTCAAGTCACAACTAAGACCTGGTATAGCCAAATAAATAAACACTTTGTGTGTGTGTGTGTGGGGGGGGCTGGGGGTGGTCTGCACTGGAGGACTTAGCAAATGTAGTAAAGCAAGGTGAGCAAATCAATGATATACATGCTGGAAAAAATAAAATTGTCACTATTCACAAATGATATCAGTGTGAACATTAACAAATTCAAACTAATACATTATTAGCATTATAGAGTTTATGAAGGGTTTCTGTTGAGTCAATTTAATATCTCTATATCAATTACAAACAATTGAAAAATGAAGTATTTTTAAAAATGCCTTTTACAATAGCATCAACAGTGTTTACTATAGCATCAAATCTAAGAAAAATTTGCAAGACATTTGTGCAAAGTATGTAAAGTTATTGATAGCTATTAAGGACCTAAATAAATAGAGTTAATTCTTCTCTCAAATTGATATATAGGTTCAAAGCAATTTCAGTAAGAATCCAGGAGTGTGGATTGGTATGTATATGTGTGTAGAAATGGATAAGCTGTTTCTCCAACACATATGGGGACAAAAAAGGACAGGAAAAGCCAGCTGTGTCTTGAAGAAGGAAGATGAGTTGAGAGAACTGGTTACCTGTATATCAGGACTTAGGATTAATGATACAATAATTCTGAGAGTTTAATAATTGCACGAATGTCCGACCAAGGCTCAGAGGTTGTCTGGGACGCAGAAGGTCTAAGACTGCAGAGGATGAGGGCTGTAACTGGCACACAGGTTGGCTCACCCCTAAATCTAGCATCCACGCCACTCCTGTCCTAAGCCCTTCCACTGGTGCAGCACTTCATGATTCCAAACCTCTGTTGTGTATGCCCTCCGTGTCCAGTCTCTGATTAAAGCAACACCAGAAGAATTAAAAACTACCTTCTTTTCTGAGCTTTGGGTTAAGATGATCTATTGTGAGCAAATCCCAACTACGCTCCCCACCACACTCACTTTTCCGAAGACACAAGGGCCGACTGACAACTCTGCTTTTTCACTGAAAAATTTAGTTTATTGAAGAGAGAATCTCCACAGAAGGTGACCAGAGAAAAGGCTGCTGCTGTGAGAGGAGCTAAGCTCTGTAAGAGCAGTTAGATCCGGCTTCCAGGCTGGCTTGAGGAAGCAGCTGGACACAGCCGGTCAGCAGAAGCTGGGACCTGCATGAAGCCACCTGCTGGGGTACAGCCCCTAACAATGCGTGGGGGATAAGTTACCTCTGCTGACCACCCAAGGCTGTGACTTTAATACTGGCCAGGAAGGAAATCAGCGGTGGTATCTCTGCAAACTGGGCATGAGATTCGGAACTTGATCACCCACAAGGCAAAGTCCCTGAGATTCTCATATAAACTACGGCTCAGAACTGAACACTCCAATGAACTATGTTGATGCAATTCTGAGATCGCTCATAGGGAGAAATGAGCAGGAGGAAAATCCCTCCAACGTCATGAAAATGTCCAGGCCTTCAAAAAAGAGAAAATTCATGCCTAGGGAATTGGGAGATAGAATATCTTCCCCTTATCAAGCACATATTCTATTCACACAGAACTTGCCTGAGGCGGGGAAAAAATTAAAGTGATATGCCACTGATGAGAACATTTATTGCAAACTTATTTTTTTCTATGCTACTGAAGATCTAGAATTATAGGGATGAGGGATGGATGCATGTGAATGAAGCATTTAAAAATGCTTCTGCTAATTCCACTATGAATTCTTTTTTTTCCCCACTATGATTTCATGTGTAAATTTTCCACTATTTTTTCTGATTTCTTATTTTCCACTATTATTTCTTATGATTTCTTATTTATCATCATATAACTGTGTACACAAAAACTATCCTTAATTAATTGAATTTTATTCACAATGTCTTAGGATGAAATGTGCCATTTTTCAATATCAGCTTACTGGAAAGCAACATCCCAATTTTTGTCTTTAAAATTCAGGTGACAGCCAATTTTGTCACTTCAAGTGAGAATCCTTAAAACTCTTTTATTACACTGGGTCATATTCATTCACGGTAAGATGAACAAATGAATAACATCTGTTGGGAGATGTATTTTAGGTAGTGCCTTTAGAGATATCTCCAATGACCTTCCCTTCTGGGTTTCTGCTATTTTTCCTCTTCCCTCACAGTGGGCTCCATTCAGCCCTGAAGCAGGTGAATTTTCATTAGCAGTGCTGCTTCAGCCTCTCAGTATGACTGGCCCACAGTATAACTGATTTTCACAGCTATTGGCAGCATGGATGTAATTGTGTGAAATTAAGATTTAGTTCATAAACCTTTTCTCAAGACACAGTCTCAGCCCTTTTCTCAAGGGCTGAACTGACAGGATTTAGAAAGGACAGGGTTGAGATTTGAATTGGTCCATTAGGGGGCAGTCAAATACTGTTCTCCTCAAAGCTCTAGCTCTGCTTTTGATGACTGCGTTTTTTCAAGGTTACAAATTATTTAAATAAGTAGCAACTGGTAGTTATCAAGTAGCATTCTCAGTACTTCATGCTTTCAATTTCCCAGCCCATGTTTTTAGTTTGTAATATTGCTCATAATTAGCCCATAAAATTTTTATGGGGAAGGAGTTTGAAGCTGGTTAACAATACAAGTAAATGAACTGATGATAAAATACATGAAGAAAGTGATGATCAGATCTGTTATCTTGACTGATTAACTAATGTTGGTAGCTTAAGATAGCCATATCATTCATTCTTTTTTAAATAAAAATTTAAAAAGCAATTTTTACTCCTATAATTCTAAATGACTTTCCTTTGTTTATTAGAAACAACTTTATTGCTTTAATTGTGTAATTTTAACTGCTTTAACTAACAATTATAATTTTATCATGGAAAAGAAAAAGATTTTGCTGATATATATACCAAATTATTTTTATAAGCAGGAGTAAGATATCAAAGCATTAACATATCTAACTTTGAAAGTAAATGATTTTAAATATAAAGGGTTTAAAAGTAATATAAAATTAGAAAATATAAATTTCAGAGAATTATAATTAATAAATATTTATTAGATTGGTACTATGGATTTTAAATATGGCATTTACTTAGAAATAAAAAAAATCATCTGCTTAAATTTTTCCTTCTTTTTTAAAGAACAGCATTACATTGTGGTAAATCTTAAAAACATTACTTTGGTAATAGATAAAGATTTTGCTTTTCCAAAGCAAATCAATTTAGATGCATTACTATAAGCAAGTATTTTAGTAAAATTGGTTAACCATAGTTACATATCTGTACATTAAAGAATTTTTAAGGGCATAGATAACCTTTATGACATGTGTTGAATACAAGAACCTATTTTAAACTGTCTATTCTTAAAGATTATAAAAAGTTGAAATTACAAATGTGCATAGAGCATTAACTTCTGAAGGAAGAAGACCTTAAATCAAGTAGACTCCTTTCTACAACTGTATTTCATGCAAAATGAGTTCATATAATGTTTCTCCTTAGATAACACTTAAGTTTTCATGTAAGAAAGATTAAAATATGACAAAACTCATGCTACATGTATTAAAATATTTTAAAATAATTTGAAAAAAGTTTTAGTATTCCAAATTCAAGCTAAAATTTGAATATTAAAAATATTTTATCTGTAGATATTCTTAAATAACTGCTCGTAAATACTGCAGTTTATTTCAATATTTAAAATATGCAGTTGAATTCATTTAATAAAATAAAAAAATTTTAAACCTAAAACAAATTTCTCAGAAAAGAAATACAATTTCAAATTTTAACTTCATTCTCAGAGGTTTATTAAAAGTTTCTAAGAAAGTCTATGAATCTAAAAACATCCTTAATAAGACTAATAATAAACCCACATGCCTTGGGTATGATGAATAGATTATTTACTTAGAGGTGCACAAGCTCACAGCAAAACAAGTCTATATTTTTCTTTAAAACCAGGTAAAGATTAAATTTCATTTTTTTTTCTCAGCTATACAATAAAAATGCCACCAACTTGAAAGTGAGCAGTCTGGCTAAAATGAAAATGTTTAAAAATTAAAAACAGAAAGAATTATCTTATGGTAGCTTTGGTTCATTTAAATTATTGTCTTTTATCTAAATTTGCTCTTAGGGAGAAATATTGATTTTAGATTTGTCTTTGGTTTTGCAGTTTCCAGTTTAATTATGTTAATAATGAAATATACCAATATATTATTAAATATAGCAATATTTAATTATGTTAATAATGAAATATAGCAATAATGAAATATAACAACTATATAAAATTTATGAACAGATTTCAACAGGTTGAAATTTCATAAGGCAAAATTTTAACTTATTAACGTGTCGTACATTTTTTCAAATACTAAAAAAATTTCTCCATTATCATTGATTTCTTCATCATCGTTTTTTTAAGCTATCTTGTCTACAATTTTAACCACATTTAAAAGGCAAGTTTCCACGAAAAATCTGTTGCATCTAGAAACTGCTAGGATGAGACTACAAGCAACTAGTGACAATGACAATGCAAACTGGAGGTCTGCTCATCAAACATTGCAATGAGTGTATTATAAATATGATAGAACTAAGTAGAAATATTCTGTTCTTTTGGAATTGCACTCATTTAAGTGAGAAAGCAGCAGCCTTACCTTTGACATCCATCAGAACGATGAAATGAAGTAGAAGGAACATTGCAATCAATCTGCGGCTGAAGAGACACTTAATACCAGAAACGTAACAATGGGTTCACAGCAACTGAGTTATTAGATGTATGCTCCTTATACCTCAGAAGGAGTTCTGATATACTGACTTCGGTGCCTCCCCTGTGTCTGAGCATGCTCACAGCTAGAACTTTACTGGCACGAGAGGAGACGGTCTTTGTCACTATGCAGCCTATCTTTTTCATTCTTTTTTTTTTTGGTTTCATTTTATTTCAAATCTACAGTTGTGTTCTTGATCATTAATTCATTATAGTACGTACAGAGAGACATACATAAAACTCTGGTATTATAAAAAACGTTAAAAAAAAATCACTCTAAAAAAGTTTCCCATTAAAGCATGTAGCACAATTTGCTCCTAATTTAGTATATGTGCTGCCAAAGCGAACACAGATTTGCTCTTAATTTAAATCCAATAGTATATAGAAGTTCTCCAATAGGGAGGGAAATAGATTTACACTGAATAGGTGACGAAACTCTTTGCAAACATATTTTTCATTCAATAAACAACTAACAAAAAGCTACTCACTGGCAAATATACAAAGAATACCTGCTTCCATTCATATGCACTTAAATGTTTTCAAATGGCATACAGAAAGATAGTAATAACTAAGATATATGGCCCTGTGTTTAATACTTACTAACTGTAAGACATTCACACAATATTTTAAACTTCATTTACTTCCTCTATAATTATGTTCCTTTTTTTAAAATGGATACTTTTATTCTTGCTTTCAATCCTGTGTTTCACATCTATTAGAAAATATTAATTATAATTCAGATCTTACATCCTGAAAGCAGCTTTTAAAGCAGCATAGTCAGTGTAAGTTAGAGAAAGAGACTTTGGTCATAGAATTCAGTTGATCCTAGTCTAATGATAAAGAGTCTACAAAAGGACATTGTAGAATTTCATCGTCTAAGAAATTCTGAGAAATGTCTATGTAGACATACTAAACATTTTGTAGTTGTGATTTGGACAGAGGATTTTCTAAGGGAATGATACTCTTATATGTTGCTATGAATTCTGTCACAACAACACTGAAAAACTATCTTGTGATGACTGGCTACATCATCACAAATCATAAGAAATGGGGTTTTCATTGTTCTTTCTTTCATTCCAGCTTTTGACAGAATAAAGATTCAAAGGGAATTTCAACTAGAAAATATTTCATTTATCACATAATGCAGTTAGTTCTTTTCTCTTTTAAGAAGTGAGCTAAATTCTCCCAGACTCCTTCCAGATACATTTAGCTGTATTCTCATCTTATTTTTCAAACCAAAAGAGAGAGCAGGAAGAATAAAAGAAATGATGAAAAGAAATAGTTCAAGGTTTTTGTTACATTTCAAGCACCCTTTTTCTTCACTAATTTTGAGGTCTTTTTACATAAAATTTGCCTTAGTTTTCATTAAAAAATTCAGAGTGATGAATTTTTCCTATATTTTGTGTTCTACTGTCAAAATGAGGGGTGCTAGTGTCTGGTATTGAAACGTTAAGCGTAACTTTTTAAGTGCAGTTAAATACCATGAATTGTCCATCACAAATTTATTTGAGGTTTTAAATGTATATTTCATGAAAACACAATTTTTGGAGAAAGAAGAAATGTCAAGATTTCAAAGCCCTTAATTTTGACTGCTTCTTGAATATTAAGCCTTAGAAATAGATTTAAATTGTTAAAACATTGAATCATCATCCTTTTGTGTTAAGCTTTTCAATCTTTCTAATATTAACATAAATAATTCAGAACTCCATAATTATAAATAATAGTTAAGAACGTCTTAGGCTCATTATTGGTTTCTAAAGGCCGAAAGTGCATGTATTGTAAGATATTTCATTTAGTAAGTTTTAACTTTGATTTACCTAGTATGAGCATCCAGTATCTTGAACTGAAACCCAAATGGTTGAAATGTACACAAGGATATAATATAGGGGTTTAAATAAGGGTGAACAGATTGACTCTTTCCTTGGAGACACAGTTGGTACAGAAGGTCCAGAGAGTGCTTCATGCAGAGAGGAAGACTTGTACAAACTGATTCATCCCTGGATGTTAACGTCAAACTTGCACAAGTGTATTTTATTGATCCTTGCCTCAATCAACTTACTCCTTCATGAAAGTCTCTTGTGGGTAGCACTCACATTTTTGGCAATAACAGTATAAAAGCTCATATAAATATAGTATTTAATAATAGCACAATTCAATGTAATTCTGGCTAATTCAAGGGAATTCACTAACAGGATAATTACCTGGGCTTCCCAGGTGGCTCAGTGGTAAAGAATTCACCTGCCAATTCAGAGGATGTGGGTTCAACCCCTGTTGAGAAGATCCCCTGGAGAAGGAAATGGCAATCCATTCCAGTATTCTTACCTGGGAAATCCCATGGACAGAGGAGCCTGGCTGACTACAGTCCATGGGGTCGCAAAAGGGTCAAACAGGACAAGAATACTGGAGTGGGTTGCCATGCCATCCTTCAGGTAATCTTCCCAACCCAGGGATCAAACCCACATCTCCTGTGGTTCCTGTGCGGCAGGCAGATTCTTTACCACTGAGCCACTGAGGAAGTTCCAAAACCTTAGATATTCAGCTATAATTAGGATTAGGATTAGGATTATAATTACGTTAGCCCCCTCTTCATGAGATACATCATTAACTCCTCATTCAATAAGATTGATATTTTGAGTAACCTTTCAGCTGTGGTAACAGACCTACTTGTTACTCTGTAGGCAGAACAAACCTAACTGAATCACACAACCTCATTAGCATAGAATGTCAGTCAGTTGAGCAAACCAGTCCTCATATAGGGTCTGTTTTGAGAAGGGAAGTCTCAGTTAAGTATTCTCACTCTAATACTTTACATTTAAAATAATTTAAGTCATGCTCCATTTATCTGGGAACTTCAAGCTCTTGGCAAGCTCAGTGAATAGGAGCATAGCTATAAACCCAGAGTAAAAAAATATCACAGAGACAACCACTCCCAGCAGGAGGGTAGATTAGACAGTCTCTGAAAAGCCTTCTTGCTTGAAAATAAAAGCTCTTGCACGAAAACAATTTTCATTGCATTTCTGCAGTGTTAAAAATGAGGAGAATCAAGCCTAAAGGAAAAACACAAGACAAAAGCAAAAATGCTGAAACGGCAATGCAGAACAGTAAACAAACATAAAAGGCAAGATATGCCTACAAACAAAGCAGATGCCAACTGAAAGATCAACTTTTAAACTGGGGGAGTGGCAAGGTCTCAGAGCTCAGCCTCAGCCTCCCCAGAGGACTAAGCCATGCACCGTCAGAGTCACCCTCCAGCACCGCGCAACAGAAACACGAACTCTGCAGAAAACATCCTCACTTTAGTTCCTCGGGGTTTACCCAGATTAACGTCAACCAACTACTGGCTCACTATCAACGATCAACCAAGCACCCTAGGGTAACACTTAGCACAAATGAAAACAGATTCAGAACCCCAAGAGCTTCATATATTGAAATTATCAGTTATGGAATATAAAATGTTTAAAGAAAGAAACACACAGAATCACAAAAATAAGTAAGAAATAAGAAACCATTCAAAAGAAACAGAATTTTTAGAAACAAACAACATATTTGTGGAACTTAAGAACTCAATGTATGGGTAAAAGTAGTCATTAAAAGTAGTTGAGGAGAAAAAAAGTTGTAGACTGGAATAAAGAGGTAAAGAAATTATCCAGAATTTAGTACAGATAAACAGAGAATGAACAAAACTAAAGAAATTAAAAGCTTCAGAGGAAAGCATGAAAAGTTTCAACATGCAGCTAGAGTCCCAGAAAGAACAAGTCGTAAGAATAAAGGAGAACATTTAGGGAGGTGATGACTGAGAATTTTCTAGAAACGATAAAATATAAAATTTATAGATGTAGGAAGAATGATGTCTGGTAGGCAGTGCAAATAAAAATAAATCCACATCTGGACATTTGGCATTAAAATTGGGTAATATCGAATATACAGAGAAAGCTTTAAAATAAAGCAGAGAGAAAAAGCAGATGAGCTACACAGGGAAAACTAGAATGCTAACGGACTTCTCAACAACAATGATGGAAGCCACCATAGATGCAATAGCATTCATATTCTGAGAGAAAATGACTGGCAACTAAAAACTGTATTCTTAGGAAAAATGCATTTTAAAGGGAGCACTAGATATATTGAAAAGTCAGCTAAGACTCCAAATGAAAGGTGCAGATAAGTTCAGTGGCTTTTCAGGGAAGGGAGCAATCTGTCTGAACTGCAAAGATCACTAGATGAAATCTGTGCCATGCACATCTTGAATAGAACAAACTGAGAGATTAAGAAGTCATGTCATGGTGTGGAGCAACTAAGTCCACAGTCAGGCTAATGGCAGAAGAAAGTAAAACTGGTTCTTCTACCCGAGTAAAACTGAGAGACTCCTGGCCACGCATACATGGCCAGACCAAAAAGACGCATATGAGAGATATTATGCTACATCAGATTAGCATTCCCAATTATTCCACTGTCTGCAAAAGGATTATGCACTGTTCCACATTTTGCCATGTGACTTGGCAGAACCTCTCATAATGAGTGTGTATTTCTCTGCTGCACTGATTTTTGCCTCTTGACCAATAAAATGTGACCAGAAGTAGCATGTGCTGCATTCCAGGAGAGGCTTCAAATGTCTTGTGTGGTGTGGCTTAGCTTCCCCACTCCTTAGCCAGAGTGAGAGCCACGTGCAGCAGGCTTGAACCTGAGCCCAACCGAGCCCAGAAGAGCCACACATGACCCACAGACTTGTGAGCAAGGCATCCATGTTTGTGGTTGTAAGCCACTGAGATTTTTTATTTTTTTTGTTGCTGTTTTGGTTGCAAAACAACAAAACCTGACTCAGAGAGATGGATCTGGAAGTCACTCATCCTGACCTTAGGTTTTCAGGACAAAAACTAAAGATATTGGGTTAGTGGCATGTGCTATATTCAGTTCAGTTCAGTCGCTCAGTCATGTCCGACTCTTTGCAACCCCATGAATCGCAGCATGCCAGGCCTCCCTGTCCATCACCAACTCCCGGAGTTCACTCAGACTCATGTCCATCAAGTCGGTGATGCCATCCAGTCATCTCTCCCTCTGTCGTCCCCTTCTCCTCCTGCCCCCAATCCCTCCCAGCATCAGGGTCTTTTCCAATGAGTCAACTCTTCGCATGAGATGACCAAAGTATTGGAGTTTCAGCTTTAGCATCAGTCCTTCCAATGAACACCCAGGACTGATCTCCTTTAGGATGGACTGGTTGGACCTCCTTGCAGTCCAAGGGACTCTCAAGAGTCTTCTCCAACACCACAATTCAAAATCGCAGTCCAAAATCACTACAGATGGTGATTGCAGCCATGAAATTAAAAGACGCTTGCTCCCTGGAAGAAAAGCTATGACCAACCTAGACAGCATATTAAAAAGCAGAGACATTACTTTGCCAACAAAGGTCTGTCTAGTCAAGGCTATTGTTTTTCCAGTGGCCATGTACGGATGTGAGAGTTGGACTGTGAGGAAAGCTGAATGCCGAAGAATTGATGTGCTATATATATTGAATCAATTAGTGCACAAATTCCATTTTTATTTGAAGTAATTTTCTTCTTTTGAAATGTCTTCTACATTATACCTGATTCCCATGTTTCTTAGAGTAAATTATGCAGCTATTATTTGCTGAGGTGACATTCCCTTCAGTATTCACAAAATGGTTCCTAAATATTTCCTAAGTTCTTTTGCTTTCTGAAATTCTATAAAATATGAGTGAGCTTAAATAAGTTAGTAGATGCTATTTTCTAGTGCTTGTGTACCATGGTTTCTAAGTGCCTTCCATTTTACAACTTCAGTTAACATAAAATAAATTTGAACACTATTTGGTGAATGTTTTTACTTTTAAGTTTGTATACTGAGTTTACTCTGAGTGAATGGACCTTTATTTACAAAATACAATCATATCTACTGCTGGGTAATGATATTTGATGTAAAGTGAAAATCCACAAATCATTTTTATCTAAATTCTTCTCGAATTCATTATGCCAGCCCTTCCTTTTATAGGATCATAAAAACACAAACCTGGCACAGCCTACCAATGCCCTCAAACCAGCCTGAATGTTCCTAACAGCTGTTATCCTCATCCTGTTCTCTTATTTTGCCTTTTGCTTGCATATAAACACCGATCTGTGCACTGTTTCTTCATTCTATAACTTTACAATTCTGACAGTTGGATGCAGTATCCAGAAGAGTGCCTAAACTGTTGGTCTTAGACAGGACAGAGCAGAAGCAAGACCCCACAAAGCAATAAATCAGTTAATTTCTGGATAAAGAGGAAACAAATCTAAGATACACTTAGGAGGTAAAGTTGAAGGGAGCAATGGAAGGACGGGAGAGAGAGACTTCAGGGGATTCTCAGGATCTCTAAACTGAGCCACTGGTTATCAGAGACAGTATTGAGTGAGTATTTCCATGTGTTGAACTTAAGGGGCCTGAAAGTGAAAGTCACTCAGTTGTGTCTGTCTCTTTTCGACCCCAAAGATTGTAGCCTGCCAGGCTTCTCTGTCCATGGAATTCTCCAGGTCAGAATACTGGAGTGGATAGCTGTTCCCTTCTCCAGGGGATCTTCCCAACCCAGTGATTGAACCCCAGTCTCCCCCATTGTAGGTGGATTCTTTACCATCTGAGCCACCAAGGAAGCCCAAAACTTTAAGTGAAAGTGTCAGTCACTCGGTCGTATCCAACTGTTTGTGACCCCATGGACTGTAGCCCACCAGGCTCTTCTGTCCATGGGATTCTCCAGGCAAGAATGCTGGAGTGGGTTGTTACTCCCTTCTGCAGAGGATATTCCTGACCCAGGGATCCAACCCAGGTGTCTTGCATTGTAGGCAGATTCTTTACCATCTGAGCCACCAGGGAAGTCCTAAGGAGCCTGAGGAACATCCAGAAAGCAGTGTCAACAGGTAGAGAAGTTAGAATTCAGGAAAGAGGTATGGTATTTGAAACAGTCTCATTCGTAGAATAATTACGTACAATACTTTAAAGAAATTGAAAAGTTACAATTAGAAAATTGTAATCATTTAGTTAATGGAAACCCATCTCCATAATCCGAGCATGTAATGACTTTCCAGTCTTTTAAACTTTCAGTTCAGTTCAGTTCAGTCGCTCAGTCGTGTCCAACTCTTTGCAACCCCATGGACTGCAGCACTCCAGGCCTCCCTGTCCATGACCAACTCCCAAAGTTTACCTAAACTCATATCCATTGAGTTGGTGATGCCATCCAGCCATCTCATCCTCTGTCATCCCCTTCTCCTCCTGCCCTCAATCTTTCCCAGCATCAGAGTCTTTTCAAATGAGTCAGCTCTTCCCAGCAGGTGGCCAAAGTATTGGAGTTTCAGCTTCAACATCAGTCCTTCCAGTGAACACCCAGGACTGATCTCCTTTAGGATGGACTGGTTGGATCTCCTTGCTGTCCAAGGGACTCTCAAGAGTCTTCCCCAACACCACAGTTCAAAAGCATCAATTCTTCAGCACTCAGCTTTCTTTATAGTCCAACTCTCACATCCATACACGACTACTGGAAAAACCATAGCCTTGACTGGACAGACCTTTGTTGGCAAAGTAATGTCTCTGCTTTTTAATATGCTGTCTAGGTTGGTCATAACTTTCCTTCCAAGGAGCAAGCATCTTTTAATTTCATGGCTGCACTCACTGTAGTGATTTTGGAGCCCAGAAAAATAAAAGTCAGCCACTATTTTCACTGTTTCCCCATCTATTTGCCATGAAGTGATGGGACCAGATGCCATCCATGATTTTAGATTTCTGAATGTTGAGCTTTAAGCCAACTTTTTTACTCTCTTCTTTCACTTTCATCAAGAGGCTCTTTTGTTCTTCTTCATTTTCTGCCATAAGGGTGGTGTCATCTGCATATCTGAAGTTATCGATATTTCTCCCAGCAATCTTGATTCCAGCTTATGCTTCATCCAGCCCAGCGTTTCTTAGGATATACTCTGCATAGAAGTTAAATAAGCAGGGTGACAATATACAGCCTTGACGTACTCCTTTTCCTATTTGGAACCAGTCTGTTGTTCCATGTCCAGTTCTAACTGTGGCTTCCTTACCTGTATACAGGTTTCTCAAGAGGCAGGTCAAGTGGTCTGGTATTCCCATCTCTTGAAGAATTTTCCACAGTTTATTGTGATCCACACAGTCAAAGGCTTTGGCATAGTCAATAAAGCAGAAATAGATGTTTTTCTGGAACTCTCTTGCTTTTTCAATGATCCAGCGGATGTTGGCAATTTGATCTCTGATTCCTCTTCTTTTTAAACTTTAAGAGCTAAAATTTATATAAATAGATATATGAATTGCTATATGAGCTATATATTTTTAAATGTTATTGTATATAAACTATTAGTAAGTTTTTAAAATATATAAATATATATCCATTATTGTACCTAACATATTTTTGTTTACATTGATTATAATAAAAGAATGAGTTATAAGTTCTTTTCTCCTAGTAAGATGATATTTTACAAAGTACTCTGTTCAGTCCATGATCCATTTAGAATCCAGAGGGTCCAGCCTGGGAAAGTTGTACAAACCACATGTCTCTAGTTTATAAGGAAACAGAGTTGCATTTAATATTTTAATTTGGGGGGGTGGTCCTTCTATGTATCTGTTTTATTCACTAGAGACTTCACTGTTACATTTGGCAATAGTTGTAAATTATAATTCTGAACAATCCTTAACATAGTTGCCTTGAAGGGTTTCAGATTTGTTTCTGAAAAACTTCAACAGCAAAAAAGGTAAAAATTGCACAACTTACGAATAAGGAAATGACAAAAGAACTCTGCTATATGGAAATCAACATGGTTCCTTACTAAATATTTCTTGAGCTCCAGCTCATGTAAATGTCTCAGTAGTCCACAATGATGTAAGCTTGCATCTTCCTCAAAAACAAGCAACCAAGCTACTCCTGGGAAAACTGCTGTGTATCATTGAGCCGTGTCATGTTCTGTTGTCAATTTTCTGTACATTATCCTGCCCAGTATGGTCATGTGACTTCCTGAGGAACTGGTTATTAACCACATCAAACAGCAAAATAACACTGGCAGATGTGAGATGAAAAAAACGTGTAATTATTTTTAGCATATTTTTGGAAGAGAAGCTTTTTCACTCTCTGAGCTTTCCAGAACAGAAAAAAAAAAAAATACTATATACAGTTCTGGAGCTTCCCTTTTCTTCCATGGGCTTACTCTTAAATATGGCTGTGTGCCATGTGCTCAGTCACTCAGTCGTGTCCAATTCTTTGCGACCCCATGTATTGCAGCCCGCCAGGCTCCTCTGTCCATGGGGATTCTCTAGGCAAGAATACTGGAGTGGGTTGCCATGCCCTTCTCCAGGAGATCTTCTGAACCCAGGGATCGAACTCAGGTCTCCCACATTGCAGGCGGATCTTTTACTGTCTGAGCCACCAGGGAAGCGGAAACATCTCATTATTTTAGCCTATTTTTCTTCATTGTTCTCCAATGTACACGTTCACTTCATAAGTTTTTGTTAACAGTTGCTCTGCTACTTAGTTCCTTTCTCTTGGAGTATTTGCTTTTCAAATACCTCCCTCTGTCATCCTCCTAGGTCATATTAAGTGGCGCTAGAGGTAAAGAATCCGCCTGCCAATGTAGGAGACACAAGAGATGCAGATTCAATCCCTGGGACTGGAAGATCCCCTGGAGGAGGGCATGGCAACCCGCTCCAGTATTCTTACCTGAAAAATCCTACGGACAGAGAAGCCTGGAGGGCTACAGTCCATGAGGCTGCAAAGAGTTGGACACGATTGAGTGAGTCTATACAAAACATCCTTTATCTAGCCCTGTACTTGGCCCCACATATTTGAATTCATCAGCTTGATTCTGGAGTTAGCTGTTGTATCAGATCCCACAAAATAAAACTTTTCAGTATTTTCATGGAGTTTAGTGTTTACTGTCATTCGTTTGCTAGGTTTATGTGCTTTAGGTATGGATTCTAAAATCTAGTACTATTATATTGACAGGCTCTAGCTAATTTCCTGCATATGTACTTGGGAATATGCACAGGTGCGTATTACTTACCTAGTTGCAGCTAATATCATTAGTATTGGTATTGTCATTGTGGTATTGTCATTTTTCTTTTCTTAAATCTTTCACTTTGGCTTACCCAAATGGAGACAGTATGCTGGCCCCATAATGAATGGTCATTAGATAGTAATCTGAAATTAGCTGTATGTAGCCCTGCTGCTGCTACTGCTGCTAAGTCGCTACAGTCGTATCTGACTCTATGCGACCCCATAGACGGCAGCCCACCAGGCTCCCCTGTCCCTGGGATTCTTCAGGCAAGAACACTGGAGTGGGTTGCCATTTCCTTCTCCAACGCATGAAAGTGAAAAGTGAAAGCAAAGTCGCTCAGTCGTGTCCGACTCTTTGCGACCCCATGGACTGCAGCCTACCAGGCTCCTCTGTCCATGAGATTTTCCAGGCAAGAGTACTGGAGTGGGGTGCCATTGCCTTCTCCGGAGATGGACTGGATATGTCCAATGGTACATATTACGGAGTGCTTTAATTTTTTGGCACGAAGCCTTTGGACTTGATGGCAAGAAGTCCAAAGAATGATAAGAAGTCCAAAGATGACAAGAAGGTGACAAGAAGCTATTTGTGACCATTGAGCAAGAGAGGCATGTGAGGGAAGCTAGGCTTTAGGGGGACAGATCAAGCAGTGGTGTGAACTGATTAAACAGAGTTAGGAGGGAGAGACCTGAAAATAGGAGAGCAACTTGAAAAAAAGATAAACTCAAGTCTATATCTCACACTGAACATAAGATAAACTGCAAATGGATTAGAGATCAAAAAGTCAAGGCTGAAAGCACAGAAGCACTAGAGGACAGTAGGGATGATCTTTCCTTAACGTAAGGAAAGACTTTCTAACTATGAATCAAAATGCAAAGGTAATGAAAGAAAAAATATAATAATAATAGAAATAAATAATAATAAATAAAAGTGGAAGCAGCGACAGATTTTATTTTTTTGGGCTCCAAAATCACTGCAGACGGTGACTGCAGCCACAAAATTAAAAGATGCTTGCTTCTTGGAAGGAAGGCTATGACAAACCTAGACAGCATATTAAAAAGCAGAGACATCACTTGGCTAACAAAGGTCCATAGAGTCAAAGCTATGGTTTTTCCAGCAGTCATGTAAACAACTGGTGCTTTTTCATGGGACCCCCTCACTTGTGTTCTTTTCATACTGGAATGCTGATTGATGTACTGATATGCTGATCTTTCTCTTAAATATATTAGGCCAGGGTTTCATTTATCTACTGTGGTTCTTTTAGAATGAGGAGCAGTTGCTCTGTGATTTTAGGTCTTCCTTTATGAGAAGTAGGGTACAAAAAACCCACAATAGCAGAATGCACTGCTCCTGGAGGTCTTCCATCTCTTGCTTCTATCTTTAAAGCAGCCCTTTCTTCCTTTTCTCCACCTCTGACTAGCCCTTGTATCATATTTAGGTTTACCTGCTAAACTCCCATGTAAGGGTGAAAAAGAAAAATTTAACTCCTTCTCACATAAAAAAATTCTGGAAATTTGATTTTCCAGACTGGCCAGGTAGATTTGCTGTGACAACCAGGACTCAAGCCACACAGAGAATATAGGAGATGTAGTCTTTTCCTTCCCAGAGAAGGCAACAGCAACCCACTCCAGTACTCTTGCCTGGAAAATGCCATGGACGGAGGAGCCTGGTAGGCTGCAGTCCATGGGGTCACTAAGAGTTGGGCACGACTGAGTGACTTCACTTTCACTTTTCACTTTCATGCATTGGAAAAGGAAATGGCAACCCACTCCGGTGTTATTGCCTGGAGAATCCCAAGGATGGCGGAGCTTGGTGGGCTGCCGTCTATGGGGTTGCACAGAGTCAGACACGACTGAAGCAACTTAGCAGCAGCAGCAGCAGTCTTTCATTCCATGTGGAAACATGCAAACTATTAAAAAGCAGGGCTATGTTAACTAAACTTAACTAAGCTAAACATCACTTTACCAATAAAGGAACATATAGTCAAAGCTGTTTTTTCCAATAGTCATGTTCAGATGCGAGTTGGACCATAAGGAAGGCTGGGCACCAAACAATTGATGCTTTCGAACTATGGTGCTGGAGAAGACTCTTGAGAATCCCTTGGACTGCAAGATCAAATCAGTCAATCCTAAAGGAAATCAGTCCTGAATATATATTGAAAGGACTGATCCTGAAGCTCCAATACTTTGGCCACCTGATGTGAAGAACTGACTCACTGGAAAAGACCCTGATGCTGAGAAAGATTGAAGGTAAAAGGAGAAGGGAGCAGCAGAGGGTGAGATGGTTAGATAGCATCAGTGACTAAATGGACATGAATTTGAGGAAACCGGGAGATAGAAGAGGACAGAGGAGCCTGACATGCTGCAGTTCATGGGGTGGGAAAGAGTCAAACATGACTTAGTGACTCAAAAACAGCAACAAAAAGTTAGTAAGAAGGAAAGAGAGAAGGGATATTGCAGTGGTCAACTTGCAATATCTGAAGACGCTTCCTTAGCTTGCAGGCCTTTGGGAGCCTCTTGTAGGATGCTTTTTATACTGTAATTTATATATGTTCATTTAACCACTATATTCAATAACAAAGACTATGACTTCATCATCATATTATCCTGAATTCTTAACACAGTCCTTGTCGTGTGTGTGTGTGTGTGTGTGTGTGTGTGTATATACATATATATATATATATACATATCAGTTCAGTTCAGTTCAGTCACTCAGTCGTGTCCGACTCTTTGCGACCCCGTGAATCACAGCATGCCAGGCCTCCCTGTTCATCACCAACTCCCAGAGTTCACTCAGACCCACGTCCATCGAGTCAGTGATGCCATCCAGCCATCTCATCCTTTGTTGTCCCCTTCTCTTCCTGACCCCAATCCCTCCCAGCATCAGAGTCTTTTCCAATGAGTCAACTCTTCGCATGAGGTGGCCAAAGTACTGGAGTTTCAGCTGCAGCATCAGTCCTTCCAAAGAAATCCCAGGGCTGATATCCTTCAGAATGGACTGGTTCGATCTCCATATATACATACACACATACATATATATATATAAAATATGATGAATTATATTGAACAACTCCTGGCACTTCTACCCATGGCTCTATTGTATCATTGGAAATTACAGTCCCTAAATTAAACAGAAAGAGCTGTTCTAAGAAGGGAAGGGTTTACTATGTTTGTTAAAGAGCTCATTTACCTAAAAAAAGAGATTCGAAAAGACTGATGGTCCACACTTGCCCAGCAAAGTCCCTATAATGGTGAGGGCAATGGCACCCCACTCCAGTACTCTTGCCTGGAAGATCCCATGGACGGAGGAGCCTGGTAGGCTGCAGTCCATGGGGTTGCTAAGAGTCGGACATGACTGAGCGACTTCACTTTCAGTTTTCACTTTCATGCACTGGAGAAGGAAATGGCAACCCACTCCAGTGTTCTTGCCTGGGGAATCCCAGGGACGGGGAAGCCTGGTGGGCTGCCATCTATGGGGTTGCACAGAGTCGGACACGACTGAAGCGACTTAGCAGTAGCAGCAGCAGAGACTTCACAGAGAGACATGTGAGGTGCCATATTGTTTTACCTTACTCCCAATCTTCTACTATCTGCAGCTTCAATAAGGTGAATTCTTCCTGTAGATGTTGATCCACATTTCTAGCTTCTATTGGGGTAGGAACTTTATACCTTGTTCTTGTTTTCATGACTATTTTAAAGACAGGTTATGTTATGCATTTAGTTGCTCAGTAGGGTCTGGCTCTTTTGCAACCCCGTGGACTTTGGCCACCAGGCTCCTCTGTCCATGGGATTTTTCAGGCCAGAATACTGGACTGGGTTACCATTTTCTCCTCCAGGGGATCTTCCTGAACCAGGGATCGAACCTGAGTCTCCTGTGTCTCCTGCATTGCAGGCAGATTCCTTACCTGCTGAGCCATGAGGGAAGCCCTTAAGACAGATTGGCAGAAGACAAACCAGGGGCCTCTAGTTGAGTTCTATTTTGTTACAGAGACCCCACATTATAGAATTTCTAAGGGAATTTGTCTTGTCAAAAAATCTTGCCAAAACTTCAAATTCTTAATGTATAACAGAAAAGTGAAATAGCTGAAGTCCCAACAACAGTATCTGTAGAATACATTTCTTTCCATTGAGTCAATAAGAGATTGATTTTCAGTATGAAACCAAAAATACTTTTCTCTAGAAAACATTTGATCCTAAAATAACAGGAAAACCATGTTTCATGATACAGCATATTATTGAAAATAATTTATATAAAGAAAGATTTTGTAGTTCCAGTAAAATAAATAAATAAATCAAATAAGCTCTAAGAAAATATATTTTAAAAATCTACACAATCCTTTTTCTCATTTTAGCGTAAAGGTCTGAATGATAAATGATGTGAAATTTATATTTTTGCTAAATCAGAAGGTTTCAGCTTTGTAAAATTTTCTCCAACATTTCAAAGCAGAATATATTTCATCTTTCTTTGGTTTGCATTCTCAGACATGTTTTCTTTACCTTTCAGAAGCCACTGCTAACAGAAAACTGTAGAAATAGAGGAGAATATGTGCATGCATGTATGAGAAAAGCGGAGAGAGAGAGCATGCAAGACAGAAGGAGAAGATGGAGGGGGAAGGGAGAGGGGGGAAAAAATCCTCTGAGTCTGAAGAAACTGAAAGAGCAAAAATAGTGTTAACAATCCAGAAAGTCTGGCCATAGAATAAACCAGAAAACCTCTTAAGCTGAAAGAAACACTGAAAATCCAATAAGTCTTCCGAGTCTGTCCTTAGCATATATTGAATTAGTTCTGTAGTTTAAAAATCATTTAAGTACTAATTTTAGTAAATTGAGTCTGTTGGATTTTATAACAGGCACCAATTATGTATTTGAATAATTATATATTCCAATTATATTGAATAATTGAAAACTTTTCATTTAATGTATCTTTTAGGAATCTAAACAGGTTGGCATCCATGAATACATAACTTTTGATTATGATCATTTTTCACTACATGGAACTCTGAACTCAGGACACGATCACATACTGCATAATATTTGCTGGAGAAACATACTGGATTACTTTGGATCTGGCAAGTCTCCAGCCCATGGGCCAAACATGGCCCCAGCTCTCATTCATCTGAATCTTGGCAAATATCCCCCATGTGAATGTGGGCCTGACAAGAGCTGCTACAACCTTCAGGGCACATTTATTTGTTGGGATTATTCCATTTTGTGAGGAGTCTATGAGGGTTTAATGATGGTGAAGGTTTAACAACGCTTTGGGAGACCAATGGACCGCATGTTTTAACTCATCAAAATGTTGAAGGACAGAAGGACCTCAGAAAGCACAGCCTTAGAGAACAGCATTTCACCCTGACTCCCTCTGGTCCAGAAACCACATGGCTCCTCCTTTTTTTTATTTCATTTTATTAAAAAAATTTTTTTTTGGTTTTATTCTTTCCTTCTTCCTTTTTAGTATTGGTCCAGTCACAGAGGAGACTCTCCGAAAACATTTACTTATTGTGTAAACAGGGGATATTTCCTCCATCAATCTTTCTCTTTACTCTCTGTGTTTCTCTTCACCTCTCACTATCTTGTCCTTTTCCCTTTTCTCTTTTACCATTTCCCTCATTTAAATTAATACAACATGGAGTGCAAATACATTTAGATTCCAATAGTTTTAGTTCCCGGAGAAGGCAATGGCACCCTACTCCAGTACGCTTGCCTGGAAAATCCCATGGACGGAGGAGCCTGGTGGCTGCAGTCCATGGGGTCGCGAAGAGTCAGGCACGACTGAGAGACTTCACTTTCACGCATTGGAGAAGGAAATGGCAACCCACTCCAGTGTTCTTGCCTGGAGAGTCCCAGGGATAGGGGAGCCTGGAAGGCTGCCATCTCTGGGGTTGTACAGAGTCGGACATGACTGAAGCAACTTAGCAGCAGCAGCAGCAGCAACAGTTTTAGTTCCAATTTAGTTCCATAAAAGAATTTAAGTTTATTGGCTAAAAAGAATCTTAATATTTATGTAATCCATGAGTAAACTGATAAATCCATGAGTAAATTGACTGTTTTATAGTTCTCAGAAAACAAAAAAAGATTATTTTTAAGCCTTGGTTGATTTCTCCCTTTCACATTATAAGTTCTTCATAGAAAAAAAATTATTGTATTGCCCATAACTGCTTGATGAACTAACTAAACATCATTATTACAAAAGCACCAAAACAGATTTTAAGATAGCAGCATTGAAGTAAGCAAAAGTTTTGCTTTGCTTCTTTTCTCAATGTTACTGGGCTCTAAAACTTTTATTTTAAATACTAAGGGTGATTATTCTTATTTTTAACCTTTGAAGAGAGAGGGACACTCTAAGAAAATAGCATTCTGATTCTAAGCATAATAGTGTTATTTAAGTCAAGAACAGGCATGTCCTAAACCAAAAGATATTTAATTATGATTGGAAAAAGTCTCTGACACAAGTATTATCTTAGAATATTCCTCTTTTGAGGTGTCTTTCCTAGAGGTCATTTCCTAACTTGAGATGGTATATGTGCAAACTGGGACTCCCTTGGGGTGTCATTGCAAATGGGGCAGGAGTGATGACTGGGATGGAGCTGAAATTGGGAATGGAAGATCCCCAGAGGGAGTTATCGATGAAGACAAAGCACATCTGGGAACACCTGTAATCCAACCCTGTTTTCCTTTGGCCACTTCATGCTTACTTGACTCCAGCCACTCACCCTAAATTTACGGATGCATTTTTCAAATGCACCCATGAATTTTCACCCATTACCTTTGCTCACATACTGTTCTCCTTGCCAGCAGTGGTTGCCTAGGAATCTATGTATGTCCAACTACATATGATGTGTGCTTTAAGATCTGATAAAAGTCCCCTGCCTTCTTATCAAAACTCTTTAAATTTCTCAGCTCACAGAGATTTCTCCCTCCTCTCAATTTCTGAGGCAATTTTTGTTCGCAGTATATAATTTATTGCTGCCTATATACATTAACTGGGGTCCCCTGGGGGCACAGCAGTAAAGAATCTGCCTGCAATGCATGAGACATGGGTTCAAGATGCTGATCCAACCCCTAGGTCAGGAAGATTCCCTGGAGAAGGAAGCAGCAACCCACTCCAGTATTCTTGCCTGGGAAATCCCATGGACAGAGGAGCCTGGCAGGTTACAGTACATGGGGTCATGACTTAGCAACTAAACCACCACCACCACCATATACGTTAATTGCTCTCTTGGGTATATGTTCTCATTCCTCATTTAAGTTCTAAACTGTTCAAAGGCAGACACCTTGATGTCCAAGGTGGATTAAAGTGACCCAGCTATAGTCATTTTTCCATAATTGTTTGCTCATTGTAATATTAAAGATATGTCTGATCTCAAGTTTAAAGAAGTGGGAGATTTCCCCCTAATCTTGGGAGCTTTGTTTTATAAGCAGTAAATGAGATAATACATTTACACCACGGTTTGTTAGTACTGTTATTTTATGATCTCCCCAAACATCGTCTTTTATGATATGAGAAACACCTTTTTGATTTAGTTTCAACTCAATTTCTTTTCTAATTAGTAATTCAGTTATATAATAATAAATAACTGATAGTATTTCACTTCTATCACCCACTTCATACTTTGCCAAGTGTTTTTACAGACCTTGTTTAATCTTCATAACAACCCTGAAATAGGCAGGGTTAATATTGTTCACCCCACTTTTTTACTAGGTGACAAATTCAGCCTGACAGAGTTCAGATGGCCTCCTCAAGGTCACTTCAGCACTGCCCAAGCATCTCAGCTCCTTGTTCTAATGCACTGGCCCCATTATAAAGATTCATGTTTATGATTATTCTCCAGCTGTGGTGGGAAAGGATACGTGACTTCCATGTGGTCTGTCAGCTCGGCAGAAGTGAACCTTGAAAGTTTATTTTGTGTATATGTACCATAACTTCTTTATCCATTCATCTGTCGATAGACATCTAGGTTGCTTCCATGTTTTAGTTATGGGAATTTGCTGTATGTTTCAGGGAACTCAAACAGGGGCTCTGTATCAACCTAGAGAGCTGGGATGGGGAGGGAGATGGGAGGGCGGTTCAAGATGGAGGGACATATGTACATGTATGGCTGATTCATGTTGAGGTTTGATAGAAAACAACAAAATTCTGTAAATCAATTATTCTTCAATTAAAAAATAAATAATTTTTTTTAAAGTTTCTTTTGTGGCTGAGTTAACCTGAGTTAACTCCTGCTGAGTATTCCCAGCAGGAATACACTGGGAAATGCAGCAATGCTGTCCAATCCCACAGGAGTTCAAGTTAGAGGTGAAAGTCAACTCAGTCATTTTTAATGAGGAAGATGACTGCCAGGATCAGGTTGACAGGAAATATCAACACATTTTCCCTCCTAGTAGTGAAACCTGCTTTGGAAACCAAATACCAATTCATTGCATCTCAACAGAGGTTTTTAGAGGTAACAAATCACTTTTAAATTCCTGTTCTCAGCTGATCCACCAGCGTCAACAGAACAAGTATGACCACCCCCCTCCTCATTCCTTAGCAGGAAAAGGGGTTGTTGGCAGGCTCCCTGAAGGGAGTGGTCCTGCAGATCTTCCTTAAGACCACCCACTGGTAGTGCTCTGGGGGAGGGGCACACAAGGGCAAGGAACCTTAAGCATATTGTGGAATTCCTTGTAATTTATTATAGCTGTTCCTCCAATGTCACCTTCCCTTGTGATGAGCTGTAAAATAATTTGTGAAACAAAAAGGAAAGAGAGTGAATGGGTAAGGCAGGCACTGTTGACATTGACAGCAGGACAAACATTTTGCGAAATAATAGGAAATAAATATCCATTGGCTTCTGATCCTAATTCCTGACACAGAGCTCCTAAATTGCTTGTAAGTTCCTTGTGATAAGAGTGCCTTTTGTCCTAATGAGGTGACATTGGATAGATTCCTGAATTGGGGCTGGTCACCAGAAAGACCAAGCCATCATCAGAAACTTGGGACTTTCAGGTTCAATTCCCACTTTGGGGAGAGGGGCTGGCAATTGAGTTAATAAATAATCAAACCCTCATTTAAAAAAAAATCCCTAAAAGCGTGGGGTTCAGAGAAATTTCCAGGTTGGTGAACAGGTCTACAGGCTGGGAGGTTGATGCTCTCCAACTCTATAGGACAGAAGCTCCTTTGCTCGGGACTCTACCAGATCTCACCCTCTGTGTCTCTTCTCTCCTTTGTATCCGTTAAAATATCCTCTGTAATAAATCAGCAGTAGTAAGTTACCTGTTTTCCTGAGTTCCATGAGCTGCTTTAGCAAATTACTTAACCAGTGGAGAAGGTGGTGGGAACCTCTAATTTTAGCCAAGAAGGACTTAAGTGGTACCAACCTGGGGACTCACTGCTTGTGACCAGCATCTGATCTGGAGTAGGGGTCAATCTGGTGGGGTCTGTGATAAATCTGTTTAGTGTCAGAAGTGATTTGAATTATAAACCATCCAGCTGGTGTGGGAGAATTGGTGGGTGTGGGAACAAATCCACTCATCTGGCATCAGGAGTATTATAAGAGTGTGAATCAAGGAAAACTGTGTGTTTTTCAGAGACGCCTTTGTGCACTTTTTTCACAAATCAAAGAGTTCATTCAGAAGCAAGATCCCAAACTTCGTTTCAGGTTTTAAAATTGGCTAACTTTTATAAACCACCTGGGGGTAAGAGTGGGGTAGGTGCCTGCATAAGTGCTCAGACGTGTCTGACTCTTTGTGACCCTTTGGAATATTGCCCACCAGGCTCCTTTGGTCCATAGGGTTTTTTCAGGCAAGAATACTGGGCCGGGTTTCCATTTCCTCCTGGGGGATCTTCCTGACCCAACGTTCGAAACTGCGTCTCCTGCATTGCAGGTGGATTCTTTACTACTGAGCCATCAGGGAAGCCCATTGGTAGGTGAGGACCCAGGAAACATGCCAAGTGTCAAGCTCAGAGAAAATTTTGCTAAATGAAGGATATATTTGATCCTAGTTTATTTTTAATATTGATCTGTATAAATATTATAGGACTTCCCAGGTGGTTCTAGTGGTAAAGAACTTACCTGCCAATGCAGGAGACATAAGAGACACAGGTTCGCTCAATCCCTGGGTAAACAAATATTCTCATAAGTAATTGGTCTCCATTAAGAGTATCTTTCTTTTTCATATATATTTTTTAAATCAAGGTATAATTGATGCACAACATATTAGTTTCAGGTGTACAATATAATGATTTGGTATTTGTATATATTGTGAAATTATCACCACACTAAGTCTAGTTATACGTCACCATGCACAGTTACAAACTTTATTTTCTTATGATAAAGACTTTTAAGATTTATTCTCCCAGCAACTTTTAAATACACAACACAGAATGTGGTGTCCATCTCCATGACTTATTTTTTTTTATAACTAGAAATTTGTACCTTTTGACATCTTTACTCATTTCAGCCCTTACTCCCTTCCTGCCTCTGGCAACTACCGATTTGTTTTCTGTATCTATGAGCTTGGTTTCTTTGTTTTTGTATTTCACATATGAGTGAGATTATATGGTATTTGTCTGTCTCTATCTGACTTATTTCACTGTGAAAGTCCATCCATGTTGTGAAATAATGGCAATATTTCAATCTTTTTTATGGCTGAATATATTCCATTGTGTGTGTATATGTATCATATTTCCTGTATTCATTCATCCCAAGGTGGTCACATAAGGTCTCTACATGTCTTGGTTATTGTAAGTAAAACTGCAATAAATGTGCAGTTACCTAGATATTTTTAAATTAGTTTTTTTGTTTTCTTTGAATAAATGCCCAGATATGAATCACTGGCTTATATGGTAGTTCTATTTTTAATTTTTGAGGAAACTCCATGCTGTTTTCCCTGATGGTTGCACCAATTTATAACAGTGTATGAGAGTTCCTTTCTCATCACTTTCTGCTAACACTTGCTATTTCTTTTTTTGTGTGTGATAGTCATTTTAACAGGTGTGAGGTGATATTTCACAGTGGTTATTGACTTGCATTTCCTTGATGATTAGTGATGCTGAGAATCTTTTCATGTACATGTTGGCCATTTGGATGTTCCCTTTAAAAAAAGATGTCTATTCAGATTTTCTGCCCATTTTTCAATTAAATTTTTTTCAAAATGAGTTGTAGGAGTTCATTAGATCTTTAAGATATTAGCCCTTTATTAGATATAGGATTTGTAAATATTTTCCCATCCACTCCCCCCAATTTTCATTTTGTTGATGGTTTTAAATCACATTTTAAAAAATAAAATTCATTACATAAGTTGCCTTTATAATTATTAATGTTTTGCCAAATTTAGAGGCTAAAAATTTCAGGCCTCCTCTATTCTATTTACTCCTGATAGTACATAAATGTATCCAATTAAGTACAAAGGAGCTTCATCAAAGGCTCTTCCTACAAGTCAAGATGTTTCAAAACTCATAACTTTTCAAAATTAGATGCAGGGCATAACTGGATTTAATTTTAATCTGTTCAATTCCTCCTCAGCTTTAATAGAGGAAAAGCCAGAAAATGTGTTGTTTTCAACAAATGCAATTCACTAATATCTTCAAAAGTTGACATTTTTGGCACTCCATTTGTTTTACCCTCTGATTAAAGATTTTTCAACTGATCTTGGAAAATAAGTAGAGCTGAGACTTATTGGACTGATTTACCAATAAAGTTCCAGAACATTGTAGGATACTAAGATTGATTTACAAAGGTAGTTCTTCAATGTTTTAAGTCATTTCCCAAGTCTAAACATTAATGGGCAACTGTAGTATTTTTGCTAGGGCTGCCCTAGGAAAATACCTCAGACTGGGCAGTTTAAAAAACGGAAATTTATTTTCTTGCAATTCTGGAGGGTAGAAATTCAAGATCAAGGTGGGTTGATTTCTTCTCAGTCTCCTTTCCTTGACTTATAGACGGCCATCTTCTTCTGTGGTCATATGGTCTTCTCTCTGTACATATCTATGACCAAATCTCCTCTTTTTATGTGATATTCAATCAGGGCTCACCTCAAGACCTCATTTATCCTTAATTGCCTCTTTAAAGGCCCTGTCTCCAAATAGTCACGTTCTGAGGTGCTGGGGGTTAAAGCCTCAACATATGAATGGGGGTGGGGTGGGACAGACAGTTCAGCCCATAAGAGCAGCAGAGAGAGGAAGCACGCACTGCCAGGTCATGCTTTGTAGGACATCACCCACCAACTTCTTCTCTATTTCATTGTCTAGAATGTATTTTTGTACCTCTACATACCTGGTATGGCCTCTGACCCCTCCAAGGTATAAGTGGAAGCCACAGAAAAACAGGAGAAGCAGGAAAGGACTTGCTTGTTATTGTTTAGTCACTAAGTCCTGTCTGACTTTATGGTACCCCATGAACTGCAGCCCACCAGGTTCCTCTGTCCATGGGATTTCTCAAGCAAGAATAGTGGAGTGGATTGCCATTTCCTTCTTGAGGAACCCAATCCAGGGATCAAACCTGCCTCTCTTGCATTGGCAGGTGGGTTCTCTACCACTGAGCCACCTGGGAAGTCCCTAAGGACTTGCTTGCTTTGTACCAGTTAAACCAGGCTTTGACTCTTCTTTGGCAGATATTTAAAGCCAGTTATCTGGGCTCCATGGTGAATGAGCAAAGCTGATTCTTTTTCTTGGTGCACATCTCTCTGGCTGTTTCCCTTCACAGAATGCTCTTTCCCTGGATCTTGGTGGGGTTAAAGCTCCCTTCACTGAGGTCCATACTCAGAGAGGCCCCGCTGACTGGGTTACCCAAAATATCCAGGTCCACCTGCCATCTCCCCTCTCTCTGCTTTCTTTTCCCAGCCCTCTCTCCACCCACAATCCTTTCACATGTCTGCCTCTTTGTTGCCAGTCTTGTCTCTTTAGAATGGAAGTTCCTCAAGGCCAAGGTTTGTGACCATTTTCTTCATTATCTATCCTCAATACCTACTGCTACATGCTTGGCTACAGTAGACGTTCAAGAAATGTTGGAGGGGCTGAGTGAATGAATTCATGAGCAAATGAAGACCTCTTTATATTATTGAGCGCAGAAGGCAATGGAACCCCTTTCCAGTATTCTTGCCTGGAAAATCCCATGGATGGAGGAGCCTGGTAGGCTGCAGTCCATGGGATCGCTAAGAGTCAGACACGACTGAGCGACTTCACTTTCACTTTTCACTTTCATGCGTTGGAGAAGGAAATGGCAACCCACTCCAGTGTTCTTGCCTGGAGAATCCCAGGGATGGGGGAGCCTGGTGGGCTGCCGTCTATGGGGTCGCATAGAGTCAGACACGACTGAAGCAACTTAGCAGCATATATTATTGAGAGGAGAGTTGGCATGTTGATATTGGGGAGCAATTTCTCTGACTCAACAGCTTTGGCATTGCCTGTGGCTTTGGCACACAGAGCGGCCAGCAGCTTGAGTGATGACAGTGGGGAACATGTGCTCTCAATAAACCACATGGCTCCTCTGTGTTGAGGACATATTATCTGGAGGAACCATCAGGGTGTGCTGAGGTCATCACAGGCCACCTTATCTAAAGAAAATATCTGAAGAAGGATTCTGGAAAGTGGAAGGAAGTCCAAAAAACGGAGCCAAGACTTGGATGCTCCAAAGGGCTTTCATGACCTTAATGTATTTCCTTTCTGGGTAAGATATTCTCCAACCACCTTGCAGAGGCTGGTCCATAATTTCTGCTTGAAACGGAATCCATTATGAATATGTATGTAGAAAACATTACAACTTTTAAACTGAAATAGGAAAAAAACATCTGGATTACTTGGCAATATATATAGAAGTCTGGCCTGATGATGAACCCCAGGCACTGTAATTTGGACTGTGTTAGGGGTGCGATTCGTCACAGTATCAATCCTCAGGGACAGAGTCAAAATCTGTATGAACGAGGAAGTCTAAAATCAGATAAGCAGCTGTAGATTTTCCTGGATTAGACCAGTCATCATCTCAGGTCTAAGGTAAACTTGAGCACTTTCCTCCCCATGCTAATATATTGATTAAGTAGATGTCAGAGCAATCATTTGGACCCCTGAGTGGTTGGGGTCTTTGACTGACTACAAAGGGAGCTAGGAAGGCAGAAGGCTCCTCCAGACCTTGACAGTCAGAAAGCAAGGGCTTCCAACTACATATGCTGCAGCGGAGAAGCAGGAAAGGAAAGTTATTCCAGAGTTGATTTTATTTTACTGTATTTTATTTTTGTAAATACTGTGGAAATGTGACATGCAGAAAAGTATGCAAATCTTAATTGTATGGCTGAATATATTTTCACATAGTGGATGCAAACACAGATCATATTGTGATCTGCAAACACAGCTTATGAAACTGCACACTGCACCAGAGACAGCCCCTCTTAGTGTCTCCCTCCTAGCACTGCCCCCTGCCACAAGGGCAATCACCATGGTGACTTCCAAGAGCATACATGTCTTTGACCTGTTCTTTTTCTCCGCACACAGAATTCCGTGGAATCACACACGTATTCCCCTATGTGAGTAGCCTCCCTCACTCAACACCAAAACTGCACAGTTCAATTACATTTTGCAACTAAACCTCATCCAGTCTCGCTGTTTTCCACTACTGAAGACTACATCAAGATTCATCCATCATCCCTCACATGTGACTGGCTGGACCGTTTCAGTTTGTGACCACTGCAAACAGGCGCTCCATGGACATCCACAGTTGTGTCTTTTGGTGAGCGTATGTGTGCAACTTAGCTGGGTATGTACATAGGAGCAGAACTCCTCAGGCTTGTCTCGAACAGCAGGCTTAAGTCCAAACTCCATAGCACAGACCCCAGTGCCCTATATTCCATGAACCTGTTGTCAATACCAGACCCATCTCTCATACCCCACTCTGCAATACCTAAAGACTGATCTCAAAAGATATCCCATCTCCTGTGCCAAGGCCATTCATTCCCTTGCCTGGAATGCCTTTTTACCTTCTCGCCTAACAAACTCCTTCTGATTCTTCAAAGTTCAGCTTAAATGTTAGTGAGCCCTTCCCTGAGGGGTGCTCTTAAAGGGGAGATGGCTAGAGGATCCATTTATGGAAGAAATGACTTAAGGCCATGATTGCAGCTCTCTGATAAGCTCAGTTTTTTTTTTAATTTTAAACTAATGCTTTAATTTTTAAACAAAATATTTGCTCATTAAAGAAAACTGAAACTAGACAGGAAAAATGTAGTACAGAAAAAAATAAAAGATACCAAACAGAAGTGCTGTTGCCATTACAGACTGCTTATGCGCCATCATCCTCGTGCTAAAGTTCATGATGCCCTAGTAATCCTCAACATTTCTCAACAGTATTACTGACTCTAGATAGTCATAATTTTCAGTAGCTACATAACATTTCTTGCATGGACATATTATAACTTGCTTAACTCTTTCCAGTTGGATTGTTTCCAAATTTTGTTATTATATGCAGAGTACCTACAGGCACAGTATTTTGTCATGACTTCTATTTATTTCCCTGTGAGAGATTCTTAGAAGTTGCCTATGCAGAACAGATAAGATTTGTAAGACTCTTTATGCATATTATCAGATTGCTTTACAGAAATGTTAGAACAGTATTCCCACCTGCAATGTATAAGAGTTTGCTTCACAGCACCTTAGCCAGAATTATATATCTTTAATTTTTTTTCAGTTATTCTATTGGATTTTCTTTTTGTATCTTGTTGTTATACTTTAACTTCTTTGTTAGTTCAGTTGAACCTTTTCCTTCATATGTTTACTGGCTTTTTGTGTCTCTTCCTCTATGAGCTAAGTTAGAATCAACCTGCCTCAAGGTACAGAACTGAACATCAGCGAAGATGTTCAATAGTAAGAAGGTTCATTCACTTCATTCATTGATCAAACTGAGCTACTATATAAACTCTTATATAAGACTATTTGTCACGTTGTTTAACTTTTAAGAAAACATGTTAAAAAATACACATGGAAGAACTTAATTCACTCAACACTAAATAATAGCCCATTATGTACCATTACAGTGCCAGAGATGGTAGACAAGATAAATTAAACATATTTTGCTCTCAAGATGCTTACAAGTTAAAGCAAAAAGAGCATAAAACAGATGTTTGGTAGAGAGCAGGAAACTCAGAGTTCACTGTGCACTCAGAGGAGTGGATCCATCTCATTCCCATGAAGCAGAGACATCAGAAATGTGAAGAGATTTTGAGAGAAATTTAAGAGTGAAGGGGTTGCAAAGAGTCAGCCATGACTTAGCAACTGAACAACAACAGTAAGAGTGAGAAGGAGTTTATAAGGCAGAAAGATAAAGAGCAACCTTGTCTAACAGGCACGTTATTAAGGGATCCTCCTCTACCCTATGGTCCTACAGGAATAGGTTATATGCTAGGAGAAGAAGGTGCATTAGGAGGTTTTAAGAGCCAGCGGTGGTTAGTCTGAGGCCAAAATATGAAGTTTATATGTACTGATAAGGAATTTGGACTTATTCTATTTTTTGGCATGGAGGCAACATTTCAAAACAAGAGACTATTATGAGCATTCTTATTTTGCAGCTGAAGAACTGGAGGTACAGAAAGGTTAAGTGATTGTTGTTAAGTTGTAATGTTAGGAAGTGAAGGAATTTGAAACCATCTCATCTGGCCCCTGAAATAGGGTTTTATTTTCCACAATGTTATATAATTCTTCCCATTATTCCACTCATCCTCACCGTATCCATAGAAAGTAGATCCTGGAACTGTACTAGGTGCTAAAGACAGCAGGAGACAAACCTGTTCTGGTTTCTGTGTGCCTCCCACACCTGACATTCCCCCCCAACCACAACATTATATACTCAGCAAGAGAGGAAAAGCCACCCATTGACCTGGCAAAGACCAAGATGTGGGAGATGATACAGTGGGTGCTGGGATCTCAACATCCTTTGTTGCAGGCTCAGAAACAAAGAATATATTCACCAACAATAAGAATACTAATTACACTTCTATTTATCTTCTCACAAGTTAGTATGGCTCCAAATACCAAACTTTACAAAAATAATTTATCCAAATTGATTCATGAGCATTCCTAATCACATAATTAGCCTTTGTATATTTGGATGAAAGCGGGGAAAAATGCTTTTTTCCCTGGTCTTCAGGATAATCATTCTGTCCTTTATTAAGACCCATTGTTTGGAAAGTTTGAGCTGTAATCTAGAAAAGCAAACTCGTACACAGTTCAGTGTAGTGTGTGGTGGTGGAGCGCATGTTTAGCAAATCCCTTTCCCTGACAGCAGCCATAAAAACAAGTTTTCACTTCTATCTTATCGCTCTTCTCTTCACTTTGAATGAAAGTTAAAGAAAACATGAATATACTACCTATATTTTTAAGATCTATCGTTTCCTTCCAAGCACGTCAAAGTTCTTGCAGATATTCGGCAGGTCTGTTCAGTTTATATGAATTACTCCTGTACATACGGGCAGAAGCAAGGAGCTGAAAGGTTTGACAGGTAAGAGGTTTGCTGTATTTTGGCAGGCTGTCTGCTGGATAGAGTCACATAAAGAACAGTCAGTTGGTGAATCTTCTGCCTAGGATGGTGGGAGGGACCTCTCCAGAAAAGGCTGGAATTCATTAACCCCCATTCGGAGATGGCATGTGAAGCCTCCTTATTCTTCTGCAGCCTGCTAATAGTCACAGAGATCTGGTGGCAGAGAATTACTTCCACCTTCAAGTTCTTGCTATGACAACCCCTTTATTTTGATTTGATTTTTTATTTGTAAAATATATTTAAATATTTATATTTATGGCACTTATCTACTATTTATTTTAATTCCCCATTGATTCTTTATAGTCTGCCTTTGTGTATCATTCTTAATTTTTTTTTTTCTTAATTTTTTTTTGCTTTCTTCAAAGGGTCACTGTATGTATATTTGAGAAATGCTGGCAAAGGGTATGAGCATTTATTATTAATTTGCACTGGCTATGAAAAGTGGAAACAGTGACATATTTTCTTCTCTTGGGCTCCAAAATCACTGTGGACAGTATGACTGCAGTCATGAAATTATAAAATGTTTCCTCCTTGGAAGAAAAGTTATGACAAATCTAGACAGCGTAAAAAGCAGAGAAACCACTTTGCCAACAAAGGTCTGTCTAAGTCAAAGCTATGGCTTTTCCAATAGTCAAGTACGGATGTGAGAGTTGAACCATACAGAAGGCTGAGGGCCAAAGAATTGATGCTTTCGAACTATGGTGTTAGAGAAGACTCTTGAGAGTACCTTGGACAGCAAGGAGATCAAACCAGTCAATTCTAAAGGAAATCAGTCCTGAATATTCATTGGAAGGACTGATGGTGAAGCTGAAGCTCCAATACTTTGACCACCTGATGTGAAGAGCTGACTCAACTGCTAAAGAACCTGATGCTGGGAAAGATTGAGGGCAGGATGAGAAGGAGGTGACAGATGATGAGATGGTTGGATGGCATCCTCGACACAATGGACATGAATTTGAGCAAACTCCAGGAGATAGTGAAGGACAGGGAAGCCTGGCATGCTGTAGTCCATGGGTTGCAGAGTTGGACACGACTTAACGAATGAACTACAACAATAACAATGAACTGCATTTTCTAAAAATCTACCTCTTTTCATCTGAGATACAATAAACATCAAGATGAGGTAACTTCTGGAAAGATACAGCCAAAGATTTGAGTTTTACAGAGAAGTTTCTAAAATTAGATGATTTTCAAATTATTCAGAATAAGGTTCAAAATAAAATAACATACATCTAATAACCAAAACAAAGATGTTTGTTTTGCCTATTAAAGTTCAGATGTTGACTATTTATTGTACTTTTTATGGGTAACAATGTGGTATTGATTACCAAGATCAGCCAGAGATAAATAAACACAACTATGGAAAATTTCTTCTGATATATATATATATATATATATATATATATATATAATGAGATTTGAGTTTCTGTAGCTTGAAGCCATATATGTAATAATATTTTGAAAGATTTATTGATTCTTCTATGAAAAAGTAATTTCCTTTGGAAACTAAGAAATAGTACCTTCTGTTTATTGTGGAGAGAACATCTGTTAATTATAATATTTTTCTTAATTCAGGAATCTTTAAGTGAACAAAAAAAGGGTATTAAGCAATCAGAGAAACGTTAAGACATCAGTAGATAAACAAGTGAAGAGCCTGACCGGAAAACAGACAAAAGGAAATATGACTGGAGGAAAAGGGTGAAAAAAAAATAATGGTTAAAAGTGATTGGCATAGTTACTAGGGAGAGGAAATTGCATTTTGCTTAGGTAAGCACTAAATGGGTCATTCTAGCTTATTAAAATATAATAATATTTTATTATATTACAATGATAATCTATATGGCCAAGTAGAAGTGAGTAGAAGGGGACTCAATATTTTATTATATTACAATAATAATCTATACGGCCAAATAGAAGTGAGTAGTAGAAGGGGACTATAAGCCTCAGAGAAACACAAGGCAAGGAGCCCAGCCCAGACTGAGGGCTCTAGAAGGGGAAGTGGACGAGGTGTGGTCAGGAAGAGACAGGCCAGCCAGATGAAGGAAGCCAGCATCCAAGAATGCAAGGGACCAGAGACACGTTTCCAGGAGGAGGAGTGGCTGTGCCCCTTTATGATGGAGATGGTTTACATCGAATCTTTAGGTTGTTTGCCATGCTGAGATGTTTTGTTTCCTTGCAAACGTCCACCCCTCCTTTTGCTGCCCCTGGTATGAAGAGTGTGTTAGGGAAATGGAGAAAAGGAAACAGAGCGACAGCAGTCACATGAGGTAAGAAATGGGAGAAACACAGGTTTCCGTTGACTTGAAAAATATGAATAAGAATCGACTGGAGGAAAAATATCAGATCTTCAGATCTGTCACAGTGGACACCAGGTTTCCATCACCCAAGAGAACTGAAGCTATTTAATAAAATGGAACAGGTGAAACCAGCAAGCAGGGGAGCTTGCTAGCATCCTTGCAGCTAATGTGAAGGTAACAGACTCTTCCTCAAAAGAATAAAAGAAGTACAAATTAAAATAAGCAGTGGGTACTATTTTAGCTACCAAATTAGGGAGGAAAAATGTTCACGATAAACTAGTCTTGACATTTCACATCTTCATCTGTCACTGAAGGCACTGGAAAAGGAACTGACCTTTCAGAAAAAGCAATTTAGCAATTACGTATTAAGAGACATAAATATGACAATATACATGGACCAGTAATTCCACTATGGGACTAGGGAGATTTTGCTCCAATTTTACTCCTATATTCACTAACATCGGTCAACAGTGGGCTCCTGCTGATCATGGTCACACAGTATTAGCCACACAGGGAACAGCAGCCAAAAAAAAAAAAAATCATACACATACGAAGGTGATATCATTGCTATTTACACAAGTTAAACCTTAGAAACAATGAGATTGACAATTATTTGATTCACTGATTTGCCTTGTTTTTTCCCCAATCCCACTGAAAGTGGTAAAGAATTATTATTTTTTAAAGAGGAACTCCTCTACCAGCCCTGAAAAATTAGGGACGTCACTGTGAACAAGTGGAAAATACTTAGTCGTTTTTAGACTGTATAGCTGTAATGCGAGCAAACTGCCCCCACATCAACACAAGCAGTGGAGAGATCTCACCCAGGAAATGGGTACACAGGATACCCAAAGAGCCCTGGGAAATCTCAGACATCAGAAGAAAGAAGGCCGGCCATCAATCAGCACGTGGGATGCAGAGGTGATACCCGCTTAAGAGGTGCTGATAGTGGGGCTGTGCTGACAGTGGTCAGGCTGCCCTAGCCACACCCTGGACAGCAGCAAAAGCCAACCATTGGAGCCCACGTCATTACCCTCCAGAGGGTGGCTGGGTCAAGTCAGACCTGTCCTCCTGGACTAAGAGCCTGCACACCAGACCAAGAGACTGCTCCATCCCCAAGCCATGCCGGGGCTCAGGCCTCACCATGTAGAACAACACTTCAGTCTCAAAAACAAAACAAAACCTCTTCAGATCCTGACGCTGAACAAACACACAACTTCTCCGTAAGTTGAATAAAGGAAAATCACTGGATAAATATACCATAGTCTGTCAAAGGGCGAATAACAATAATTTGTTAAAGGATAAGTGACAATAATAATATAAATATATTATATATAATAATAATGTGACAAAGTTAAAGGATAATTTTTCCAAATGCAGGGGACACCAGTTCTCTCCCTGGGTTGGGAAGATCCCTTGGAGAAGGAAATGGCAACCCACTCCAGAATTTTTGCCTGGGAAATCCCATGGACAGAAGAGTCTGGCGAGCTATAATCCATATGGTCACAAAGAGTTGGACATGACTGAGGGACTGAGCACATTCACACATGAGGATGGCAATCCTTTGGGGGTTGCTCCTCTGTTCTGGGTTGGGGCTGTGGAACCCTAGAAGGGGAGATAGTTTAGTGGGTAAGAACGAGTGGCTACTGTTTTAATATGACTTCTCACATATCTTCTGGTTTATCTTCGATGCATTCAGCCACATGGGTCAAAAGGGCAGCTGATACTGAGTTAGAAATTGATTCCAAGTGTTTCTGGACTTTCTTTCACCCTTGACTCCCTTCTGCTTGCACTTGCTTTTCTTTTCCAGCTATGGACTGCAATTCTAACTTTGACCCCTTTCCAACTCTTTGTTATATCTGCTGCCATTTTGGTTTTTTAAGCCTTCACTTGTATGTATACTATGTGTATGTGTTTGTAACAATATAGGCTTAAATTTTTGCCTGGTTACTTTCATACATGTTTTCCTTGTGTCTTATTTCATAATTTTTAAGAAAATTACCCTGAGCACTCTGTTCTATTCTACTGCTCCATCTGCCTGCTCTTTAATCAGCAGCATGTGGGTTCCATGTCGGTGAAGAGGAGTGAAGCGATAAGCCTAGGAATCAGGCAGACCCGGATTAGCTGTTTGATCTTGAACAAGTTATTGATCTTGAACAACCACTTTCATTCTGTCACTTCATCCGTAAAATATGGGTAATAACAGTGCCTATTTCACAGCACTACAGTTAGAACAGAAAAAAAATAATTTGCACAAAGTGGTTAGCATAATGCCCAGCACATCACAAGCTCTCAACAAATGATAGTTTGTCATCCTCATCATCACTAGCTTTCTCTAAAAGGGATTTTGAAACTCAGTAGTTCGTTTCATAATTCATCTTTTTCAAGCAATTTTTGCCTGTCTATTTTTTCAATAATTCGCAATCAAATCAATTTATAAAGTTCCAAAAATCTGTTGGAATTTTAAAATTGTAATTATGTTAACCCTTTAAAATAATAGGGTCATTATCTTTAAACGATTCAGTATTCCCACCCGAGAACACAGCGAATCTCTCCATTTATCCAACTCTTGTATCTATCAGGAAGTCTTTGTCCATTTCCAAATGTCAGAAGCTAGACACTGTGCAGGAGGGACATTTGTCAAGGAGATGCCCACTGCCCATGTAAGGGGCAAGATTTAGCATCATGCCAGGGTCAGAGAAAAGATGTAACTACAAGGACCATTTGGAGGGTCTGGAACATGCAGACACTGAGAAAAAGAGTCATAGCTACAGAATGAATGTTTGTGTGTCTCTGACAGCCGTCTGCAAACCAGGCAGTGGGCTCTAACCAGATACCCTGATCTAGGATTCCCAGACTCCAGAACTGTGAGAAATTTGAAGTCACTCAGTTTGTGGTGTTCTGTTATAACTGTCCAAACGGGCCAAGACGTTCATCTTATTTCTACTTCAAATTCCACTTGCTGTTTTGCAAGTCTTCCATTAATTGCCATCAAGCATTAGTTGAGTCCTCAAGTGTGCCTAAGTCCACACTCAGGCAGAGCAACACAGCACAGCCTGGGCTGGCCTCTGGAGAGGGTGGGAATTACCTGGTGAAGGGAGAGGAGCAGGCCCTGGAGACAGGCCACTGATTGAGTGGACCCTCAGGATGGACTTCTGGAACCATGCAAACATAGATTCCTTTATCCTTCTACCCTGCCTCTCAGTCCTCAGTCCTTTTCAGACCTCACAAGACAGGAGTAGAGGCCTCAGGTAGGAAAGCTAGAGACTAGACCGGCATTTTTATTTAAAAGAAGCATTTCCCGCCGTGTTCTCTCCTGCCTGCTTCTCTCCCTGTGAAATGACCTGATGCATGCACCTTCTCCCACTGATTTCAATCTGGAGATTGGAGGGGTTGGGCAGGAAAGAAAAATTGAAAACTGATTGTTTGTTCTGAGCTTAAGGTAGGAGCAGGAGGAAGGGAAGAGACAATCTCCTGCTTCCATTCTACACTGGGTCGTTTATCTGGAGAGAAGAGTCAGGGCGTCTCTTGCAGGCACTCAGTTGACTTTTTAATAAACTAAGACATGGTTGTTTTGTCATGGTGCAGAAAAGGCTGACTCCAGCCTGCTTTGGGGGATAAGACCCCTGAGGAGGCTGAGGCCTCCTCTCAAGCCATGTCCACATGTTTATACTTGTAAAGTCTCTTCCCCTTCTATGCCTTCTATGCCTTCCTGCCTACATTTTTTGAGATCTGGAAGTCTCAGACTCTATTCAGTTATCAAAAAGCAACATATACCACACATTTTATATACAGTTGACCCTTGAACAACATAGATGTGAACTGCAAGGGCCCATATATACACTATTTCCCCTCCCCCCAATAAATATGTACTAGAGTACTACATGTACTGTACATGTAGTACTAGAGTACTACAGTACAGGGGCTGGGGGAATCCATGGATGCAGAACCACGGACATAGAGGACTGACTGTAAAGTTACACTTGAATGTTCCACTGACCAGAGGGTTGGTGCCTGTAACCCCTAGTTAGGGGGGTCAGCTGTACTCACTGCTTCCACTTTCCTGTCCTCACAGAGGGAACGGCAGCCTTGGGAAGGAGAATTTCCAGCCCTGCTCCAGCCAGTTCCCTTTCTAAGCCCTGCTGCTCACCCTTTCCCACCACTGCACCTCTTCACAGGCAAGCAGATGAGCTTCTTCAGTGGCTGCACATAAGGTCGGTGACAGGTGGTTAAGTAGGAAAAAAGAGATTCTGGGGGAAAAGATGAAGAGGCCAACTAGGAAGGAGAGAGTTTGTCCAGAAAATAAGAAAGGGTGCCAAGAGTCCTGGAGCCTTAATTCCATCGAACACGGCAGAGAATTCCAGCGAAGCAAGCACAGACCCCAAAGGGCACTGGTCACATTGGTAGAGCAGTTTCAGTGGCGTGGTGGGGAGAGGGCCACATTCCAGGGGATAAGAAAGGACCAGGTAACAAAACAACAGCAACTCATGGGACCACTCTGTTTCCTTTGGCTTATTTGATACTTTCAAAAGCACATCAGGAGGACTCCCCTGGTGGTCCAGTGGCTAAGACAGTGTGCTTGAAACATATGGGGGCCCAAGTTCTATCACTGGCCAGGGAACTAAATCCCACATGTGGAAATGGCACAACTTGAAAAAAAAAAAAAAAATCCCACCTGCCATATCTATGACCAGGCACAGCCAAATAAATAAATATTTAAATATTAAAAAAAAAAGCATTTTAGGTAACTCATGAACCCAGTAGTCCACTTCACAATTCATCTTTTTCAAGCATGAAACACAGTGATAAATGTATATCACCATCCACCTGAAAAACACTACACAGTCCATGCTACTGCATCTACTGCACCGTGAGGACCACTCTCTGGAGAAGCTTGATTCTGAAGGACAGAATGGTGTGAGTGATGTGGGCCGGAGGCGGAAGAAGGCAGGAAAGGCACTTTTGAAACAGACAGTGGGAAGCTGAAGACACAAGGGAGAGTGGAAAGGTGCCCAGAAGCCCTTCAGAGGAGGTCCTGGGGACCACAGACAGGTGTCAGCTAGCTTTGCAGGCTGGGCTCTTCCTGAAGGAGTGTCTAGCACTTCTCTTTCTCCCACAGAGCAAGTCTAAAAAGAGCATGAGAAACTCCAATACTTTGGCCACCTGATGCAGAGAGCTGATTCATTTGAAAAGACCCTGATGCTGGGAAAGATTGAGGGCAGGAGGAGAAGGGGACAACAGAAGATTAGATGGTTGGATGGCATCACCGACTCAATGGATATGGGTTTGGGTGGACTCCAGGAGTTGGTGATGGAGAGAGAGGCCTGGTGTGCTGCGGTTCATGGGGTCAGAGAGTCGGACACGACTGAGCGACTTAACTGAACATAATTAACATCAGCAGGAGGGATGTAGCTCGGATGACACCAGCAAAGCCCATTCACAATTACCAGGAAGTAAAAATAGAATGTAGCTAACAAAAGTGTTTATAAAGAAGGCTGAGTGGGGAAGAATTGATGCTTTTGAACTGTGGTGTTGGAAAATACTCTTGAGAGTTCTCTGGATTGCAAGGAGATCAAACCAGTCAATCCTAAAGGAAATCAACCTGAATATTCATTGGAAGGACTGATGCTGAAGCGGAAGGTCCAACGCTTTGACCATCTGATGTTGAAGAGCCGACTCATTGGAAAAGACCCTGATGCTGGGAGAGACTGAGGGCAGGAGAAGGGGGCAGCTGAGGATGAGATGGTTAGAGGCATCACCGACTCAATGGACATGAATTTGAGCAAACTCTGGGAGGCAGTGAAAGGAGCCTGGGAACCTTGAGTGCTGTAGTTCATGGGGTCGCAAAAAGTCAGACACAACGTACTGGCTGAACAACAACAACAAATAAAGTTTAATCATTTTTTCCTTTTCCGTTATGCTGAGCCTAGTTTCACTGCCTCACAGGGTGCCGCGAGTAGAGGTCTCACGCCCAGGCCCTTCTGACCTGCGTTCCTGGTGCCAAACAGCTGCACGGCGGCCTCAGCTTCGGGCTCCTGTACAGACACTGTGCACTTAACTCCATCCAAGATGGCGGAGGCGGTGCAGAGAGGCTGCGCCGCCTCCTGACAGGAGCTTGAGCGGTACAGCTGCGCCTGCGCGCCTCTGCAAAACTACCCCTCCCCTGCGGGCGGTAGAGGTCGCCATAAACTAAGCAACTGCCAGTGGTGGGTGGCGAGAACACCTTCTCTGGAGCGGAAGCTCGACCGTCTTCACTCTTTGATCTGAGGAGAACGCTTTCCTTGCCTTTGGAACCGAACTTAGTCTCATTCCATTGGTGAGAGCAGGCACAGGGCAGAAGGCCCCTGGTTGTGGCCCAGCTCCAGAGGGTTGATGACAGAAGCTCCGTATTTGTTGCACTGGTAAGTTACTGAGGCGTGTCCTGCAGCGGTCATACGGAAAGCTCTTGGCTCGGCCGGGGCTCAAGTCAAAGGGCCACTTTGAGTTTCTCCCCCAGATGTCACATTCTGTCCCCAAGCTCAAAATGCAGTCCCTGTCGTGCGGCAGGTAAGGACACCCCACGCTCATAAAGACAAAACCATGTCCTCCAGATGGAAGCAGAAGTTTCCAGAAGAGGCCCTGGGGGACAGAAACCAAGCAGTGCCTGACGATGTCCCCCACGCCCCATGTGTTTGTCACCGCTTCGTGGTTCTGGGTACTATACACCTGATGCTTTCAGATGCTTCTCTCCCTCTGCTCTCTGGCTCAGCAACACACTGTTCTTTTCAACTTTTCCCCCTAACTAGGATCAGATCTTCTGCATTAGAGAAAAAGAATAAGGCCTTCCCCCGCAGTCCTGTGGTTAGGGCTTCTTCTTCCAATGCAGGGGGTTCAATCCCTGGTCAGGGAACCAAGATCCCCCCGTGCGTAGTGGCCAAAAAATCAGAGCATAAACAACAGAAGCAGTATTTTAACAAATTTAATAAAGACATACAAAAGAAAAACCGACAACAAAACCCTCCCAAATTAACTGATAAAATAGAGCAATATTTTCTGAACATAAAAAGTAACTGAACTTTGAAAGCACCAACTTTGAACTCTATTGTTCTACCAGTTCTGCCAGCTCTTCCCTTGCCCAAGAACAAATGTTTATTTAACATTTATTACTAGGAATGGGCCAGGGCTTCCCAGGTGGCGCTAGTGGTAAAGAACCTGCCTGCCAGGGCAGGAGACATAAAGAGATGCAGGTTCCATTCCTGGGTGTGAAAGATTCTCTGAAGGAGGGCATGGAAACCCACTCCAGTATTCTTACCTGGAGAATTCTATGGACACAGGAGCCTGGTGGGCTATGGTCCTTGGGGTCGCTGAGAGTCAGACACAACTGAAGCAACTTAGCATGCTCACAGGAATGGGCAAATTGCTTTAAATGGATTATCTCATTTGGTTTTCATACATTTTAGTGAGGCAGTTGTTAATAAGATTATCTCGTAATTTTTATTTTTTTGGTAAATGAAGTTAACTGAGGTTTGGAGATGAGAGGAACTCACTAAAGTTTAAAAGGTGCATCACTGACGAAGCTTCGATATGAGCTTGCTTATTAAGGACTTCAGACTCCCCTATGCCAGACAGCCTTGGATTTGCCCTGCAGTCAGTACAGGACCCACCCATATAGCTCTCAGAGAGGTGTTTCATGAAGTTCTCCATGGGCTTCTCTGATGGCTCAGTTGGTAAAGAATCTCCCTGCAATGCAGGAGACCCCAGTTCAATTCCTGGGTCAGGAAGATCCGGTGGAGAAGGGATAGGCCACCCACTCCAGTACTCTTGGTCTTCCCTTGTGGCTCAGCTGGTGAAGAATCTGCCTGCAATGTGAGAGACCTGGGTTCGATCCCTAGGTTGGGACGATCCCCTGGGGAAAGGAAAGGCTACCCACCCCAATATTCTGGCCTAGAGAAGCCCATGGACTGTATAGTCTGATTGAGCGACTTGCCGGGAGCCAGCGTGAGGAACTCCGCCCATGACAAAGGTCATGAGGAAGGAGGCTCGGCATACGAAAAGGCGGGATCGAGCCTCAGGAGTCCCCCTGGAAATTCTCGAGCATCTACCCCCAAAACCAGAGTCTGCCTACTTTCTGCTTTGTGCTCTCACCTACACCTCTGACTTTATGGGGGGCTGTCCCCCACTACCTTTCTCTGAAAAAAGAGTTAACTTACAGCTCCAGTTAATAATTCCTGGGTGTGACAGTGTTTCAACCTACAAACTCCTTTGAAAGTCCTCTAGCCTGCCTGAATAGGATTTTCCAGCCACATGTGATTGCACAGAGCCTCCCATCTGTGAGAGACATGAGATGTTCTAAACTGTCTAAATACAGATTCCTTTGAGCAGTTAAAAGATTGATTAGAAATTGTATTGGTGAAGGGTTTTTCACTTTTTGGGCCAATGTTTGCTGCTAAGTTTCCATATCCCTTACCTGCTGTGTCCCTGGCAGTGTATTGATTAGTATAATTGGTGTAAGTAGTAGCTTTAATGTTTGTAACCTTGGACCCTTGAGTTCATTCTTTTTCTTGTTATAGCCCACCACACCTTTGCCCTATAGGAATGCAACTTTATCTAATGCTTTTAGAGGGTGGCGCCTGACTAATCACCTTTAGAGAAAAATAAGTTTTCTGAAGAAAGGGTCTTAAAATGTTAACAGGCCTCCAGGCCAGAAGATGATGCAAATCACCTGAACTTTTGCATATGATAAGTTTGCAGGAAGAAAGCCTGGCTTACTGCATGACTCTACCCCTTCCCCCATTATCCTCTATGCATAATTTAAGGTATAAAAACTACATTGGAAAATAAAGTGCGGGCCTCGTTCACCGAAACTTGGTCTCCCCATGTCGTTCTTTCTCTCACCTTCTGGCTGAATTATTCAGCCTCTTTTCTCCACTGAATTTCCTCACTGAGCTATCCTTATTTCATCCTCTTTTCTCCACTGAATTTCCTCACTGATCAGATCAGATCAGATCAGTCGCTCAGTCGTGTCCGACTCTTTGTAACCCCATGAATTGCAGCACGCCAGGCCTTCCGGTCCATCACCAACTCCCGGAGTTCACTCAGACTCACATCCATCGAGTCAGTGATGCTATCCAGCCATCTCATCCTCTGTCGTCCCCTTCTCCTCCTGCCCCCAATCCCTCCCAGCATCAGAGTCTTTTCCAATGAGTCAACTCTTTGCATGAGGTGGCCAAAGTACTGGAGTTTCAGCTTTAGCATCATTCCTTCCAAAGAAATCCCAGGGCTGATCTCCTTCAGAATGGACTGGTTGGATCTCCTTGCAGTCCAAGGGACTCAAAAGAGTCTTCTCCAGCACCACAGTTCAAAAGCATCAATTCTTCGGCACTCAGCTTTCTTCACAGTCCAACTCTCACATCCATACATGACCACAGGAAAAACCATAGCCTTGACTAGACGAACCTTTGTTGGCAAAGTAATATCTCTGCTTTTGAATATGCTATCTAGGTTGGTCATAACTTTCCTTCCAAGGAGTAAGCATCTTTTAATTTCATGGCTGCAGTCACCATCTGTAGTGATTTTGGAGCCCCCAAAAATAAAGTCTGACACTGTTTCCACTGTTTCCCCATCTATTTCCCATGAAGTGGTGGGACCGGATGCCATGATCTTCATTTTCTGAATATTGAGCTTTAAGCCAACTTTTGCACTCTCCATTTTCACTTTCATCAAGAGGCTTTTGAGTTCCTTTTCACTTTCTGCCATAAGGGTGGTGTCATCTGCATATCTGAGGTTATTGATATTTCTCCCGGCAATCTTGATTCCAGTTTGTGTTTCTTCTAGTCCAGCGTTTCTCATGATGTACTCTGCTTGTAAGTTAAATAAACAGAGTGACAATATACAGCCTTGATGAACTCCTTTTCCTATTTGGAACCAATCTGTTGTTCCATGTCCAATTCTAACTGTTGCTTCCTGACCTGCATACAGATTTCTCAAGAGGCAGATCAGGTAGTCTGGTATTCCCATCTCTTGAAGAATTTTCCACAGTTTATTGTGATCCGCACAGTTAAAGGCTTTCGCATAGTCAATAAAGCAGAAATAGATGGTTTTCTGGAACTCTCTTGCTTTTTCCATGATCCAGCGGATGTTGGCAATTTGATCTCTGGTTCCTCTGCCTTTTCTAAAACCAGCTTGAACATCAGGAAGTTCACGGTTCACATATTGCTGAAGCCTGGCTTGGAGAATTTTGAGCATTACTTTACTAGCATGTGAGATGAGTGCAATTGTGTGGTAGTTTGAGCATTCTTTGGCATTACCTTTCTTTGGGATTGGAATGAAAACTGACCTTTTCCAGTCCTGTGGTCACTGCTGAGTTTTCCAAATTTGCTGGCATATTGAGTGCAGCAATTTCATAGCATCATCTTTCAGGATTTGGAATAGCTGAACTGGAATTCCATCACCTCCACTAGCTTTGTTCATAGTGATGCTTTCTAAGGCCCACTTGACTTCACATTCCAGGATGTCTGGCTCTAGGTCAGTGATCACACCATCGTGATTATCTGGGTCATGAAGATCTTTTTTGTACAGTTCTTCTGTGTATTCTTGCCATCTCTTCTTTATATCTTCTGCTTCTGTTAGGTCCATACCATTTCTGTCCTTTATCGAGCTCATCTTTGCATGAAATGTTCCTCTGGTATCTCTGATTTTCTTGAAGAGATCCCTAGTCTTTCCCATTCTGTTGTTTTCCTCTATTTCTTTGCATTGATCGCTGAAGAAGGCTTTCTTGTCTCTTCTTGCTATTCTTTAGAACTCTGCATTCAGATGCTTATATCTTTCCTTTGCTCCTTTGCTTTTCACTTCTCTTCTTTTCACAGCTATTTGTAAGGCCTCCCCAGACAGCCATTTTGCTTTTTTGCATTTCTTTTCCATGGGGACGGTCTTGATCCCTGTCTCCTGTACAATGTCACAAACCTCATTCCATAGTTCAGGCACTCTATCTATCAGATCTAGGCCCTTAAATCTATTTCTCACTTCTACTGTATAGTCATAAGGGATTTGATTTAGGTCATACCTGAATGGTCTAGTGGTTTTCCCTACTTTCTTCAATTTAAGTCTGAATTTGGCAATAAGGAGTTCATGGTCTGAGCCACAGTCAGCTCCTGGTCTTGTTTTTGCTGACTGTATAGAGCTTCTCCATCTTTGGCTGCAAAAAATATAATCAATCTGATTTCGGTGTTGACCATCTGGTGATGTCCATGTGTAGAGTCTTCTCTTGTGTTGTTGGAAGAGGGTGTTTGTTATGACCAGTGAATTTTCTTGGCAAAACTCTATTAGTCTTTGCCCTGCTTCATTCTGTATTTCAAGGCCAAATTTGCCTGTTACTCCAGGTGTTTCTTGACTTCCTACTTTTGCATTCCAGTCCCCTATAATGGAAAGGACATCTTTTTTGGGTGTTAATTCTAAAAGGTCTTGTAGGTGTTCATAGAACCGTTCAACTTCAGCTTCTTCAGCATTACTGGTTGGGGCACAGACTTGGATTACTGTGATATTGAATGGTTTGCCTTGGAAACGAACAGAGATCATTCTGTTGTTTTTGAGATTGCATCCAGGTACTGCATTTCGGACTCTTTTGTTGACCATGATGGCCACTGCATTTCTTCTGAGGGATTCCTGCCCGCAGTAGTAGATATAATGGTCATCTGAGTTAAATTCACCCATTCCAGTCCATTTCAGTTCGCTGATTCCTAGAATGTTGACATTCACTCTTGCCATCTCTTGTTTGACCACTTCCAATCTGCCTTGATTCATGGACCTGACATTCCAGGTTCCTATGCAATATTGCTCTTTACAGCATCGGACCTTGCTTCTATCACCAGTCACATCCACAGCTGGGTATTCTTTTTGCTTTGGCTCCATCCCTTCATTCTTTCTGGAGTTATTTCTCCAATGATCTCCAGTAGCATATTGGGTACCTACTGACCTGGGGAGTTTCTCTTTCAGTATCCTATCATTTTGCCTTTTCATACTGTTCATGGGGTTCTCAAGGCAAGAATACTGAAGTGGTTTGCCATTCCCTTCTCCAGTGGACGACATTCTGTCAAATCTCTCCACCACGACCTGGCTGTCTTGGGTTGCCCAACAGGCATGGCTTAGTTTCATTGAGTTAGACAAGGCTGTCGTCCTAGTGTGATTAGATTGACTAGTTTTCTGTGAGTATGGTTTCAGTGTGTTTGCCCTCTGATGCCCTCTTGCAACAGCTACCATCTTACTCGGGTTTCTCTTACCTTGGGCGTGGGATATCTCTTCACAGCTGCTCCAGCAAAGCGCAGCCATTGCTCCTTACCTTGGACGAGGGGTATCTCCTCACCGCCGCCCTTCCTGACCTTCAATGTGGGATAGCTCCTTTAGGCCCTCCTGCGCCCGCGCAGCCACGGCTCCTTGGATGTGAGGTTGGTCCTCCCGGCCACTCTTTATATCTTTAATTAACATTTAAATAAGCTGTTGTTTCCTGATCGCCGAAGCCATCTCCCCTTCGAATTCCCTGGATCCACTGGGGCTGGACCCCGGCAGCGACTTTCACTTCTCTTCATTCTTCATTATCCCATCTCCCCTTAATTTGGTGTACTGTAGACATTATAACTTTCTCTTGAAATTAAGTCCCCAGAATTAAATCTAGTTTTTCAGCTGAGGTCTAGTCTGTGCCTAGGATAGTTGGTCTATTGTTTTCTTTGTGATGAACATAAATTTTTGTGTGATTAATGTATATCTTTGTTAATGAAAGACTACTCTGTGCAATTGCATGTGTGCATGCATGTGCATGCTCAGTCGTGTCTGACCCTGCAGCCTCTATGGACTGCAGCCTGCCAGGCTCCTCTGTCCATGGGATTCTTCAGGCAAGAATACTGGAGTGGGTTGCCATTTCCTCCTCCAGGGGCTCTCCCCAACCCAGAAATTGAAACTGTGTCCCCTGCTGAGCCACCTGGGGATCCCCTAGTCTGTGGATTTGTTTCTGTTAATGCAGTGCTGTCCATCTTGCTTTATATCACAGATTTGTTTTTAAAGGTAAATGAAGGATTTTATATTTATCCTTATTAAATTGTATCTTATTTGTCTCAGCCCATTGTTTTGGTAAATTAAATCTTTTCAACATTTTTTCATCTAGCATATTAGTTTTATTCTCCAACTTATTAGCATCTATGTACCTTCATCCATAAAATATCAAGGAGATCGATCCAAGAACAAACTTTAAAGGACATAAAGGTCATCTTTAGTTGCCACTGATCTTTCAGATAATGCTGGATTTCTTTTTATTCAATCACATAGGAGCACAGTTCAGTTCAGTTCAGTCACTCAGTTGTGTCTGACTCTTTGCGACCCCATGGACTGCAGCACACTAGGCCTCCCTGTTCATTGCCAACTCCCAGACTTTATTCAAACTCATGTCCATTGAGTCAGTGATGCCATCCAACCATCTCATCCTCTGTCGTCCCCTACTCCTCCCGCCTTCAATCTTGCCCAGCATCAGGGTCTTTTCAAATGAGTCAGTTCTTTGCATCAGGTGGCCAAAGTATTGGAGTTTCAGCTTCAGCATCAGTCTTTCCAATGAACATTCAGGACTGATTTCCTTTAGGATGGACTGGGTGTATCTCCTTGCTGTCCACGGGACCCTCAAGAGTCTTCTCCAACACCACAGTTCAAAAGCATCAATTCTTTGGTGCTCAGCTTTCTTTATAGTCCAACTCTCACATCCATACATGACCACTGGAAAAACCATAGCTTTGACTAGACGGACCTTTGTTGGCAAAGTAATGTCTCTGCTTTTTAATATGCTGTCTAGGGGGCTTCCCTGGTGGCTTAGACAGTAAAGTGTCTGCATGCCATGTAGGAGACCTGGGTTTGATCCCTGGGTTGGGAAGATCCCCTGGAGAAGGAAATGACAACACACTAGAGTACTCTTGCTGGGAAAATGCCCTGGATGGAGGATACTGGTATGCTACAGTCCATGGGGTCACAAAGAGTTGAACATGACTGAGCCACTTCACTTTACATCAAGTTGATCATAACTTTTCTTCCAAGGAGCAAGCGTCTTTTTAATTTAATGGCTGCAGTCACCATCTGCAGTGATTTTGGATGGAGCCCCCGAAAATAAAGTCTGTCACTGTTTCCACTGTTTCCCCATCTATTTGCCATGAAGTGATGGGATCAGATGCCATCGTCTTAGTTTTCTGAATGTTGAGTTTTAAGCCAACTTTTTCACTCTCCTCTTTCACTTTCATTAAGAGGCTCTTTAGTTCTTCTTCGCCTTCTGCCATAAGGGTGGTGTCATCTGCATATCTGAGGTGATTGATATTTCTCCCAGCAATCTTGATTCCAGCTTGTGTTTCATCCGGCCCAGCGCTTCTCATGCTGTACCCTGCACATAAGTTAGATAAGCAGGGTGACAATATATGGCCTTGACGTACTCCTTTTCCTATTTGGAACCAGTCTGTTGTTCCATGTCCCGTTCTAACTGTTGCTTCCTGACCTGCATACAGATTTCTCAAGAGTCAGGCAGATGGTCTGATATTCCCATCTCTTGAAGAATTTTCCACAGTTTGTTGTGGTCCACACAGGCAATGGCTTTGGCATAGTCAGTAAAGCAGAAGTAGATGTTTTTCTGGAACTTTCTTGCTTTTTTGATGATCCAGCAGATGTTGGCAATTTGATTTCTCGTTCCTCTGCCTTTTCTAATTCCAGCTTGAACATTTGTAAGTTCATGGTTCACATACTGTTGAAGCCTAGCTTGGAGAATTTTCAGCATTACTTTGCTAGCATGTGAGATGGGTGCAATTGTGCGGTAGTTTGAGCATTCTTTGTCATTGCCTTTCTTTGGGATTGGAATGAAAACTGACCTTTCCCAGGCCTGTGGCCACTGCTGAGTTTTCCAAATTTGCTGGCATATTCAGTGTAGCACTTTCACAGCATCATCTTTTAGGGTTTGAAATACCTTAACAAGAATTACATCACCTCCACTAGCTTTGTTCATAGTGATGCTTTCTAAGGCCCACTTGACTTCGAATTCCAGGATGTCTGGCTCTAGGTGAGTGATCACACCATCATTGTTATCTTGGTCATGAAGATTTTTTTGCTATCATTCTTCTGTGTATTCTTGCCACCTCTTCTTAATATCTTCTGCTTCTGTTAGGTCCATACCATTTCTGTCCTTTATTGTGCCCATCTTTGCATGAAATGTTCCCTTGGTATCTCTGATTTTCTTGAAGAGATCTCTAGTCTTTCCCATTCTATTGTTTTCCTCTATTTCTTTGCATTGATCATTGAGGAAGGCTTTCGAATCTCTCCTTGCTATTCTTGGAACTCTGCATTCAAATGGGTATATCTTTCCTTTTCTCCTTGCTTTTCACTTCTCTTCTATTCACAGCTATTTGTAAGCCATCCTCAGACAACCATTTTGCCTTTTTGCTTTTCTTTTTCTTGGGGATGGTCTTGATCCCTGCCTCCTGTACAGTGTCAGGAACCTCAGTCCATAGTTCTTCAGGCATTCTGTCTAACAGATCTAATCCCTTGAATCTATTTGTCACTTCCACTGTATAATTTTAAGGGATTTGATTTAGGTCATACCTGCATGGTGTAGTGGTTTTCCCTACTTTCTTCAGTTTAAGTCTGAATTTGGCAGTAAGGAGTTCATGGTCTGTGCCACAGTCAGCTCCTGGTCTTGTTTTTGCTGACTGTATAGAACTTCTCCATCTTCAGCTGCAAAGAATATAATCAATCTGATTTTGGTATTAACCATCTGGTGATGTCCATGTGTAGAGTCTTCTCTTGTGTTTATATTCTCTTGTAGCAATAATTTAAAAGTATATTTTAATGAAGATTTAAAAGACACTCAAGTATTCTGCTTTTACTGAAGATATAATGTTCTCAATTCACAAGCCTCAGGTAAACAAAAAAAGTGTAATTCTGCTTTTATTAAACAAGTTCTCTATCTTGATCCATCACTGTACCTAAGAGCAAAGTTCTTAATCTAGGTTCATCCAGGTAAAGTGAATCAGTACTGTGCCTAACGGATTGTGCATTTCTTCTAGTAGGGTGTGAAGCCAGGTCGCTGGTAATTGCAAAGATTGCAGCAAGAAGGAAATACTTTTTTTATGTGTGTGTGAGTTGTGTGTGTGTGCGCATGTGTAATGAGTAGAAATGAACAGAAAGGAGAATACAGGAAATTATTTTTTTGGAGAATGAACAAGCACACATAGTAGAAAATATATTCATTTGAGTTGTCAGTATAAACTTAAGGAGATATGAGTCTGCTTGCTTGTGTATTTGATGGAGCATTTGTTGAGCTGCTTGGGTGCAGGTGGGAAGCAGATGCATAGTGGGGCTTACATAGGGTTTTGGCTTTGCAAGGCTAGTGAAGTTAGGAAGAGAAGAGTGAGGGGGTTATGTTTCTAATTATGATCTATGGAATCTACACTAAATAAGAAGGGACACAAACCCAAGGGGAAGCTGATAGAAAGATCAAGTCGGTGCTTGGGTAGGTCTGAGAATTTCTGGAGTGGATACTCAGGGTAGGAGAGCTGGAAGGAAAAGATGTGATTGTCAAGGGGAGAACGTTTTAAAGACTCCAGAAGAGATGCTGAGATGGGAAGAAGTAAACACATCATTGGAAGCAAAGAACCCAAGGATTTGAGAGACTAAAATGTTGAAATCAGTTGTCTATGTGGATGTTGAAGTTGTTAAGAATGATGACAGGAGCAAGGAGGAGGACAGTTGGTAAAATCATCAGAGGATGAGAGAGAATAGGGAGGGGTCCAGAGATGACGACAAAGAGGAGCTGGGAGAGGTCAAGTCCGAAGGTGTGGGTGTCACATGACAAGGTGTTAATCATCTGGAGCATTGGAAATGACCACACGATCTGGACACGAACATCAGAGAGATCGAATGTTCAGCTGGCTTCCTGTGCTTTTCCTCTTCTGTTTGGCTATTGTGGCATGGTGTGGGAAGGGTTACAAGTATAGAGTTAAAAAGAGGAAAAAGAAACCGTTTTTACTTTCTGAAAAACCCTCAGTGTTAATTATGTTACAATATGCATAATGCACCCTGACTGGCAATGGCAGACATTTGAACAAAGAAATCAAGATGCTCTAGGGCTGGTAGGAAATGGTGAATTCAACAGTTTCTGACGTTTGAAGACGGAGTTTCACTTCAGGCAAATTAAACATACATGTTTTGCCTGGAGACCATTAAGAAAAAAAAAAAAATCCCAAGCTACTAAGAGAAATAGAGCTGTAATTGGACTCATTTAGCAAAAATGAAACAGATAAAATGAATGCTCTCTGTGAAATTATTGTGGGTTATTTTTTATAATGCAGCTAAACAATATCCCTAAAGCATTTCAATGTAATTTTTTCCATTTCTTAAAATGACGATAAATTCAGTTTGATTTCTGATTATGCTAGCTGGAATTTACAGCAAGCACACAAGATATGTGTAAGATAAAGCTACATTTTATAATGCAGTTTAAATAGGTTTTGCCATCAATTAACTACAAATGGGAGAAATTAAATAATATAATGTAGAATTCATTAAACCCAAAGAAAAAGGTGAAATATGTAATCCAGGAGTACTCATATATTAGTCTCTTCTGTCACCTACAAAAATACTAAAGTTTCTTTTTTATCACATATTTAAGTTCTAGCTATCTACAAAACCAACCCAAGCCCCACCTCCTTCATAAAACCTTCTAGACTTTCCCCAGGTTGCAAGATCTCCTTCTCTTCTGAAGTCCTGTAGCATTTTCATTCAACAAAGTATGATTGATCATAATTTATGTATCAAGTACTATACCAAGAATTGGGGAAATAGGAAAAGAATATAACTAATCAGAGGGGAGAAATAATAAAAAACAGCAATTAAAATGACTGGTTCTTGGGACTTCCCTGGTGGTTCAGTGGTTAAGACTCTGTGCTTCAAATGCAGGGGCAAGTGTTCAATCCCTGGTTGGTAAACTAAGATCCCACATGGCTGTGCAGAGTGGCCAAAAGATAAAAAAAAAAAAAAAAAAGACTAGTTCTTACTTGTCAGGCTTTATTATAAATGCTTAACATGTATGGACTCTTTGATTTCTCACCACAACGTTATGAAGTAGTTACTATTTTTATTCCCATTTTAGAGATGAGTAAATAAAGGAACACACAGGTTACGTTAGTTGCTAAAGGACACAGAGCTAGTTGGTGGTAGACTCAGATTCAGAAGGAGTTCTCCCTGATTCTAAAGCTCTTGACTACCTGAATCACTCAACTGCTTTGTCCCTCAATATCCTCATATCAGGGAAGGAAAAAAGCATACTACTCTACATTTGCCCTACCTGTTTTATCGAGTTGTCGTATGAGGTTCAAGTAAGGTAATAGGTTTGGAAATACTACTTCCAAAATTATATCTACTGTAGAAGTGCTAAGTATTGTTATGTTGACATTTGTGAATTGTTTGACATGACTAACCCACTCATCTCTCAAAATGACACTCCGGAGCAGCTTTTAAGATCACGTCCTTTTTATGATGGGGAAACTAAGATATAGAAAGTTCCCATCTGTTCAGAAGTCCAACCCAGGGAGTCTGGCTCCAAAGGCCATGCTCTTAACCTCCAAATTTTGCTGCCTTGTTGCTAAACTTTGTACTGTGAACAGTACATGGAGCCAGGCTGGGCCAGGTGTCCATGGCAGTAGAGGTGGGCAGTTGCTGAATTAGGATGAGACCTCTGGGAGGATGCTACTCCTTTCCCTGGCTTGTATTCAACCTGAGCCTGAGGCCATACAGATAAGCTCTGTCCCCCCAACCCACCACAATGGGTGTATCAAACCATACTCCCAGCAAAATGACTGCATGGCAGAGCACTGCCACCAAGCCTATCATGCTCTTTGCAATGTTCAGATCCCGAACGAAAATCACATCCTACCTTTCCCAGGGGAAATGCTCAGGGTACCTGATTCCTGTAATTCCTGATTGCATCTGTATGAACATTTCCCAGGACCGAAACCCACTGCCTCCAGAAAGAATTCTTTCCATTTTTACTTAGCTCTGCTTTGTAAAGAGTCCTTCTTTAAATAGAACTGGGAATGGCTTAAACTGAACTATGAATTGAACATTTTTTGGACTGGCTCAAGATCTGCCCTACTTCTCAAAACAAAATTAGTTTGACTTAGTGTGTATATCTGTGGTGCAGAAAGACTTGCTCCGGCCAAAATTCTCACTGTCTTATTACCCACTGTGAGAGCGGGATTGGGGGTTTAGGTGATGTGGGCAGGAGTTACCTATTGATATGGCAGCAGGCCCCTCCCTTTACAGGACACACTACTTCTGTATGGGCTTCTCAAGTGGCTCCATGGTAACGAATCTGCCTGCCAACCAGGAGACGTGGGTTTGATCCCTAGGTTGGGAATATTCCCTGGAGATGGAAATGGCAACCCATTCCAGTATTCTTGCCTGGGAAATTCCATGGGTGAAGGAGCCTAGTGGGCTACAGTCCATGGGGCTGCAAAATGTCAGACATAGACTTAGCGACTAAACAACAGCGACAACCACTCTTGTATGAGAAAATGAAAATCAAATTAGAAAATTTAATCATCTGAATCTAGCTTTGTTGACCCATCATCTCTCCAAATCATTTGCCAACAAGATTCCTTTTCATTTGTTTTTTGTTTGTTTGTTTTCTGGTCAATGCATCCTCTCCGACCAAGGATTGAACCCTGCCCCCTGTATTGGAAGTTCAGAGTCTTAACCACTGGACCACCAGTGAAGTCCCAAGACTCCATTTTGTTTGTTTGTTTTTTAAAGTAATGTATTTATTTTAATTGGAAGATAATTACAGTACTGTGGTGGTTTCTTTTTAAAAAGCAAATATCTGTTAGCCCACTGTAGAGCTAAAAATAAAGTAAAAGAAACCAATTTCAACTAATGGAAATCACCACTGTCTTATCAGGACTGGCATTTAAAGCCTTTCTGAGTATCGAGTGGTATTTTTCACTATGAAAAGTGAAATAATTTCTAAGCAACCAACTTCTTCATAAAGGCAGTTTGAAAATACATTTTGGGAAATGTTGGCCAGAGGATGTATAACTGAAATTATAATCAAGTGCTAATCTCACAGACATTTCTTTAGGTCCTAGTCTCAAAGAAAAATATGATTAATACTTCTTGCCAGTAGATTCAATGATTGTGGGTTTTTGTTTTTTTTTTTTAGTTTGCACAGGGTCAAAAACATTGCAGAGGGCACACCATGCAAATTCTGAATCACTGAAATGTAGCATCATTTGGAGGTTCAAGAAAAGACTATTCTGTTGATGTAAAGTATAATTTTTACATGACAATACATTTAACCACTTTCAGAATCTGTGAAAATTGAGAGATCTTGGAAATCATCTAGTTCAGCTTATTTCATAATTGCAAAACCTGAGGCCCAGAAAAAGAGATTCAGTTCATAATCATTCGGCTAATGAGCAAGAGAGAGCAAGAATACAAGACCCAATTCCATACCTCAATTTGGTGCCAACCAAAATCTGAGCATGAGGAATATACTTTATAAGTCAAACATAGGTGAGCAATTAATGCTCAGCATTTCAGCAGATATAATGGGAAGAATACTTTGACTCTACCCTCTGGATCTTTCCAAAGTTGTTATCTTGAGACTTGCACAAAATATGAGAGGCTTCTTCACATTTCACAAAGTAGCTGTAGAATAGCACAAGCAAGGGAATTCCAACAGTAATGGCAAAAGTACCATTCTTGTATGAACCAGAGTTTATCTTCTATGAAGGTATTCATAGAGGCCACTCAAAAGATTTACAAAGCCCACTAAGTCTCTGTTTCATATGAATATTAAAGAAAGGACTCTATATAAATTTCTTTGGGGAAGAGATTGAGAGAAAATTTCCATATGCTACTAGAGTTGTTACTAGTTTAACAAGAATACTAGCACATACTGTAAAAATTTATTGCCTCCAAAATTTTTCTGTACGATCTGAAATAAAGCTTTATATCACATCTTATTGGGTTTCCCTGGTGCCTCAGATGGTGAAGACTCTGCCTGCAGTGCAGGTAGACATAGGTTTGATCTCTGGGTCAAGAAGATCCCCTGGAGAAGGGAATGACAACCCACTCCAGTATTTTTGCCTGGAGAATTCCATGAACAGAGGAGTCTGGCAGGCTACAGTCTGTAGCGTCACAAAGAACCACATTTTATTACATAGCATTTTATTACACAACTTTCCTACTTTACTTTGATACAAATGAAAAGAATATAAAATTTTCTCTTATTTATTCAAAATATTGGGTTTGCCAACAAGTTCCTTAGGGCTTTTCCAGAGGGTGGAACTTTCTGGCCAGCCTAATATATTAAATTATTATTTCCTTGGATCATCATTGGCACTAAGAATTCTTTTCATACTGCTATTTGATAGGGAGTAAATAAAGAGAAACCAATTTCAACAAATGGAAATCATCACTATCTGTCAAATTGTTGGGAGTTTTTCCAAGCATCTGGTGGTGTTTTCCACTAGGAAAAGTAAAGTATCTAAACCACCAACCTGTTCATAAAGGCAGTGTAGAAGGAGTTCATATCTGAATTAATTGATCAAAATAGAGGTCTCCTCAACTTAGGTACACATAAAGGAATCAGAGTGAATTTTGTGTTTACGAGAGAGTGAAAATAATTCCAAGTAGACATTTTCAAAGGTGAAGTAATTACCTTAAGATACTTAAGAACTTTCATGTACAGATCCACGAAGTTAGGGTTACTTTGGAAGTAATTCCTCTGCATGCTGATGTAACGTTTTTACTGAAAAGTACTTTTCTTCTCAAGAAATTTAAGAATTAAATGTCCTCTTCTCACACACAGTCCTATGTGCCTTAACTCAAATGAACGTGGTTAGATATGAGCAGAGTAAGATGAGACAGGAAAGAGGCTGATGAACAATGTGCTGAGGAGGGAGGATTAATTCAGTGCCTCCTTGGAGTTTGGTTCCAATAGCTCTAGAGGCTGGGAGTCCAGGTGTGATTAAAGGAGGGAAGAGTCTGCAGGCTGAGTCTGCACATGAGCAGTTTTCTCTTCTCTGAGTATTACCGCCAACCATGCTCTTTGAAGGCATACCTTGTGGTCCCTTCATGTCCCTTCAGCAGATTTTAGATCAAGTCTTTCTTTGCTGATACAGTGGTCTCTGTGGATGGGCACACGGTGTTGTGTCCCTCTGGCCCTTTCTGTTCCTGAGGACCCCTTCCCCACGTGGCTGGTCCTCTACTCCGAGCTCCTTCATGGTACCAAAGAACCTAAGGAATTAGAAGGACCGTATCCTCCTGTCCTTTTCTTCCCAGGCACTGCTGCTGCTGCTGCTAAGTCACTTCAGTCGTGTCAGACTCTGTGCGACCTCATAGACAGCAGCCCACCAGGCTCCCCCGTCCCTAGGATTCTCCAGGCAAGAACACTGGAGTGGGTTGCCATTTCCTTCTCCAATGAAGGAAAGTGAAAAGTGAAAGTGAAGTCGCTCAGTCGTGTCCAACCCTCAGCAACCCCATGGACTGCAGCCTACCAGGCTCCTCCGTCCATGGGATTTTCCAGGCAAGAGTACTGGAGTGGGTCCCAGGCACTAATCTAGTTCAATAAAGTCCCTTTCTGCTTACTAAACAATTTACTTGATGTAATATTAACATAGGGGCTTCTCTGTTGGCTCAGTGGTCAAGAACCTGCCTGCTAATGCAGGAGACATGGGTTTGATCCCTGGTTTGGGAAAATCCCCTGGAGAAGGAAATGGCAACCCACTCCAGTATTCTTGCCTGGAAAACCCCATGGACAGAGGAGCCTGGTAAGCTACTATCCTTGGAACTACAGTCACAAAGAGTTGGCCACAGCAACTAAGCCACCACCACCACCACCACCATCAAGCCTCCTGCATTTGGAAGTAACCAACTAAGAAACAAACCCCCGTTTCCATATTTCTGCATCCCTGTTCCCGAAGACACCCCAGACTTTCCCAGGAAGTTTCGCACCACACTCTGCCAACACCCAGCTGGGGAGCAAGAGCCGGGCTTCCTTTCTTGCTGGCACTCCTCACACCTGTATGGGGCAGGGAGGGCTTGGGCTCTCCCCCTTACGTGATACTAGAGGCAGTGGGATAAATCCCACAGGAACACCACAGTCCCCCATAAGGCTGATGATGGCCACTCTCCTACCTCTCCTTGGACCTCTTAGAGGATACCTGCCTAGGGTGAGGAGGGAGGCCAAAAGTAGATGGTGGTTAGTTGCAATAGGGTCTGGGGTGAGAGACGGATGTCTAGCTTTTCTTGTGGGCTCTCTTTAGAATGTGTCTTCTTTGTCTATGGCTCTGTGGTTTAATAGTCACAGGCATGTCCCACTAAGCATCAGATCCCATTTATGTTTGGAACTAAGTTGATTGGCACTAAGGGGACAGAGAAGTAGGGCATTGATTTACTCATTCATGCCTTCTTTTATCTGAATATTTATCTAGAGTAACTATTGTCCCTGGCAGTCTTCCAGGCACTTGAGAGATGGATTTGTCAGATCCTCCAGGAGTTAGTAGTTAGATGGAAGAGTAATTACCAAATGGAGTATTATGTCACATTATGGATCATGTGGGATTCTCTCGGGGAGTGTGGGAAAGGCCACTAACCCAGGCTAGAGGTTGGGGAGGGTCAAAGGATGCACAGGAATACCAGGTAAAGGGGAGTGGGGACAGGTATTGTAGCAGTAAGAGCATGAGCCAGCACCCAGAGGTCCCATAGGACACAGACTGGCCCAGTGTGGAGTGTGAACAGCAGTGGCTGGTTCTACCTGGCAGGTAAACGGGGTGAAGCCTGGGGTCTTGCATGTCTCTTAAAGAATCTGAACTTTCTGTGGAGGGCAAAGAGGAAGCCATAAAGGATTTGAGGCCAGGAATAGCACAATCGCATTTGTGTTTTAGAAAGTGGACTAGCAGGTCTATGGGTGATAAATTCTGCAGCGTCCAGGCTACAGGCAGGCAAGTCAGTTGCAGTGACTCTGAAAACAAAGGAGACTGTCCTGAACTAAAGATTTCCACATCAGTGAGGCCTGAGATCTCTTCATCACGTGACAAACTGGTCTGGAGATACACTGAGACTGGAACCTGAGAATGAAGCTATGTTTGTGTGTATGTGCTCAGTCTTGTCCCACTCTTTGCAACCCCATGGACTGTAGCCAACCGGGCTCTTCTGTCGATGGAATTCTCTAGGCAAGAATACTGGAGTGGGTTGCCATTTCCTCCTCAAGGGGTCTTCTCAACCCAGGGGTCTCACCCACATCTCTAGTATCTCCTGTATTGGCGGGCAGGTTCTTTACTACTAGGTGCACAAATCACAAATCCACACAACTCAGAAATGACACTTGCATAAACTCACACATCTGTTTATTTGGTATTTTCTCTATGTGGATCTCAGAAATCTCAGAGACACCCGACTGAGATGTTTCATATCAGGTAAATGGAAACGTGATTTCAAAGCTGTGGTTTTAGGTTTATAAAAGCAACCTAGGTCAGTGCCGTGAGACACACAGTGGAGGTCAGGCTTGGGAATTTTAGCCTCACTGCTGAGCCACAAGATTAGCTATTAATCCTGTTCCACCCACTCCTCCAATCAAGGGAGAAGGCTGCTCTCTGAAATGATAGGCTTCTGAAGCCGACTGTATGTACATTTACTGGAATTTGCCTGGGTTCTGGATCCTGTCCCTCAAGGCCACTAGGTGACACTGTGGAACATAGTCGTTGCATTCTGCTATTTTCTCAGGCTGGAAAATGAGTGCAAACGCTGAAGCTGAAGCGCCAATACCGTGGTCACCTGATGGGAAGAGCTGACTCATTGGAAAAGACCCTGATGCTGGGGGAAATGGAGGGCAGGAGGAGAAAGGGGTGACAGAGGACGAGATGGTTAGATAGCGTCACTGACTCAATGGATATGAATTTGAACAAACTCTGGGAGATAGTGGAGGACAGAGGAGCCTGGTGGGCTGCAGTCCATCTTGTCAGAAAGAGTCAGCAACAACCCCCCCTTCCCCAGAGTTTTAGAAAAGCCACTTGCTTGTCAACCACTCTCCCAATTCAGTTATTTCCTGCTAGGTAGGTTAGCTGTGCTCAAAAACAGAAAAGTCATTAGAAATGTTTGCTATGTAAAAGATGTATTTCTGTGTCATACTCTTAGAATACAGCAGCCATCTCCAAATTATCTGGTTCGGTAAAAATGGATGCTTGTGTAGGAAGTTTCGTCGACTGGAGTGATTCCTGCAGTAATAATCTTCACCCCCTCTGGCACCAATAAAAGAACTGTTTTTGCTGTTTACACTGGCTCCTGGCTTTGCTCATGGATTTGCTGCCCTGGGGTTTGTTTTTTCCTGAAACTTCTGATAGCAAGGTATTGGTGTTTTCTCCCACCACAGTATCAGTGCCCCGTGTACTTAATAGTTTTCCCCTCTTTGTCATTTTTCCGACTTCTTGTCCTGCTCTCTTGAGTAGCTCTGTATCTACCTACTTCTTTATCTATTCATTTATGCATACTCTAAAGATTTGTGGTTGCATGGTTATTCTCATGGAAAAGACATTGTGTAGCTGGAAACAAACATTTCTGTGTCTTCTCCCCTAAGGGACACACAACTGATTACAACTTTTTACAGTTGTTCTAATTGTCGCATCTTTCTGGACTTGATGAAGCAAACATACACTTCTCTTTTCTGTTGTTGTTTTTGCTTGTGTGTATGTGTTTTGTTGTTGTTGTTGATTGTTTTAGTTTGCCTCAATGACTTCAGCAGATTGAATTTCTTTTTCTCATCATTGAAACTCAAATTTTACTTATACTGTAAATGTACATCCTTGCCTTGATTTAGCATCAAATCAACTTGGCACTTCTAGGCTATTTCCCCTCCAGTTTCTCCTTTAGAAAAGATTGTATTCATTGCTTTGCCAAATTGAACAATTATAGGTTTCTGATTAAAGATCAGTAGAACAACGAAAAAATGAATCCCTTATCCAGCTCCAGCTGAGCTGTGAAGAATGAATACTATTTTGGTCACTTGAAGATTGATGCCTGACTCCAGTGGCCCTGGAGGCTACCACATGGGCCACATGTGGGTCTGTCGGCAGCTGTCTGTGGCCCATGGAGTTGGCAAGGAACCATCAGTGGCCAGACCCAAAGAGTATCTTTCTTCAAGTCAGTAACAATTACAGCAGCCTCTGTCAGAGCTGACCCCACCCCTCACTCCCCACCGAGGGAATCTATGGGAAGATTGGTTCACTTCCCATTAGCTCTCTGGGTTTCTCTTTTCCCTCAAGGCTCTAGCCTCCATGACAACTCCATGCTTTGAACACCAACTTTTCTGTTTTGCTTAAGAGATGTGAAAACTTCATGACAAAATGTTCAAAACGGATCTCTGGAGATTGTCAAAATGTAAGCAAGTTTTGCAGAAGGAAATGGCAACCCACTCCAGTGTTCTTGCCTGGAGAATCCCAGGGACGGGGAAGCCTGGTGGGCTGCCATCTCTGGGGTCACACAGAGTCGGACACGACTGAAGAGACTTAGCAGCAGCAGCAGCAAGCAAGTTTTAGAAAGTTCTTCTAGTAGTGGTTTGGAAGATGGCTTTTGGAATAGCAGATCTCTGAAAGCTCTGAAAGGACTCAAAGCATAAAGTGTTGCATCATTAGATCATGTCCTATTTTTTATCATTTATTATTTTATTTTTAGCAAAGCTGCACAAGGATATGTTATTACACATGGTTTGTAATGAAAATAGCTTCTATTGCTTTATTCTTTTTTAAAAAAGTGATTTATTTTATTGAAATATAGTTGATTTATGATGTTTCAGGTGTACAGATAGTGATCAATTTTATATATATATCAAGAAAATTAGAGATACCAAGGGAACATTTCATGCAAAGATGGGCTCGATAAAGGACAGAAATGGTATGAACCTAACAGAAGCAGAAAATGTTAAGAAGAGGTGGCAAGAATACACAGAAGAACTGTACAAAAAAGATCTTCACGACCCAGATAATCACGATGGTGTGATCACCGACCTAGAGCCAGACATCCTGGAATGTGAAGTGAAGTGGGCCTTAGAAAGCATCACTACGAACAAAGCTAGTGGAGGTGATGGAATTCCAGTTGAGCTATTTCAAATCCTAAAAGATGATGCTGTGAAAGTGCTGCAGTCAATATGCCAGCAAGTGTGGAAAACTCAGCAGTGGCCACAGGACTGGAAAAGGTCAGTTTTCATTCCAATCACATAGAAAGGCAATGCCAAAGAATGCTCAGGCTACCGCACAATTGCACTCATCTCACATGCTAGTAAAGTAATGCTCAAAATTGTCCAAGCCAGGCTTCAGCAATACGTGAACTGCAAACTTCCAGATGTTCAAGCTGGTTTTACAAAAGGCAGAGGAACGAGAGATCAAATTGCCAACATCCGCTGGATCATGGAAAAAGCAAGAGTTCCACAGAAACATCTATTTCTGCTTTACTGACTATGCCAAAGCCTTTGACTGTGTGGATCACAATAAACTGTGGAAAATTCTTAAAGAGATGGGAATACCAGACCACCTGACCTGCCTCTTGAGAAACCTATATGCAGGTCAAGAAGCAACAGTTAGAACTGGACATGGAACAACAGACTCGTTCCAAATAGGAAAAGGAGTACGTCAAGGCTGTATATTGTCACCCTGCTTATTTAACTTCTATGTAGAGTACATCATGAGAAACGCTGGGCTGGAAGAAGCACAAGCTGGAACCAAGATTGCTGGGAGAAATCTCAATAACCTCAGATATGCAGATGACACCACCCTTATGGCAGAAAGTGAAGAGGAACTCAAAAGCCTCTTGATGAAAGTGAAAGAGGAGAATGAAAAAGTTGGCTTAAAGCTCAACATTCAGAAAACTAAGATCATGTCATCTGGTCCCATCACTTCATGGGAAATAGATGGGGAAACAGTGGAAACAGTGTCAGACTTTATTTTTCTGGGCTCCAAAATCACTGCAGATGGTGACTGCAGCCATGAAATTAAAAGACACTTACTCCTTGGAAGAAAAGTTATGACCAACCTAGATAGCGTATTCAAAAGCAGAGACATTACTTTGCCAACAAAGATTCGTCTAGTCAAGGCTATGGTTTTTCCTGTGGTCATGTATGGATGTGAGAGTTGGACTGTTGAAGAAGGCTGAGCACAGAAGAATTGATGCTTTTGAAGTGTGGTGTTGGAGAAGACTCTTGAGAGTCCCTTGGACTGCAAGGAGATCCAACCAGTCCATTCTGAAGGAGATCAGCCCTGGGATTTCTTTGGAAGGAATGATGCTAAAGCTGAAACTCCAGTACTTTGGCCACCTCATGTGAAGAGTTGACTCATGCTGGGAGGGATTGGGGGCAGGAGGAGAGGGGGACAATAGAGGATGAGATGGCTGGATGGCATCACCGACTCGATGGACATGAGTTTGAGTGAACTCTGGGAGATGGTGATGGACAGGCAGGCCTGGTGTGCTGCGATTCATGGGGTCACAAAGAGTCAGTACATGACTGAGCAACTGAATTGAACTGAACTGAACTGATACATCCTATATATATGTGTGTGTGTGTGGGTGTGTTCTTTTTCATATTCTTTTCCATTATAATTTATTGCATGGCATTTAATATAGTTCCTTGAACTATATAGGAAGTCTTTGTTGTTTACCTATTATATATATAGTATGCATCTGCCAATCCCAAACTCCTAATTTATCCCTCCCACCCCTTCCCTTTGGTAACCATAAATTTGTTCTCTATGTCTGTGAGTCTATTTCTGCTTTGTAAATACGTTCTGTTGTATCATTTAAAAATGCTGATGTCATTCTTGATGCTTTTCTCTCTCCCACACGCCACAACCAAATGATTAGGAGATCCTGTTGATACTACCTTCAATATAGATTTAGAGACTCACCACTTCTCAGTACTTCCATGACCACTTTACTACCATTGTGGTCTAAGCCACCCATCATTTCTCCTCAGTTACTGTGGTAACTCCTCATGGGTCTCTGTGCTTCTTCCCTTACTACTAGCACCCTTGCCCCCCACCCTTACCACCCATAGCCTGTTCTCAACCCAGTTGTAAGAGTGATGCTTTAAAATTAGAAATCAGAGTATGTCGGTCCCTACTTGAAATCTTGCAGTAGCTCCTACCTCACTTGGAATGAAAACCTGAATTCTTACAGTGGCTCACAAGCTCCACACAATCAGAACATTTCTGACTTCATCTCTTAGCTCTTTCCCCTTGCTCCCTGCCTTCCAGCCATACGCTCTCCCTATTGTTCCTCAAACCCTCCAGGAATAACCCACCTCAGGGTCTTTTCTCCAGCCGACCCCTCCTGGCAGGCTCCTCCTTCAGAAAGCTACATGGTCAACTCCTTCACCTGCTTTCTGTTTTTGCCCAAACGTCTCCCCCTCAGCTAGCCTGACCACTTTATGTAAAATGATGTCACGTCCTCTTCATACTTGACCCCTTTTATTTTTCCTTTAGCACATTTTCCCTTTCCTGTGTCACCTTCTAAAATACTATAACATATTTTATGTCTTTGTTGTCTGTCTTCCTCTACTTTCTAGCTATAATTGTTTTGTTCACTGATGTATAACAGTTGAGTAATTGGTCAACAGAGATATGGGGCTTCCCTGGTGACTCAGTTGGTAAAGATCCACCTGCAATGCAGGAGACCTGGATTTGATCCCTGGGTTGGGAAGGTCCCCTGAAGAAGAGAGGGCTGCCCACTCCAGTGGTCTTTCCTGGAGAATCCCATGGACAGATTAGCCTAGTGGGCTACAGTCTGCAGCATGGTAATAGAGATATGCTGCAGAATTAGTAAATTCATAGGATATATTCTCTTTGAAGGAGTCAAGATAAGATTTAATGAGTATCTGCAGCGTAGCCAAAGATTTATGCACATTATCTCATTTAATCTTATCTGTACCACATGAATATTTGGCAAACATTCAAGGCAAATGTTCTAAAGCTTCTTAATTAATTAATTGTGGAAGGTGGAATTTTAATATTGGTAACTGAACCCTCACATTTTCCCCACTGTATCATGTTCACTCCACCTCTTAAACCATTCAAGCCCAGGTCCTCCCTGTTAATCACCACTGTATCTGTAAGTGCCCAATCCAAGATGGTAGCCACTAGACATGTGTGGTTATTGAGCTCTTGGAATGTGGCTAGTCCAAATCAAGATGTGCTGTAAGTGTAAAATGGGCAAGATTTCAGACAGTATGAACAAGAATTAAAATATCCTGATGAGAATTTTAAAGTATTTATTATATATTAAAATGATAATATAGAGATATTGAGTTAAAGTATGTTGTCAAAATTAATTTTACCTCTTTTTAATGTGACCTCTAGAAATTTTTAAACTATGTTTCAATATAAACATAGTTTATATTACTTAGATTTGATAGTGCTGATCAAGGTCATTGGTCCCTGGTTCTATAATCATAAGAATTCATATTTTCATCTTTCTTTGGTTAAAGGCAACAAAGTCTCCATAAGAAAGATAAGATTTATATATATCTCAAATTAGTCAACCCTAAATCTAAACAGGACAGGATAGAAGATTTGAAAGGTTTTAAAAGGTCAGCCTACTCCAAAACATCTCCCCAGACAATCTTCATGGATTTCCTATCATTAGCCTCATTCCTCTGGAATAAAATTTCCAAGAGCTGTCATGAAAATATCATTACGGCCAAAGAGCATAGATATGTTTGTTAAATTACCTCCAAAAGGGCTTTTAGGTGTATGGCTTGATCTGGGAAGAAATGAAAATATTGTAGCCTCAGGCACTGCCAGGGAATATAAAACAGATACCTGGAAAATTTCAATAATATAACAAACAAAATAGACCACTTGTTGGTGTCATTTTAGAAGAAGAGGCAGCCATGACATGGAACTATGTTTATGATCATCTCTGTGTTGGGAATTAGTGACTATTACCTCTGAGTCACTTACATAATCTGAAAGTCCATATTGCTTGATGCTGTATAGATAGAGCTATAGGTGATATATGCCCTCAATACTTCGATTCCTGAGTTTGTTTAAATTGGATGTTTTAAAGGTTGTTCAAATATTTTGATTTTTATCAGGAAGATTTGGAATGGCAAATTTGTATATCGTTAACGTGTGCTTTTCATGTGACTGCAATCTATTGTCGTTCTCTAAATGAGCATCAAATATATGCAAATGGGAGGCAGGGGGGGAAATGCAGACATATAAAGCAGTACCTTGTATGTGAAATCTGGTTTATAATTGTAATTGAAGTGTAATTTTGCTATTGGGAAGTCAGAGAACAAAGACAGTTCTTTATTGATTAGTTAGAAAAAGACAAAATACCCAAGCTTATCATTTAATAAGATTAAATGTTTATCATTTAATAAGAGAATCTAAAAGTTTCTTAAGGAGTTGAGTTAAAGAATCACAAAGTAAAATCCAGTCAATATTCAAGCCTCCAGAAACACTGTGAAGCATATGGTATGATTCCATGTATATGTAATATTTGAAAGTGAAGTCACTCAGTCATGTCCGACTCTCTGTGACCCTGTGGACTGTAGCCCACCAGGCTCCTCAGTCCATGGGATTCTCCAGGCAAGAATACTGGAGTGGGTTGCCATTCCTTCTCCAGGGGATCTTCCCAACCCAGGGATCAAACCCGGGTCTCCTACATTGAAGGCAGACGCTTTTACCTCTGAGCTACCAGGGAAGAGATAAATTCATAGAGACAGAAGATACTTGGAGATTACTGGGGGCTGGAAGAGAGGGAAATGGGAAAAAAACTACTTAAAGGGTACGGAGTTTTACATTGAATGGTAGAAAAGTTTTAGAACTAGATAAAGGTGGTTGTACAACATTATGAATTTTCTAGATGCCACTCAGTTAACCACTCTAAAAAGATTAATTTTATGTGAATTCACATAATTTTATGTGAATTAAAATCATGAAAACTTCAGTTGATAAAATTACAATTAATTTCCAATGAAACAAACAAACAAAAAAACTACAGGAAATTTTGAGCACAAATATGTTTACAAAAAAAAAAAAAAAAAGAAATTTTATACATTTGAGTAAGGTCTTAATTTTCTGGAACCTAGAGGCTAAATTCAAAAGTCTCCCTGAAAGAATCACATTTAACAAATTGTTGATGCTGCATATCTTGTGAGAAAGAACATGTAGAAGTTGTTTTTTTTTTTTTTTAGAATAGAATAGCGTATCTAATTTATAGGGATTTTAAATGACAAGCCTTTTCCAAATTCCAGAAGGCTTTTAAAATTTGCATTCTTATAAATAAACCAGTCTCTCTTAGATGCAGATCAGATCAGATTAGTCGCTCAGTCATGTCTGACTCTTTGCGACGCCATGAATCGCAGCACGCCAGGCCTCCCTGTCCATCACCATCTCCCAGAGTTCACCTAGACTCACGTCCATCGAGTCAGTGATGCCATCCAGCCATCTCATCCTCTGTCTTCCCCTTCTCCTGCCCCCAATCCCTCCCAGCATCAGAGTCTTTTCCAATGAGTCAACTCTTCACATGAGGTGGCCAAAGTACTGGAGTTTCAGCTTTAGCATCATTCCTTCCAAAGAAATCCCAGGGCTGATCTCCTTCAGAATGGACTGGTTGGATCTCCTTGCAGTCCAAAGGACTCTCAAGAGTCTTCTCCAACACCACAGTTCCAAAAGCATCAATTCTTCTGTGCTCAGCCTTCTTCGCAGTCCAACTCTCACATCCATACATGACCACAGGAAAAACAATAGCCTTCACTAGACGAACCTTTATTGGCAAAGTAATGTCTCTGCTTTTGAATATGATATCTAGGTTGGTCATAACTTTCCTTCCAAGGAGTAAGCGTCTTTTAATTTCATGGCTGCAGTCACCATCTGCAGTGATTTTGGAGCCCAGAAAAATAAAGTCTGACACTGTTTCCACTGTTTCCCCATCTATTTCCCATGAAGTGATGGGACCAGATGCCATGATCTTCGTTTTCTGAATGTTGAGCTTTAAGCCAACTTTTTCACTCTCCATTTTCACTTTCATCAAGAGGCTTTTGAGTTCCTCTTCACTTTCTGCCATAAGGGTGGTGTCATCTGCATATCTGAGGTTATTGATATTTCTCCCAGCAATCTTGGTTCCAGCTTGTGCTTCTTCCAGCCCAGCGTTTCTCATGATGTACTCTACATAGAAGTTAAATAAGCAGGGTGACAATATACAGCCTTGACGTACTCCTTTTCCTGTTTGGAACGAGTCTGTTGTTCCATGTCCCATTCTAACTGTTGCTTCCTGACCTGCATACAGATTTCTCAAGAGGCAGGTCAGGTGGTCTGGTATTCCCATCTCTTTCAGAATTTCCCACAGTTTATTGTGATCCACACAGTCAAAGGCTTTGGCATAGTCAATGAAGCAGAAATAGATGTTTCTGTGGAACTCTTGCTTTTTCCATGATCCAGTGGATGTTGGCAATTTGATCTCTGGTTCCCCTGCCTTTTCCGAACCCAGCTTGAACATCAGGAAGTTCATGGTTCATTTATTGCTGAAGCCTGGCTTGGAGAATATTGAGCATTACTTTACTAGCGTGTGAGATGAGTGCAATTGTGCGGTAGTCTGAGCATTCTTTGGCATTGCCTTTCTATGTGATTGCAATGAAAACTGACCTTTTCCAGTCCTGTGGCCACTGCTGAGTTTTCCAAATTTGCTGGCATATTGAGTGCAGCAATTTCATAGCATCATCTTTCAGGATTTGAAATAGCTCAACTGGAATTCTATCACCTCACTAGCTTTGTTTGTAGTGATGCTTTCTAAGGCCCACTTGACTTCACATTCCAGGATGTCTGGCTCTAGGTCAGTGATCACACCATCGTGATTATCTGGGTCGTGAAGATCTTTTTTGTACAGTTCTTCTGTGTATTCTTGCCACCTCTTCTTTATATCTTCTGCTTCTGTTAGGTCCATACCATTTCTGTCCTTTATCGAGCCCATCTTTGCATGAAATGTTCCCTTGGTATCTCTGATTTTCTTGAAGAGATCTCTAGTCTTTCCCATTCTGTTGTTTTCCTCTATTTCTTTGCATTGATCGCTGAGGAAGGCTTTCTTATCTCTTCTTGATATTCTTTGGAACTCTGCATTCAGATGCTTATATCTTTCCTTTGCTCCTTTGCTTTTCGCTTCTCTTCTTTTCACAGCTATTTGTAAGGCCTCCCCAGACAGCCATTTTGCTTTTTTGCATTTCTTTTCTTAGAGGCAACCTTAAGACAAAAGAAGAAGAAACATTGTGAGGGGAGAACAGACATGCTATAGAGATTCTAATGGCAGTCCCTATGGAGAATTTCCTTTCAGGGCACACCGGGGCATGGCTACTGAATGGCACAGCCCTGAAGAACCACGTCTTTGGAGGACTGGGCAGGGTGTTTGCTGGCATTCCTGATGGACGTGAGCAACTGCTGACTTTGTGGTCATCTCTATGTCGCTCTAAATTTTCTTGAACAGTCTGGTTTCATATAATTATTTTCCTCAATGTGATTCAATGAATGTAAAATTAAGTGTTACTTAAATTAAGTCTTTAAAGAAATGAAATAAAACTTTATTTAAAACACATGTGAAACTCAACCTAAAAGTCAATCATTAAAAAAATGCTTAATGTGTGTGATATGTATATAAATAACATTTATTACTGAAGTGATCTTTGGTTATCTGTTACTTTGCAACTTACATTCAGATATCAGGAAGAAATTTTTTAAAATGAAACTTTAATTTCAGAACAGCTTTAGATTTTCAGAATGACTGCAAATATAATATAGAGAGTTTCCATATATATAACACCCAGTTTCCCTTGTTATTAACATCTTATATTAGTGTGCTACATTTGTCACAACTAATGAACCAATATTAAAACACTGTTATTAACTAAAGCCCATAGTTTATTCAAATCTACTCCGTTTCTCTGTAATGTTGTTTTCTGTTGTAGGATCCTATCCATGATTTCATGCTACATTTATTTATCATGTGATTTTTTTTCTTTTATTTGTGTAAACAAGTTTCTTTTTGGCTGCACCACTTGGCATGTGGGATCCTAGTTCCCTGACCAGGGATCAAACCCACACCCTCTGCAGTGGAGACTTGGAGTCTTAACCACTGGACTGCCAGGGAAGTCCTTTTCATGAGATCATGCTTGTGATATTTTCTCATACCTTCTTGTTCAGGCTGACCTTGACAGTTTTGAGAATTAACCAATCTCGTATTTTGTCCACATATTTTGGGATTTTTCTGATAGTCGTCTCATGACTAAAAATGTGTTTGTGGGAGGAAAACCAGAGAAGTCCCATTCTTATCACATCATATGCATGGTACATACCATCAGTATAACCTTTTCTTGATGTTGACCTTGATCACCGGATTGAGGTAGTGTCTGTCAGGATTCTCCACTAACCATAATTAATTATTATTTTTCCCCTTCCATACTGTACTCTTTGGAAGAAAGTCACTGTGTGAAGCACACACTTAAGGGTAGTGAGTTATGTTTGATTTTCTTGAGAGTAAGAGTGTGCACATAAATTAGTTAGAATTTTTCTGTTTAGAAGATTTGTCTATCTGCCTTACTCATTTACTTAATCAGTTTAGTATTGTGGAGTCATGTATATTTATTTTGCACTACTATATCTGTTTTGTTGCTCAATTTTTCCCTTTTCAGTTATTGGAAAACTCTTTGAGTTGGCTGCTAGGTCCTTTTTATATACTTCTATCATTGCATTTAAAAAAATTTTTGAACTTTCTTAATTTTTGGCACTAACTACAAAATGCTCTAGGGTCATCTAGCAAATTTCTGGCCCAGTTCCAGAATCAATCACGTCTACAAGGAGCTCTGGTTTCTTTTATTGGATAATTTTATTAGAAACCAAGATCAGGGTGGTAGGTGTGCCAGTTGCCACTGGAGTGTTTGCCATTACTTCTGGGCCCTCTCCGCTGACAGGGCAAGGAGATACATGTGTATATACCAACTTGTGTATATACACACATGTCTATAATTATTCTATATGTAATCAGCTATACCTGTAATAAGTTACACATGAATTCATACTGATATCTCCATTTATAGTCCACTCCCACAGTCCTCCTATTCACCTGTCACTTCCCACTCCACAAGTGAGAACCCTGGCCCTCACTGTTTCACATCCATTTACGTAATTTTCTGTTCCAGTATGGTGGTTTTAGAACTGCTAACCCATACCCCATGGGAAAAACATTATCAGCTAGAGTACAGTCCTTATGTATAATTCCTTTTGCCTTGAGTCTTAACAGTCATTCATTTCCAAAGTTATTTAGGTTGGCATCTTATTCCTCCACTTTCTTCAATGAAGTTGTTTCATACATTCATAATGCATTTAGATTCTTCTGTCACATTCTGCATTTCATCCTGGGATCCCAGATCTCCTAAATGACTTTAAAAATATGCATATATTAAGGTTTTCTCTTTGGTCTCTAAAGTTCTCTGGCTTTTAACAAATGCTTAATGTCTTATCAGTTCAGTTCAGTTCAGTTGTTCATTTGTGTCTGAGTCTTTGTGACCCAGTGAACCACAGCACGGCAGGCCTCCCTGTCCATCACCAACTCCCAGAGTTTACCCAAACTCATGTCCATTGAGTTGGTGATGCCATCTAACCATTCTCTGTAGACCCCTTCTCCTCCTGCCTTCAATCTTTCCCATCATCAGGGTCTTTTCAAATGAGTCAGCTCGTTGAATCAGGTGGCCCAAATATTGGAGTTTTAGCTTCAACATCAGTCCTTCCAGTGAACACCCAGGACTGATCTCCTTTAGGAAGGACTGGTTGGATCTCCTTGCAGTCCAAGGGACTCTCAAGAGTCTTCTCCAGTACCACAGTTCAAAAGCATCAATTCTTCTGTGCTCAGCTTTATAGTCCAACTCTCACATCCATACACAACTACTGGAAAAACCATAGCCTTGACCAGATGGACCATTGTTGACAAAGTAATGTCTCTGCTTTTTACTGTGCTGTCTAGGTTGGTCATAACTTTCCTTCCAAGGAATAAGTGTCTTTTAATTTCATGGCTGCAGTCACCATCTGCAGTGATTTTGGAGCCCAGAAAAATAAAGTCTGACACTGTTTCCACTGTTTCCCCATTTATTTCCCATGAAGTGAATGGACCAGATGCCATGATCTTAGATTTCTCAGTGTTGAGCTTTAAGCCAACTTTTTCACTCTCCTCTTTCACTTTCATCAAGAGGCTGTTTAGTTCTTCTCCACTTTCTGCCATAAGGGTGGTGTCATCTGCATATCTGAGGTTATTGAACATAATGTCTTATGTTCACCATTAAAGTATCATACAGGATAGTTTCACTACCTCCCTCCCCCCAGATTTCCTATGCTTTACCTAATCAGTCTTCTACCCCTTCTCCAGTACCTGGCAACCACTGACCTGATTACTACATCTATAGATTTGCCTTTTCCACAGTGTCATCTAACTGGAATCATACGTTACATAGCTTTTTTAGATTGGGTGTTTAACTTTTTAAATGTAACATATATAAATATATATGCATATATTAGATATAATATATATGTAATATATATAATTTAAATGTATATAAATATTACCCACATTCAAGGTAAGAGAAACCCAAGTAAAACGGTAGGTGTTTTGAGAGGGCATCAGAGGGCAGACACACTGACGATAATCACAGAAAACTAGCCAATCTGATCAACGGACCACAACGTTGTCTAACCCAATGAAACTAAACCATGCTATGTAGGGCCACCCAAGACGGACGGGTCATGGTGGCGAGGAATGACAGGATGTGGTCCACTGGAGAAGGGAATGGCAAACTACTTCACTATTCTTGCCTTGAGAACCCCATGAACAGTATGAAAGGCAAAATGATAGGATACTGAAAGGGGAACTCCCAGAGTCGTAGGTGCCCAACATGCTACTGGAGATCAGTGGAGAAATAACTCCAGAAAGAATGAAGGGATGGACCAAAGCAAAAACATTCCCTGTAGATGTGACTGGTGATAGAAGCAAGGTCCGATGTTGTAAAGAGCAATATTGCATAGGAACCTGGAATGTCAGGTCCATGAATCAAGACAAATTGGAAGTGGTCAAACAGGAGATGGCAAGAGTGAACATCGACATTCTAGGAATCAGCGAACTAAAATGGACTGGAATGAGTGAATTTAACTCAGATGACCATTATATCTGTGGGCAGGAATCCCTTAGAAGAAATGGAGTAGCCATCATGGTCAACAAAAGAGTCCGAAATGCAGTACTTGGATGCAATCTCAAAAATGACAGAATGATCTCTGTTCGTTTCCAAGGCAAACCATTCAGTATCACAGTAATCCAAACCTTTGCCCTAACCAGTAACGCTGAAGAAGCTGAAGTTGAACGGTTCTATGAAGACCTACAAGACCTTTTATAACTAACACCCAAAAAAGATGTCCTTTCCATTATAGGGGACTGGAATGCAAAAGTAGGAAGTCAAGAAACACCTGAAGTAACAGGCAAATTTGGCCTTGGAGTACGGAATGAAGCAGGGCAAAGGCTAATAGAGTTTTGCCAAGAGAATGCACTGGTCATAGCAAACAGCCTCTTTCCAACAACACAAGAGAAGACTCTATACATGGACATCACCAGATGGTCAACACCGAAATCAGATTGATTATATTCTTTGCAGCCAAAGATGGAGAAGCTCTACACAGTCAGTAAAAACAAGACTGGGAGTTGACTGTGGCTCAGATCATGAACTCCTTATTGCCAAATTCAGACTTAAATTGAAGAAAGTGGGGAAAACTACTAGACCATTCAGGTATGACCTAAATCAAATCCCTTATGATTATACAATGGAAGTGAGAAATAGATGTAAGGGACTAGATCTGATAGAGTGCCTGATGAACTATGGATGGAGATTTGTGACATTGTACAGGAGACAGGGATCAAGACCGTCCCCATGGAAAAGAAATGCAAAAAAGCAAAATGGCTGTCTGGGGAGGCCTTACAAATAGCTGTGAAAAGAAGAGAAGTGAAAAGCAAAGGAGCAAAGGAAAGATATAAGCATCTGAATGCAGAGTTCCAAAAAATATCCAGGAAGAGATAAGAAAGCCTTCCTCAGTGATCAATGCAAAGAAATAGAGGAAAACAACAGAATGGGAAAGACTAGAGATCTCTTCAAGAAAATCAGAGATACCAAGGGAACATTTCATGCAAAGATGGGCTCGATAAAGGACAGAAATGGTATGGACCTAACAGAAGCAGAAGATATAAAGAAGAGGTGGCAAGAATACACAGAAGAACTGTACAAAAAAGATCTTCACGACCCAGATAATCACGATGGTGTGATCACCGACCTAGAGCCAGACATCCTGGAATGTGAAGTCAAGTGGGCCTTAGAAAGCATCACTACAAACAAAGCTAGTGGAGGTGATGGAATTCCAGTTGAGCTATTTCAAATCCTGAAAGATGATGCTGTGAAAGTGCTGCACTCAATATGCCAGCAAGTGTGGAAAACTCAGCAGTGGCCACAGGACTGGAAAAGGTCAGTTTTCATTGCAATCCCAAAGAAAGGCAATGCCAAAGAATGCTCAGACTACCGCACAATTGCACTCATCTCACATGCTAGTAAAGTAATGCTCAAAATTGTCCAAGCCAGGCTTCAGCAATACGTGAACCGTGAACTTCCAGATGTTCAAGCTGGTTTTAGAAAAGGCAGAGGAATGAGAAATCAAATTGCCAACATCTGCTGGATTATGGAAAAAGCAAGAGAGTTCCAGAAAAACATCTATTTCTGCTTTATTGACTATGCCAAAGCCTTTGACTGTGTGGATCACAACAAAGTGTGGAAAATTCTGAAAGAGATGGGAATACCTGACCTGCTTCTTGAGAAACCTATATGCAGGTCAGGAAGCAACAGTTAGAACTGGACATGGAACAACAGACTCGTTCCAAATAGGAAAAGGAGTATACATCAAGGCTGTATATTGTCACCCTGCTTATTTAACTTCTATGCAGAGTACATCATGAGAAACTCTGGGCTGGAAGAAGCACAAGCTGGAACCAAGATTGCTGGGAGAAATCTCAGTAACCTCAGATATGCAGATGACACCACCCTTATGGCAGAAAGTGAAGAGGAACTCAAAAGCCTCTTGATGAAAGTGAAAGAGGAGAGTGAAAAAAATTGGCTTACAGCTCAACATTCAGAAAACGAAGATCATGGCATCTGGTCCCATCACTTCATGGGAAATAGATGGGGAAACAGTGGAAACAGTGTCAGACTTTATTTTTCTGGGCTCCAAAATCACTGCAGATGGTGACTGCAGCCATGAAATTAAAAGACGCTTACTCCTTGGAAGGAAAGTTATGACCAACGTAGATAGCATATTCAAAAGCAGAGATATTATACTTTGCTAACAAAGGTCTGTCTAGTCAAGGCTATGGTTTTTCCAGTCGTCGTGTGTGGATGTTAGAGTTAAACTGTGAAGAAAGCTGAGTGCTGAAGAATTGATGCTTTTGAACTGTGGTGTTGGAGAAGACTCTTGAGAGTCCCTTGGACTGCAAGGAGATCAGTCCTCGCTGTTCATCAGAAGGACTGATGCTTAAGCTGAAATCCAGTACTTTGGCCACTTCATGCAAGGAGTTGACTCATTGGAAAAAGACCTGATGCTGGGAGGGATAGGGGGAGGAGAAGGAGGACGACAGAGGATGAGATGGCTGGATGGCATCACGGACTCGATAGACATGAGTGAACTCCGGGAGTTGGTGATGGACAGGGAGGCCTGGCATGCTGTGATTCATGGGGTCGCAAAGAGTCGGACACAACTGAGCGACTGAACAGAACTGAACCGATTTAAATGTTACATATTAAATGTATATATAAATTATATATAAATATATACGCATATATGTGCATACATATAAATCTGTAACACCTACATTATTTCCCCTTTAGCAGTGCTTCTGCTGCATACTATAACTTGTTGGGTCTTTGTTTCATTTTCATTTATCTCTAAGTTATTTTCTAATATCCTTTTTGATCCTGTCTTTAAGTCATTGGTTTGTTGTAGTTTAGTTGCTAAGTCATGTCCATCTGTTTCATGATGCCACGGACTGTAGCCCACTAGGCTCCTCTATCCATAAGATTTCCCAGGCTAGAATACTGGAGTGGGTTGCCATTTTTTCCTCCAGGGGATTTTCCCCACCCAGGGATCCAACCAAAATCTCCTGCATTAGCAGGCAGATTCTCTACCACTGAGCCACCAGGGGAGCCCAAATCATTGGCTAAGAATATGTTAATTTCACACACTTGTGAATGTTCCAATTTCTTTCAGTTCACTTGAAAGGTTATTGTACTGTTTTTGATTAGTGCTCTGTATATGTGTTTTGGGCTTCCTTCGTGGTTCAGCTGCAATGTAAGAGACCTGGGTTTTATCCCTGAGTTGGGAAGATCCCCTGGAGGAGGGAAAGGCTACTCACTCTAGTATTCTGGCTAATACTAATTCTCGTATTCTGGAGAATTCCTTGGACTGCGCGACCAAGGGGTCGCAGAGAGCCTGACACCACTGAGTGACTTTCACTGATACGTGTGTTAGTTTTAGTTGCTTTATTGTGTTGTCCAAGCTCTCTATTTCTTTCCTCATCTTCTATCTGGTTGTCCCATCCATTACTGAGATTGGGTAATAGTCTCCAAATATTAACAACAGGACCACCCATTTCTCCCTTCAGTTTGCATTCCTTTCAAGGAAGCTCTGCTGGTCATGAACTCCTTCAGTGCTTTGTATGGTTGAGAAAGTCTTCATTTCTCCTTCACTTCTGAAGAACAATTCACTGGATACAGGTCTCCTGGGATGAACCCAGGCCACCTCACAGGTGCCAGAGGAACAACCAGCCCCCAAGGGAGTGCAACGGCATGGCACGTTTGGGTTGCTGCATCCCGAGGAGGGTTGGCTTGGGCCCTGGGTTTTCCCACTAAAGGATGGAAGGCTCCGGATTTGCCATGCAGGCTCAGTGGGTGGCTCCTGCTGGTCCTGGACCATCCTGCCTGGGCAGCTTGGGCTTTGGTCCAGAGGCATTGACTGACACTTTGCCTACCCCTGAGGTGAAGGCCATGGGGAGGGGTAGACATTGCCCTGTTGAATAGGTTTGGAGTCTACTTGATGGATGGCGTGGGCTGGAACCCTTGCAAATAGAAAGTCTGGGCCTAGGCCCCTCCAGCACCCAGAACACTCCGGTGTTTCTCATCGCAGGGCTTCCCAGCAGGCCCTCAAGGAAGCCTGAGGTCCTGCAAGGTGAGGCCTCTTCTAGGGAGGTGGTGGAGGCAGCCCCTTGGGCTTGAGGGCTGTGCCCTGTTGGGAGAATCTAGTCCATCCTGTATCCGCGGCAACTCAGGGCCTCAGTCACAGCCCTCTGTCGCACTCCAAACCATTCAGCCCCTATGGCCCCAGCCCAGCCCTGTTGGCAATCCAGGAAACCCCACTCTTCCTGCCCAGGCCTAGCTCCATCTGAGGGCTTGCAGGCCACCCTCAGGTGAAGGGAGAAAACAGATGTTGCTGGTTTCCAGGAGCAGTTGGCTGTCTGTCCTGTGCAGGTCAGACGGACACACTGAACTTTCACACCTCCTGGGCTCTTTCATGATTTTCTCTTGGTCTTTGGTTTTCTGCAGTTTGCATAGATATATCTAGGCATGGGCTTTTCAGTTAGGGTCTTTTCTTAGGCGGGGGTGGGCCTGTGGGTTTGTTTGTTTGTTTGTTTAGTGGTTAGTCTAAGCTTCCTGGGTCTGTGGTTCGGTGGATCCCATAAATTTTCTAAAGGTCTCAGCTTTTATTTCTTAAAATTTTTTTGACTCTTTTTTCTCTTTATTATGTATCTGATATTCCCATTATGAATAGTTGCACCTTGTGTTAATTGTTCTGTTCATTATTATTTTTATTAATGTTTTACTTTATTTTTGATTTTCAGTTTGGGAAATACAGACCTATCTTTAAGCTCATTGACTGGCTGTGAGGAGTCTACGGTTGAGCTCATCCGAGGTAATCTTCATTTCTATTATCGGATTTTCAGTTCTAGGTTTTACTTTTGGCTCTTTCTTAAGAGTTTCTGTGTAAGAAACATCTTGAATTTAACATGTTAGTTAGACTTATTTTTAATGACTGAACAATTGTAATATCTGTGTCATTTCTGAATTTGGTTCTGATATTTACTTTGGCTCTTCAGGTTTTTTTTTTTTTTCTTGCCTTTTGGAGTAACTTGTAGTTTTATGTTGAAATCAGGATTCGATCGATGCATTGGGTAATAGGAATTGAGTTCAGTAAGCCTTGAATGTGAGGTCTTTCTGGGAGCTGAGCTGTGTTTGCTGTTTGCTGTAGGTGCCAGGTCCTTCCAGTTCTTTTAGTGTCCTTGATTCTGTCTCCCTTATTGATTTTGGGATTCCCCATGTCCTACAGCCCTTTCAGCTGTAACTCACTCATATTATACTGGGGCCCTGTTCATGTGGTGGTCTATCTGGGAGAAGGGACGTTCTTGAATCTTCCTATTAAGTCTGTTTCATTGGGCCTTTGTCTGTAGCCCATGATCACATGGGTTTTATACTTTCCCTTGCCATGCTCCTTAGGTAAGACAAGAAGGTTGAATGGGGGCAAGAATCAGAGAAATGACCACCCCCCCCAACCCCAACTGGCTCTAGAACAAGTTTCTGGTAGAGTCTTTCCCCCTGGAGAGAAGAATGTTATAGAAAAGGTCTGGGCCAGTTTCATGAGCATTACTTCTAATTTCCCATGCCAGAGCTGGGAGGTTATCTTTATCAGAGAAGCTCGTGGGATTCATGGAGATAAAGCCAATAAAATGTGTGCTGCCCTCCCCTTCCCCATCATGCTGCTGCTGCTGCTGCTGCTGCTAAGTCGCTTCAGTCGTGTCTGACTCTGTGCGACCCATAGACGGCAGCCCACCAGGCTCCCCCGTCCCTGGGATTCTCCAGGCAAGAACACTGGAGTGGGTTGCCATTTCCTTCTCCAATGCATGAAAGTGAAAATTGAAAGTGAACTCACTCAGTCATGTCCAACCCTTAGCGACCCCATGGACTGCAGCCTACGAGGCTCCTCCATCCATGGGATTTTCCAGGCAAGAGTACTGGAGTGGGGTGCCATTGCCTTCTCCCTTCCCCATCATAGTCCCAAGGAAATTCTCATTCTCAAATTGGTGCACACTCAGCCTCTAATAGTTCACCCAAATTTCTGTTTACATGTTGTGGGAACTCCAGGAGCTTCTGCTCCAGGTAAGCCATTCTTGGCAGTGACCATCTGGATTTCTCTGATTCTGCAGATTTCAGAGCATCAGTTTGCCCTGTGGCCTCCCTGTGTGGGTCCAAGAGAAGTCTTTGATTTTTAGTTTGTCCAGGCTAAACAATTCTGCTTGCCAAAGCTGAAATTGCAAGATTTAAGACGATTTTTCAATGATTGTTGATGAAGCAAAGTCAGTTTCAGGGTTTTAGAATTTGAAGTGAAATGTTTTTTGTTTTTGCTTTATTATTTTTTTTTTTTTAAAATATAAATTTATTTATTTTAATTGGAGACTAATTACGTTACAATATTGTATTGGTTTTGCCATACATCAACGTGAATCCGCCACAGGTGTACACATGTTCCCCATCCTGAACCCCTCTCCCACCTCCCTCCCCGTACCATCCCTCTGGGTCGTCCCAGTGCACCAGCCCCAAGGATCCTGTATCCTGCATCAAACCTGGACTGGTGATTCGTTTCATACTATGATATTATACATGTTTCAATGCCATTCTCCCAGATCATCCCATCCTCTCCCTCTCCCACAGAGTCCAAAAGACTGTTCTATACATCTGTGTCTCTTTTGCTGTCTCACTTACAGGGTTATCGTTACCATCTTTCTAAATTCCATATGTATGCGTTAGTATAGTGTATTGGTGTTTTTCTTTCTGGCTTACTTCACTCTGTATAATAGGCTCCAGTTTCATCCACCTCATTAGAACTGATTCAAATGTATTCTTTTTAATGGCTGAGTAATACTCCATTGTGTATATGTACCACAGCTTTCCTATCCATTCATCTGCTGATGGACATCTAGGTTGCTTCCATATCCTGGCTATTATAAACAGTGTGATGAACATTGGGGTACACGTGTCTCTTTCAATTCTGGTTTCCTCGGTGTGTATGCCCAGTAGTGGGATTGCTGGGTCATAAGGCAGTTCTATTTCAAGTTTTTTAAGGAACCTCCACACTGTTCTCCATAGTGGCTGTACTAGTTTGCATTCCCACCAACAGTGTAAGAAGGTTCCCTTTTTTCCACACCCTCTCCAGCATTTATTGCTTGTAGACTTTTGGATCGCAGCCATTCTGACTGGCGTGAAATAGTACCTCATTGTGGTTTTGATTTGCATTTCTCTGATAATGAGTGATGTTGAGCATCTTTTCATGTGTTTGTTAGCCATCTGTATGTCTTCTTTGGAGAAATGTCTATTTAGTTCTTTGGCCCATTTTTTGATTGGGTTGTTTATTTTTCTGGAATTGAGCTGCAGGAGCTGCTTGTATATTTTTGAGATTAGTTGTTTGTCAGTTGCTTCATTTGCTATTATTTTCTCCCATTGTGAAGACTATCTTTTCACCTTGCTTATAGTTTCCTTTGTTGTGCAGAAGCTTTTAATTTTAATTAGGTCCCATTTGTTTATTTTTGCTTTTATTTCCAATATTCTGGTGTTTTTGTTTTAATTTTTGGCCACATTGCATAGCATGTGGGATCTTAGTTCTCTGACCAAGGATCGAACCTGGGCCCCCTGCATTGGGAGCACAGAGTCTTAGCCACTGGACCACTGAGAAAGTCTGCATGAGATGGTTTTTCTTTAATGAGGGGAAGTAGAAGCACTTTCTGAGTCATGATTCAGAGTCTGCATTATTGCTTCCAGAAAACTTGAGTGAAACAATTTGATGCCTATGGTAGTTGAGAACTGGGACAAGGAGATGGGGGAAGAATGCTGCTTAATACCTGTACCTGTGGTATTGTAAAGACCGAGCATTTAGGTGATGGGCTGAATACATTAGTTTTGTCTTTGTATTTGGTTGTCATGAGAACCCAGTATATACCAGAAATATGCTGACCATTGAGGATTAGCCATATTAACCCACATGGAGCTCATATATTAATGGAGGGTCCCAGAAATTAGTTATTGTCTACTCAGCAATCATTTCCTCCTCCTCTCTAACAGAACCATAATTACCTCAGGGAGCAGGAGAAAATGCTCTGATTTCTGAGAAGGGCAGACCCCGTGTCAGTCTGAGGGGCTGTATTATAATCAGCCAACAAAGGTCCATGTAGTTAAGGCTTTGGTTTTTCCAGTAGTCATGGATGTGAGAATTGGACTATAAAGAAAGCTGAGTGCAGAACTGATGCTTTTGAACTGTGGTGTTGGAGAAGACTCCTGAGAGTCCCTTGGATTTTAAGGAGATCCAACCAGTCCATCCTAAAGGAAATCAGTCCTGAGTATTCATTGGAAGGACTGATGTTGAAGCTGAAACTCCAATACTTTGGTCACCTGATATGAAGAGGTGACTCATTTGAAAAGACCCTGATGTTGGGAAAGATTGAACGCAGGAGGAGAAGGGGATGACAGAGGATTAGATGGTTGGATGGCATCACTGACTCAATGGACATGAGTTTGAGTAGGCTCCAGGAGCTGGTGATGGACAGGCGTGGTGCAGTCCGTGGGGTTGCAAAGAGTCGGACACAACTGAGTGACTGAACTGAACTGAACTGAAGACAGTCATGGTACTCTCATTACTCTTTTCTAAAAACTTAGTATCTCAGCCTCCTCTTCAGCTGAGCAATGTGAGGGAACGTTTTCCCAGGAGCTTCCAGGGAGGGGGTGGGATCTTCTTCTAAAGAAGAAGAGAGGACCTTAGAAAGTAGAAACCTTTGTGTTCCTTCCTTCCTTCCTTTGTGGGGATTTGGTCTAAGGCTATGATGTCTGTAGCTGCAGAAATCATTTTGTGACTCTAAGGTAAGCAGAGGACACAGAGTCAGAGTATGTAGGTAGGAGGGGATAAGGCTGGAAGGAGCTCTAGACCACGAGGGAATGCTGGATCCCTCTGCCTCCCATTAGGTCCTGTGGTTTATGTTGGTGCTTCTGGTAATGAGTGGTGAATGATGTTAATACCTGTAGGCTCCCCCGTGTTCACTGAGACAAATCCATGGGTCTTGTGCTTTGATGTGGCAGCACTGTCAACTGGGAGCATCTAAACACTCCCGGTTTGTGTGTTCACTTTATCACAAGCTGGCACTGGTCTGCAGACCATGTTTTGAATTGCACCCATTAGTTAGCCTTTGGGCTTCCCTCATAGCTCAGTTAGTAAAGAATCTGCCTGCAATGCAGGAGACCCAGGTTCCATCCCTGGGTTGGGAAGATCCCCTGGAGAAGGAAATGGCAACCCACTGTAGTAGTCTTGCCTAGAGAATCCCATGGACAGAGGCTCCTGGCAGGCTATAGTCAATGGAGTTGCAAGAGTCCAAGAGTCAGACACGACTTAGCAGCTAAACCAATTAGCCTTTGCTTAAGGATGATACAGGGACTTTAAAGAAATGTTAATGTTTTATATCTAATTCTTTTAGCACACTCCTCCTCCATCACAGGATTCTGAAAAGAGCCCAGCCCTGTGGCAGTGGATATATATATATGTGCTAAGTCACTCAGTTGCATCTGACTCTTTGCAACCCCATGGACTGTAGCCACCAGGCTCCTCTGTCCATGGGATTCTTCAAGCAAGAATACTGGAGTGAGTTGCCATGCCCTCCTCCAGGGGATCTTCCTGACCCAGGGATTGAAACCCCATCTCTTATGTTTCCTGCATTGGCAGGAGGGTTCTTTACCAGGAACACCACCTGGGCAGTGGGTGGGTCTTCCAATCTGAATCATGTTTATCTCCAAAACTAAAGCCAGTCTGACTGGGCTTGGCTGCCTTTCTCAGGAGGATCCTCAGGTACTCCGATAAGCCTAGACATGCCCATATCTCAGGAGTGGACATGACCTGGCCTCACAGTGGTTTTATGCGTACACACATACACACCCCTCTTCAGACAACTTTTCATCTTTTTCTTTCTCTGACAGTGCCTGTGAGCTCATTTGAAACAGATTTCATGTAAATCATGTATCTGAGGGGGGAAATTATGGAGAGGGGAATTCCTCCTATAAGTTGAATTCTTCTAGCAACAGACCTGGTTAGGGGCTCCCCAGCAATAGTACTCAGTACACATCCTTGGCAATTGAGAAGTCTTACTGGATTCTGGAAAGCTAGTTATCTGGAAAACATGCATCACTTCCATGAGAATGAAGAAATATGAAGGGTGGAGCAGGGAAAATTGTTAACACTGCAAGTGTGCATCTAGTTCACCATGTCAGAGAAACAGTTCACTATAACATGTGATAACTCTCTGAAGAAAAATCACAGAAAGAATCCCATAGGGAGAGTTGCTTGTATTCTCTGCTTGAAGTGGAATGATGTTGGTTTGAACTCGGACAGAGGGAGATCACTCCACACAGAAAGGCCTTGCATTTCTTGGCGCTGGCCATTAACATAAGACTTTGACATGTTCTTCCTTCTCTCAATTAGGTTTTTTTTTTTTTACATATTTATTTTTGGCTGTACTGGGTCTTTGGTGCTGCTCGGGCTTTTCTTTAGTGGGGCTACTCTCTAGTTGCAGTGCACGGGCTTCTCATTGTGGTGGCTTCTCTTTTGCGGAGCATGGGCTCTAGGGAGCTCAGTCTCAGTAGTTGTGGCTCCAAGGTCCTTGAAGGCTGGTTCAGTGGTTGTGGTTCGAAGGCTTATTTGCTCTGAGGCACGTGGAATCTACCTGGAGCAGGGCTCAAGCCTGTGTCTCCTCCATCAGCAGGCAGATTCTTTACCACTGAGTCACCAGGGAGGCCCTCAATTAGTATTTCTTAACTGCCATACTGGGGTGAATAGTGTCCCCACCTCCCAAATTCATGTCCACCCAGAATCTGTGAACATGACCTTAAGTGGAAATAGCCTTTGCAGATGCAGTCAAGATGAGGTGTCCTTCTAGGAAGAGGGATATTGGGATACACTGGGGGGAAATCCTGGTGAAGACAGAGACAAAGACTTGGAGAACTGCATCTATAGGCCAGGATTGCTGGCAGCCACCAGAAACTATGAGAGACAAGGAAGGAGCTTTCCCTAGAGCTTCCAGAGAGGGCATGGCCTGTTCATACCTTGGCTTTGGACTTCTCACCTCCAGAACCGTGAGACAGACAAGTTTCTGTTCTTATAGAATATCCTGTGTATGGCACTTGGTTATGGCAGCCCTCAGACACCAATACATGACTTGATCGGTACTTGTTGTTGTTGTTTAGTTGCTCAGTCGTGTCCGACTCTTTGCGATCCCATGGACTATAGCCCACCAGGCTCCTCTGTCCTTGGGATTCTCCAGGCAAGAATACTGGAGAGGGTAGCCATTCCCTTCTCCAGGAGATCTTCCCGACACAGAGATTGAACCCAGGTCTCCTGCATTGGCAGGCAGATTCTTTACCATTGAGCCACCAGGAAAGCCCAGTAGGTACACAGTACAGAGCTAGAAGCATAATACTTTTGTGGGACTTTAGGTCATGTTCTAGAATACCAACATACACAGATGAAAAGGGAAATGAAATCATCTAGTGTTTTGTTTAAAAATCGGCAAAGATAGGGACTACTGCAATAACAGGAAAGGACAGTCTTGCCAGGTATCTGATGTTTTCATGTTTTCTTGAGATCCAGATGAAATGGTTCAGGATGTACACTGAGTCTCTCATGACATCTAACCCTATCCCCCTGGCCCCAGAGCTTCTTTTCCTATAGCTGAAAAGAGTGTTTCTGAAACTTCTTTGGTTGATGAAAATTACCTGGACTGCCAGTGAATTCGTTTCCAGGCAACTTGGATATTTAACTAGCACTCAGTAAGTATCCCTTTCACTTTTCAAGAATTGGAGAAGGAAATGACAACCCACTCCAGTGTTCTTGGCTGGAAAATCCCAGGGACCGGGGAATCTGGTGGGCTTCTGTCTATGGGGTCGCACAGAGTCGGACACGACTGAAGCGACTTAGCAGCAGCAGTAGCAGCAGTAAGTATCAATAGCAATTTTAATCAATGGATATAAGTCTCCCAGACCTATGTAACCAGAGATTATCCAGAGAACATGAAACATGTTTTGATGCATTTGGTTTAATTATTTAGCTCCTCTTGTGTCCAGGAAACATCTACTGAGCATGTCCCTGTTGTCAGGCCCACCTAGATTGGGAAGCACAGGGAGGTGAGGTGGAGAAAACCACACTGGAATCTTGATTATGCCCCTTGCTGCTTGCAAGGTCATTGTTCGCTTAGGCAAGTTATTTAATCCCGTTGGATGTCTGCTTCTTTGTCTGTGAAATTGTGGTAATGTGGGACATTGTATAAGTGCAACGTATGTAATGAAAAAATTGGATGTGTGCACAGATATTTGCAAGAACAAGCCTTCCAGCACTAAAGGGAGAACTAGAAATACCAGAGATGTAAAACTAGGAAGACAGAGTATTCTCCCTGAATGAAAAATAAACTTTTGAGTAAGCTGCTCCCTGAATGCCCTTTGTTCCGAAACAGGAGAGGCCCGAGGATGATTTCTTCATAAGGAGCAGTGCTTGTCAGGGAGACAAATGAAAGGCAGGTCCTCTGACTCGACTGTGACAGTAATTGAACATTCCTTAGGAGAAAATCGACTTCTCTCATTTCTAAAAAAGAAATAGTATGAAGTTTTTGTTTTTAATGTGGAAACTATGAGTTTTAAAAATAGGCCCTACTTGCAGAAATGATATAGTATAGAAGAACAAAGATCAAAACAACACAGAAAGGGAAAAACCAGATGAATCACTTGCAGTCAGATCCATTTTTCTCTTCCAGACCGAGAAATAAAAACCAAGGAAAAGGGCCAGAATGTCTCTATTTTGTCATCAAATGATGAACACTGCAGGAAAACTCTAATTATATAACTTTAACCATAACCACAGTACGGGGGAAAAAAAAACAAAAACTTACCATTTAAAAAATAACCGTAATTGTACATCTATTTCTTTCTGTCCCTGAGGGAAACGTTAGCTGGGGTTCAGAGCCTCATGCTTTGGGATATTGATGGAATTCAGTTTCAGTTCTGATTCATGTGATCCTCGGCTTCCCTGACACAAGAAATCAATTGACTGCCCCTCCCCACCTCCATGTAGTTGACATTTGTCTTTTTTTGTTGTTGTTTATCTGGCATTTAAACTTAAAATTAAAAAAAAATTTAATTTATTTCTGGCTGTGCTGGGACTTCGTTACTGTGCAGGTTTTTCTCTAATTGCAATGAGTGGGGGCTGGAGTTGCCATTTGTGGGCTTCTCACTGTGGTGGCTTCTCGCTCGTGAAGCATGGGCTCTAGGGTGCACAGACTTCAGTAGTTGCAGCACATAGGCTCAGTAGTTGTGGTTCCTGGGCTCTGGAGCACAGGCTCAGTAGTTGTGCACATGCTTAGTTGCTCCAGGGTGTGTGGGATCTTCTGGGACCACGGATCGAACCCACATCTCCTGCATTGGCAGGCAGGTTCTTTACCACTGAGCTACCAGGGAAGCCTTAAACGCCTATGTTTGAAAATTCCCTACCTTGTAAGTCTGTGTGGGAAGCAAACACAGCCTACCCCTATGAAAGCTGATAATTCCAGCTATGGATTTTCTTTTCCCTTGTATTGATAGTTTGAGCATGGGAGTGTAAAGAGTACTGGTTTACCCATCAGAAGCATCAGCCTTAGATCTTGAATCAAAGGCCATACAGAGAGGGAGGAACCCTAGGGAATCCTTTCTGGGGGCAGGAAACAACAGCAGTGTGTTTCCATCATCACTGGAGGCAGGGGTACAGCTATAGCATCTTGTATCCATTGCCAGTGGTGACAGTGGTGGGCAAGAGTGGTGTCCTTAATGATCAGTCTTTTCTTGATGGAAAGTCGGAGAAGCAGGAAGTATAATGCTGATCACTCCTCACCTTCATTTCTATTGGTTTTCTAAGCCTGGGTCTTTTGTTGGGTGAAAGCTGTTCAGTAGTCTCTTCGTAGTTTCATTTTTCTGTTCTTTTCTGGAATCCACTTGAGACAGAAACTTGACAGATAAAGAAATGGTTGTAGGCAGTAAATAGGCTTTAAAGACAATCAGGCAATTTGAGATTATCTGACCTGGTGGGGGCTGAAGGCAGAGAAAATTCAGCTATATTTGGGGATGGGAATCTGACTGCTACGGCACTCAGTGGCCAAAAAACTAATTAAAATATCACTGGTATTTATTTAAAATGCTGCTGCTGCTAAGTCACCTCAGTCGTGTCCGACTCTGTGCGACCCCATAGACAGCAGCCCACCAGGCTCCCCCGTCCCTGGGATTCTCCAGGCAAGAACACTGGAGTGGGTTGCCATTTCCTTCTCCAATGCATGAAAGTGAAAAGTGAAAGTGAAGTCGCTCAGTCGTATCCGACCCTTAGCGACCCCATGGACTGCAGCCTATGAGGCTCCTCCGTCCATGGGATTTTCCAGGCAAGAGTACTGGTGTCCACTAAAAACAGGGGGCAAATATTAGAGAAGCTCTCAGTTATTGATCCAGTCCTGGGCCAGTTGATCCATGGATCATGGTTTGACTTCAAAGTTCTATTCAGCCAGTCAGCTGAAGAAAGAGAATGGTAGACTTATTTCTAAATGTTTATCTATCTTTGACTTAAAAATCGTGACTTTCTATGACCATGCTTAAAAAAAAAAAGGCAAAACAACCCCCTCAATTCTTAAGGCCATCAGGGTTAAATAAATAAATAAAACCTATACAGGTTTATCTCAGCTGCAAAATTAAAAAGCTGTTGATTTATTGGCTTTGTCAGGTCACCAATGTAGGAGCTCAAGAATCGAGTGAGAAATACTGAGGATCCATGACCTGGAACAAAAAATAAGGGAGGAATCATGAGACATGGATTACCTCAACCTCTGCTGATCCTTATCAGCCAAGAATCCAGTTTTCCAATCTGTTAGCCATAGCTACCTTTTCTGAAGAGTAATGATATGGTGTAAAGGAAAAAATCAGTGTATATCATGCTCTCTGACCTGCATGCCAATGGCTGGAGGTTCACAGCAGCATAGCAAGGAGGATCTATGACAGACTCTAACCTACGAGGAGAAGTCTTACACATCTATACACCACGGAAAAGCATGAGGAATGTGTCATAAATGTACTTGGAGATGTCTGACCTAGAACGTGGTTTCGATTTGATTCAATGTGCCGGTCAGTCTTGGTGATCTGGAGGTCTCTGGAACCAGTGCAGTGAAGCAGCACACAAACCGAAAAAGGGATTTGTACATGTCAAAATCTGCTGCCTGGAGACCTGGCTTGAACCACTGTGAGAGTCCTAGCTCTTCACCCAGTTCTCAGACCTAAATCATTTCAAAGGCCCAGAATATCTTGAGTGCACAGAAGACCAGGTGCCATTGAGGAAGAAACCCTGTAATAACATCACACATAGTTAAAGTGACTTATCCTAGAATCTCAAAATTGGAACCTGTACTCCTTCAGCAATTCTCTCCTCTCTATAACCAGTTGACGGAAGAGAAAAGAAAATTTAACCTTAATTGTAAAAGACCCTGCCTGATTTGTGAGCTCTTATAAGCTGGCTTCTATAGAATCACAGACCCAAGCAGGGTGACTCTGAAACATAGGAAAAAGTGAAATTCCTCCCAATGTATGTTTTAAGTATTTTGCCTGGAAGGAGAGAGTACCTCAGGCCCTACAGTCAATCACTCATTATTTTTAATGATTCTTTGGGGAGATCAGAACGTGGAACAAGATTTGGAGGCCTGATGACAAGCATGCTTGCAGGGAGAATTATGAAGTTCAGATTTTGAAAAGGACCAGAGTGTAAGAATTTGTTCCACATGAATATTCTTCCCCAAAGCACTCAAGTGCTAATCAGCCAAAATGTCTGGCTTTGTGAATGTATATTTCGTAATCTTTCTAATACTCTTAGTGGGTTCCTGAATAAAGAGAACATGACACCGGTGATGGAGGTTTTTACCTGGGCTAAACAGCCTTATTCTCTTTGACTATAAATATATTTCCACCGGGCAACATAAAAAATAGCTCCTTTGAATTGAAACTTGAGGATTCCCCCTGATCATTTCAGGTTCTTCTTGCCATTTAACACATGGGAACAAAAAAGACATGGGGATATTGGTGTTGACTAATTCTGATTGTCAAGAGAAAAAATACTCTTAATACTTGACACTCTTAATGGTAGAGAGAAATTTGGACAGAACTCCAGGTAATCTACCACTTCCTGTTCTACCAAGTCAAACAGTAAGAATTAATGGATTTTTGACAACCCAATCTAGGTAGAATACTCGTGGTTCAGATTCCTTACCTAATGAAGTCACCATATATAATAAATGCATTCTGCGTTTGTCAGAAGGTCATATTTCTTTAATGACTTTTCTATTTTACCAATTCCACTGTGTTTAGCCTGGCTGTTCTGATTCGTTATTATGTATGGTGACTTCATTAGGTAAGGAATCTGAACCACGAGTATTCTACCTAGATTGGATTGTCAAAAATCCATTAATTCTTACTGCTTGACTTGGTAGAACAGGAAGTGGTAGATTACCTGGAGTTCTGTCCAAATTCCTCTCTACCATTAAGAGTGTCAAGTATTAAGAGTATTTTTTCTCTTGACAATCAGAATTAGTCAACACCAATATCCCCATGTCTTTTTTGTTCCCATTTGTGAGCTATCTCAAATCCTGAAAGATGATGCTGTGAAAGTGCTGCACTCAATATGCCAGCAAATTTGGAAAACTCAGCAGTGGCTACAGGACTGGAAAAGGTCAGTTTTCATTCCAATCCCAAAGAAAGGCAATGCCAAAGAATGCTCAAACTACTGCACAATTGCACTCATCTCACACGCTAGTACAGAGAAGGCAATGGCACCCCACTCCAGTACTCTCACCTGGAAAATCCCATGGACAGAGGAGCCTGGTAGGCTGCAGTCCATGGGGTCGCTAAGAGTCAGACACGACTGAGCAACTTCACTTTCACTTTTCTCTCTCACACATTGGAGAAGGAAATGGCAACCCACTCCAGTGTTCTTGCCTGGAGAATCCCAGGGACGGCAGAGCCTGGTGGGCTGCCGTCTATGGGGTCGCACAGAGTCGGACACGATTGAAGCAACTTAGCGGCACATGCTAGTAAAGTAATGCTCAAAATTCTCCAAGCCAGGCTTCAGTAGTATGTGAACCATGAAGTTCCTAATGTTCAAGCTGGTTTTAGAAAAGGCAGAGGAACCAGAGATCAAATTGCCAACATCCGCTGGATCATGGAAAAAGCAAGAGAATTCCAGAAAAACATCTATTTCTGCTTTATTGACTATGCCAAAGCCTTTGACTGTGTGGATCACAATAAACTGTGGAAAATTCTGAAAGAGATGGGGATACCAGACCACCTGACCTGCCTCCTGAGAAACCTGTATGCAGGTCAGGAAGCAACAGTTAGAACTGGACATGGAACAACAGACTGGTTCCAAACAGGAAAAGGAGTATGTCAAAGCTGTATATTGTCACCCTGCTTATTTAACTTCTATGTAGAGTACATCATGAGAAACGCTGGGCTGGAAGAAGCACAAGCTGGAATCAAGATTGCTGGGAGAAATATCAATAACCTCAGATATGCAGATGACACCATCCTTATGGTAGAAAGTGAAGAGGAACTAAAGAGTCTCTTGATGAAAGTGAAAGAGGAGAGTTAAAATGTTGGCTTTAAAGCTCAGCATTCAGAAAACTAAGATCATGGCATCTGGTCCCATCACTTCATGGGAAATAGATGGGGAAACAGTGGAAACAGTGTCAGACTTTATTTTTGGGGGCTCCAAAATCACTGCAGATGGTGATTTCAGCCATGAAATTAAAAGACGCTTACTCCTTGGAAGGAAAGTTATGACCAACCTAGATAGCATATTCAAAAGCAGAGACATTACTTTGCCAACAAAGGTCTGTCTAGTCAAGGCTATCGTTTTTCCAGTGGTCGTGTATGGATGTGAGAGTTGGACTATGAAGAAAGCTGAGAGCCAAAGAATTGATGCTTTTGAACTGTGGTGTTGGAGAAGACTCTTGACAGTCCCTTGGACTGCAAGGAGGTCCAACCAGTCCATTCTAAAGGAGATCAGTCTTGGGTGTTCTTTGGAAGGAATGATGCTAAAGCTGAAACTCCAGTATTTTGGCCACCTCATGTGAAGAGTTGACTCATTGGAAAAGACTCTGATGCTGGGAGGGATTGGGGGCAGGAGGAAAAGGGGACGACAGAGGATGAGATGGCTGGATGGCATCACCCACTCGATGGACGTGAGTTTGAGTGAACTCCAGAAGTTGGTGATGGACAGGGAGGCCTGGTGTGCTGCAATTCATGGCGTTACAAAGAGTCAGACACGACTGAGCGACTGAACTGAACTGAACTGAACATATACATAAATTATTTCTTACTGAAGCACATACATATTTGTGTATTTGAACTACTCTTCATTTCCACTTCTCTTCTACTGCTTTGTAAAGGGTGTGTTGATGATTTCAACTTTATATTTTATGTTTTTTGGCTGCACCATGTGGCCTGTGGGATCTTAGTTCCCCAGCCAAGGATGGAACCTGTGCCCCCTGCATTGGAAGCTTATGATCTTAACCGCTGAGCCTCCAGGGAAGTCCTTCAACCTTATATTTTAATCCATAGTTTATAAAACTAAAAGATTGAAATTGTGACATTTCCCCACTAATTGTGGGAAAATGGCCCACTGTCCAGAGTTTCAGTATTTGGAACGAAGTTTATTATCTAACTGTAGTTTAATAATAATATTGTGCGCTTCAATTGTGTCTGACTCTTTGTGATCCCATGGACTGTAGCCCACCAGGCTCCTCTGTCCATGGGATTCTCCAGGGCAAGAATCCTGGAGTCGGTTGCTATTCCTTTCTCCAGAGGATTTTCCCAACCCAGGGATCAGGCCTACATCTCTTACGTCTCCTGCATTGGCAGGCAGGTTCTTTACCACTAGTTTAACACCCACCTTCTATGATGGGAAGCCAGACTCTTCTTCCAGGTAGTTGGGAATTCTGGGCATTTCCCCAATGTGGGAAGAGAGTGCAGATGCTGGACATCCCCCAAATGTGGATGTTAAATATCCATGTAGAATTCTCTTTGGATGCTCAGTGTAATACATAGATTCATGTGGGGGAAGAGGGAGGAAACGAGACATACTTCTGCTTCAGTCATGTAACTGTCTCCCCTACCACTAAGATGAGCTTATCCTCATCTCCGAAGTGGGACAACCTAAAGTACAAATAATTCTATTCTTAAAAGAACTAGTTGTTGGGGGGTGGGGAAGAGGTGGATGAGCTGTGTCCTCTGAAGCAGCTACTGATTTATAGCCAATTAAGTGGTGATTTGGGAGTTGTTTACTGAGTAAGGCTTGTCTTGGTTATATGTATGACTCCTATTCTCCCTGAATTATTCAAGAAAAATAGGCTTTCCCATGGTACCTGACTCAACTTTGTGTGAGAGAGAAGGTAGAGGACAGAGCATCTGCCAATCCAAGACCCCCATGGGTACCAAAGTCTGCAGATGTGTAAGTCCCTTATATAAGATGGTGTAATATTTTCCTGTACACATCGCTTTCTATGTACTTTAAATCATCTGCATTACTTATAATACCTGTGCTTGTAAATGCTTGTAAATAGTTGTAAATACAATGTAAATGCTGTGTAAATAGTTGCCAGTGCACAACAAGTGCAAGTTTTGCTTTTGGTACTTTCTGGAATTTTTCCCCTAGTACTTTTAGTCCATGGTTGATTGAATTTGCAGATGTGGAATGCATGGAAATGGAGGGCTAACTGTGCACAAATACACAAGCTTCATTTTTGTGTTGGTTTGTGTAGAGGGGATCCTGTGATACATATGCATTTTGGTAACTTACATTTTCACTTAATAGTATATTTTGGGAATATTTTCAAGTAACTATACATATCTACCCAAATGTTCTATAGTATGGCTATATAACAATTCATGTAGCAGTTCTACTGGTGGGTATTTGTGTTGTTTCTCGTGTTGAACTTCTTGTGAAAATGCTTCCAGAGATGATGTCTGATTATGCCCCCTTGGGAACGTAAATATTTCTCTTAAGTACTAGGAAATGAATGTTCTCTGAAGAGTGAACATTTTACAGAAGACTATGGCTTTGGGAACTGCATGTTAACTTTAGGCATAGATATTAAAAACATCGCCGGGAGTGGGAGTGCAGCAGAGTGAAGCGGCCAGACTGCCTCACAGCCCCATCAGAGAACAAGTCTAATGACTAAGTCACCCCTCAAATCACTTCCAGCTGTAGTGTTAAGAGGCCAGATCCATCTCTGCCTCTCCTGGGGAACTCTTTGTGGCACCAACTTCCCACTGTAAATAATTGTGGAATGATTGACTAGACCCTGTGCTCTTCTAGATTTAGGCAGTCAGAACTGATAGCTCTGTATCTACAGTTCTTAGCAAATTCTGCTTTTGGGGTAGCCTGTGGATTGAACCAGGGAGAAAGTTTGAGTGCATTCAGTCAGAAGTTTTATTCCCCCTATCTGAAGCTGAGACAGCTCCATAACGTTTGATTTCAAACCTAATTGTTGTTCAGTTATGTCCGACTCTGCAACCCCATGAACTGCAATATGCTAATGTTCCTGATCAATTTGTACCTGAAGCAATTAACCACAAACTTGCTGGTTAGGAAGGAAATATAGTTTAGGGAATCAGTCACAAACTGGAGTTAAGCAGACCTGGGTCTTACTCAGCTCCCCCACTAATAGCTAAGAAACTTTAAGCAGATTACTTTGCTCGCATTCACCTATGTAATGAGAATACAAGTGGCTACTTAATAGATTTGGACTAGGGAATAATATCGGAGAAGGCAATAATACTGGAGAAGAGTACTCCAGTACTCTTGCCTGGAAAATCCCTTGGATGGAGGAGCCTGGTTGGCTGCAGTCCATGGGATCGCTAGGAGTCGGACGGGACTGAGCGACTTCACTTTCACTTTTCACTTTCATGCATTGGAGAAGGAAATGGCAACCCACTCCAGTGTTCTTGCCTGGAGAATCCCAGGGACGGGGGAGCCTGGTGGGCTGCCGTCTATGGGGTCGCACAGAGTCGGACACGACTGAAGTGACTTAGCAGCAGCAGCAGCAGGGAATAATATAAAACCTGATAAATACTTGTCATATAGTAAATTCTCTTGAGAAGAAAAATAGGCAAGAAGGCAAATGTGAAAATGCCACTGCTATCTAGACTGTTCTCTAGGAGGAAGTTGGATAGCTGTGTGATATGTTACTAGATGGTACTAGGCAGTCACTTTATCTTTCTAAACCTCAGTTTCTTCATTTGCAGAAAAGATTCTGCTCTCTTAGGTTGTTGATTGCAGATCCAGTCCACTGCAGATGACCCTTGGCTTTCTTGGGAACCTCTCCTCATCCTTCATTCACTTTATCACCCCAGGTTGGTTATTTTCAATAGTATTGAGGATTTTATTTATAGTATTTGCCTAATATGCTTTGAATCATAGTATTTCCCTTTTAGATGTATTTTTAATATTTCAAAAAGATGTGGAGTTTCAATGGTGCTTAATTTGATTCTTTCCAATCAAAATATCAATGCCTGCAAATATAGCTGTATAGTCCTCACCATTGTCTCAGAAGTCATTTTATTTGATGTATTGATAAAAAGTGAGTAACTAACAGACTCCTGGAAATGTATAATAAAGTGAGAACTCTGGGAAAAGAGAAAGAAGTCTTTATCTTCCCTGAGGCTGGGGAAAAGCTTACTCTGGGGTGATGCTCCCACTGTCTGGATCAGGATCTGAAGCAGGACTCAGGTCAGAGGCTTCAGTGAGGGAAAAACATGGACACTGGAGATTTCTTGGAGCTGCTTCATCAGAGTTTCACTTCCATACCAAACATGAACCTAACGGTAATGCTTTATCGGTTGACTTCAGCACAACTCTGAAATATTCACAGCCTTTGTCAATTCAGTGATCTTCAGTCCATTCACAGCTCGGTAAGGTTCAGGTCTGCTGGCAGCTGGGGGCATCGGTGTCCTCAGCCTAGCAGACTGGTGTCCTTCAGCTAGCTTTGCAGAGTGTGGGGGCGGGGTGTGGGGGAGGCCTTCTGTGCCGTTGGTCTTCAATGTCCAACAGAGACCCTCCACAGATCTGAAATCCATGATGTTCAAGTCCCTTGTGTAAAATGGCACAGGATCTGTGTATACAACACCCTGTTTTATTGTGCCGTGGCTTTATTGTGCTTCACAAAATGTTGTATTCTTTACAAATGAACAGTTTGTGGAAATCCTGCATCAGCACCATTTTCCCAGCAGCCTTTGCTCACTTCATGTTTCTGTCATGTTTTGATAATTCTTGAAAATTTTCATACTTTTACATTATTATATTTGTTATGGTGGTCAGTGATCTTTGATGTTACTATTGAAATTGTTTGGCATATTTTAATAGTAAAGTATTTTCAGTTAAGGTATATTCTTTAATTTTTTAAGACATAATGTGATTGTACACTTAATAGACTATGGTATACTGTAGATGTAACTTTGATAAGAACTGAGAAATCAGAAAATTTGTGTGACTTGCTTTATTGCGATCTTCACTTTATTGCAGCAGTCTAGAACCAAACTGCAGTACCTCTGAGATACGCCTCCAACCTCTTCACATCCTCCCATGTTCTTTAAATCATGTCTACATTACTTACAATACCTAAAACAATGCAAATGCTGTGTGACTAGTTACAAATACTGTGTAAATACTATGTAAATAGTTGTCTGCATGGCAAACTCAAGTTTTGCTTTTGAACTTTGGGGATTTTTTTTTTAATCACACTTGGTTGAATCCGTGAATGCAGAACCTGTGGATGCAGAGGGCAGACTGAACTGATGCAGGGACTGTGGAGGAGGAGCAGATCTCTAAACTTCTAGTTCATCCCAGGACACTCTGCTACCTTATCTGTAGACCACTCGATTTGTGCATTAATTCTCTCGTGGATGTTCTCTGTCAGTGCGTGTGGAGAGGAAGGGGCGCACAGAGGCCCTCTTTTTAGCACTTGTGATATGAGAGTGGCAATGATAAGGCATACTCCCTTCTAATCTGAAGTGCGCAGCTGAAAGTTGTGCTGGGGTACCTCTACCTCTTTTAGGTGGCAAAGATAGCTGATGACAGAAACAAAAATTAAAAGATCAGTGTTTCCAGTCTTATGGTATATTTAGAGAATGATGGGAGTAGTCTTTACCATTAGTTTTAATCATTTCAGCGATTCCCCAAGTGTTGGCTGGAAGCAGTACATGCCACATCAGCGATCTGGCAAATGTGACCATCAAAGATTATGCCTGATTGGCTTTGCTCCTCTAAACATGTGGGCACATTCACAGCAGCCAGCCCACCTGTTGTTTCATAATCCTCATGTGGTCCAGAGGCCCATCCTTCTGATCACTTTGTGCTGTGTTTGGAAGGAGTATGGACCAGGCTTAACGTGAGACATGCGGTGAGCTTTGGAGAGTCAGGTTTCTGGGATAGATGTTGGCAGATGTAGTTAGGAGCATCTGCTTAATACCCTGTCTGGCATCAGAGCATGCGGAGGTCAGCTGAAGGTCTTGTCTAACCAATGTCAGGGTGCCAAGTGCAGCAGCCTGTGTATTTTTCATGGTCTATACAACCCAGACTGAGGTATAACCATCTGTAGGGGCTGTGATCTGTGCCAAATGTGATATAAATGATTGGATAACAGGATTTATTTTATTAAATGAGAACATTTTCCTTGACCACTAGTTAGCATGAGAATTTAGCCCAGAGTTCTCACTTTACTTCCAACCTTCATTTCTGGTTGGCCGAATACCAGTTACTCTTTCTGTCACTGGTTTGGTAATTAACTTTTACAGGCACACAGTAAATTGAACCAGCAACAGTAACAAATGGAGCTGAAATCACAGTAAGAATCAGATCAGATCAGATCAGATCAGTCGCTCAGTCGTGTCTGACTCTTTTCGACCCCATGAATCGCAGCACGCCAGGCCTGCCTGTCCATCACCATCTCCCGGAGTTCACTCAGACCCACATCCATCGAGTCAGTGATGCCATCCAGCCATCTCATCCTCTGTCGTCCCCTTCTCCTCCTGCCCTCAATCTCTCCCAGCATCAGAGTCTTTTCCAATGAGTCAACTCTTCGCATGAGGTGGCCAAAATACTGGAGTTTCAGCTTTAGCATCATTCCTTCCAAAGAAATCCCAGGGCTGATCTCCTTCAGAATGGACTGGTTGGATCTCCTTGCAGTCCAAGGGACTCTCAAGGGTCTTCTCCAACACCACAGTTCAAAAGCATCAATTCTTTGGCGCTCAGCCTTCTTCACTGTCCAACTCTCACATCCATACATGACCACAGGAAAAACCATAGCCTTGACTAGACGAACCTTTGTTGGCAAAGTAATGTCTCTGCTTTTGAATATCAGCAGGTTTTTCATCAAAAAATTTGGAGGCCAGAAGGCTGGCTGATTCAAAGTGCTGAGAGGGAAACCAAACCAAACCCTATAGATCAAGAATCCCATATCCAGCAAAACTGTAATTCAGAACTGAGGAAGAAATTAAGATATTGTCAGATAAATGAAAGCTGAGGGAGTTTAATACCAGATCCCTTAACAAATTCTAAGGAGAGTCCTGAAGACTGAAACAGAAGGACACTCATGCTGTATAAAGAAATAAACATCTCTGTGAGGGTAAATGCACAGGCAGTTATATAAAGTAATATTGTAACAATGGTTTGTAATTCTACTTTTTGTTTTCTACATGATTTGAGACTAATACATTAAAAATAGTCTAAACGATAGCATTGTTGAAACTGTTTTCTACATAATCTAAGAGACTAATGCATAAAGAAGAACAATTACTAGTCTGTGTTTTTGGACACACAGTGTGTAAAGATGTAATTCTGTGACATCAATAATTGAAAGTGTGTGGGGATGGAGCTGATAGGAAGGGTTTTGTATGTTATTAAAGTTAAGCTTGTATGAATTAAAATTAGAATGTTAAAATTTTTGGATATTAAATGTAATCACCATGATAAGTACAGAGAAAATTAGCTGTAGAACATACACAAAAGGAAAAGAAAAAGGAACCAAAATGTTTTACTGCAAAAACTAAACATAAAATTCAAAAGGTGAGGGGCAAAGAGCTATAAGATACAGGGAAAACAAATAGTAAAGGAACAGAATCAAGTCCCTTCTTAGCAATAATTACTTTACGTGTAAATGGATTAAATATCCAATCAAAAGACAGAGACTGGCAAAATGGATAAAAAGATGAAGGGTCCAGCTATATGCTATATGCAAGGAACAAATCAGTTGAGTATGAAAGGATGGAAAAATATATTTCATACAAATAGTAACCAAAAGAAAGTGGGATGCCTGTACTAATTTAAAACAGGATAAACTTTAAATCATCTTTTGCTTTCATGTAGAGGAATCTATTGAAATTCTAGGTCATGAAGATTTACTGCTTTGCTTTAAGATTCTTATGTTTTTAGTTCTTTCATTTAGATTCAGTTCTAACATACTGTGTAAGGTAGAGGTCCAAATTCATTCTTTTGCATGTGGATATCCAGTTGTCCCAGTACCATCTGTTGACCAGATTACTTTTAAATATGATTCATACCAGGGAAACTGGTCACTCACTCAACTCTTCCTTCCTGGCAAGGGTAACTCTTCCTGGCTGGGAAGTTCCCTCTTGGTGCTGAGCAGTGCCGGCTTGGGGATGGGACGCAGCAGGCAAGACGAAGCTGCCTGCCTTCCTTCTCTTCTGCAGTTATTCTCAGGTATTTCTGTTTCACTATGTTGCTGAAGTTTCTTGAGTAGACTCGAGCTCTACTGGAGCTGTTTCTGTTTGTGGATAGATGTCTGATTGCTGATCTTTGTGGCTAAGCAGTGGTGGGGCTCCTACATCACTGGTTTTTTCAATGCACATCTTAACTCATCAGAATCTATTTCAGATATACACACTAAGTTCTGGTGAGATGCAGGAATGTTACTCCTTTACAGTTCTATGTGTGTGTGTGTTTTGGTCACTCAGTCGTGTCCAGCTGTTTGCGACCCCATGGAATGTAGTCCATCAGGCTCCTCTGTCCATGGGGATTCTCCAGGCAAGAATAGTGGAGTGGGTTGCCATTTCCTTCTCCAGGGGATCTTCCTGACCCAGGGATTGAACCCGGGTCTCTTGCATTGCAGGCAGACGCTTTACCGTCTGAGCTACTAGGGAAGCCTCTGCATTTACAGTTCTATAGAGTTCCTTTTCATACTCTGGTGCTGTTAGTTTTATATATAATACATCTATACATAGTACAAACCTAATAATACATTGCTATAATTGTTACTTCATGTATTTTCATGTCTAGAAGCTGCAAGAAGCAAGACAGGGAGTATATATGTATAGTTTGTTGTAATAATTTTCCCGTTTACCATTGCTGGTCTTTTCATTTGTTTCTGTGGATTCAAATTATCATATTGTGTCATTTTTCTTATTCTAATAAACCTTTGTTTTCACCTAACTCCTTTGTGCTGCGATTGTCAAATATGTTACCTTTGTATATATATAGGCCTAAGAATACAATCCATATTATTGTACACCATTTGTATTTGAATCAGAAGAAGAAGGGAAGAAATGTGAATTTAAACTGTCATACACAATTACATTTACTGATGCTCTTCACTTCTTGTGTGCACACACTTTTTGTGTGTATTTGAGTTACTGTCTGGGCTACCTGTTAGCCTGAATATTTAATATTCTTGCAAAGGAGGGTCTGATAGCAACAGATTGTCTTTTTCTGTTTATCTGAGAATATATTTATTTCATCTTCATTGTTGAAAGACACTCTTTCTGGAAATAAGATTTTTAGTTGACAGTTTTTTTTTCTTTTCTTTCCAGCACTTTTCTTTTTCCGTTCAGCACTTTGCATGTGGCATCATGCTGCCTTGTGGCCTCTGTGGTATCTAATGAGAAGCCAGCTATTTATCTGTTGGGGCACATTAGTACAAAATGAGTTACCTTTCTCTTGCTGTTTTCAAGATTTTCTCCTTGTCTTTATCTTCACTGAGCTTCTTGGGTGTGTGTGTGTGTGTGTGTGTGTGTGTACTATAAAACACATTTGGAAAGTTTCTAGCCGTTAGTTCTCTGGATATGTTTTCTGATCCCTCTCTAGTCCCTCTCCTTTTGGTACTCCCGTTACATGTGTTGGCTTCCTTAATGGTGCTGTACATTTCTGTGAAACTCTGTTCATTTTTCTTTCCTTCTTTATTCTCTCTGTTCTTTGTATTACATAATCTTTATTTGAAGATTAAAATAACTTACTGATTCTTTCTTCTGCCATTCCAATCTTTTGTGGGATCCCTTTAGTACATTTTTTCATTTCAGTTATTGACCTTTCCAATTCTTGAATTTCATTTTTAAAATAAGCTGTATCTCTTTTCGATATTCTGTGTTTGAGACACTGTCATCACAGCTTTCTTCTTTAAGTGTGGCCACTTTTAGTTCTCCCCAGGTACGTGTATAATGGCTATTTTGAAGTCTTTGTTAAATTTAACATCTATACCCTCTCAGAGGTAGTTTCCATTGCCTATTATGTGTTTTTTCCTTGTGATGGGTCACACTTCTGTTTCTTTGCAGATTTTTTGTTGAAAACTAGGCATTTAAAATAATGTAGCACCTCTGGATACTGATGTCCCTGCCAGGGGTTTCTTATTATTTGCTTATTAATTTGTTTAACAACTCAGTTGGACTATTTTAGTAATATTCATGATAATTTTGTGCATGTGTGCAAAGTCACTTCAGTCATGTCTGACTCTTTGTGACCCTATGCACTGTAGCCCACCAGATTCCTCTGTCCATGGGGTTCTTCAGGCAAGAATACTGGAGTGGGTTGCCACGCCCTTCTCCAGGGGATCTTCCCGACCCAGCTGTCTTCCCGACCCTGTGTCTCTTATATCTCCTTCATTGGCAGATGGCTTCTTCACCACTCGCGCCACCTGGGAAACCCCATTCACGATAGTTATAAAGCCTCTAATGTCACTCATTCTTCAGAGGCACAACCTTGGGCATGTCATCCTGGGTTGACAATGGTTTTAGCAGGGCTCTTTTTTTTAAATTGGATTATGACTGCTTTACAGTGTTAGTTTCTGCTGTACAACAAAGTGAATCAGCTGTATGTGTACATACATCTCCTACTTCTTGGGCCTCCTTCCCACCCTGCTCCCATCCAGCCTGTTCTCATCACTCGTGCTAGTGGTTTCTGCAGGTTTCTGTGTGGCCAGTGCTAGGTGGTGATGACGTGCACATGGTCCACAGTGATGTGTGAAAAAGATAATAGTGTTGTCAATTTAAAAGCCTTTCTTTAAAAATGATAATTCTTTATTGTTTTTTTGTTTGTTTCAAGATGTCCTTTACTTTACGGTTGTAATAGTTATGGATGGTAGAAGTCTTTTATTATCATTTCTTGGAAAAATATAAAAATATAAACTTGGCAGGACTGTGACAATCTCCTTTTATATTTATCATATTTTAAATTAATTTTTACATGGGTAATAAATTCACATGATTAAACAGTTAAAGATAAGAAGGAAGTGAATGGTCTCCCTTATACCCTACCTCTGTGATGATTTCTATTTTTGTGATTCTTTATGCATATATGTACGTGTGTATATATTAATATATATAAATACTATTTTTACCTCAACCTCTTTTAGACAAAAGATAATATTCACTGCTCTGCCCCTTGCTCTTTCACATAAACATATTATACTAGAGGGTTTTTTCTGTCTGTATCGGTGTATAGAAGTATTTCTCATTCTTTCTTAATAGTAGTCTAGAATTCAAAGCAGGAACACGCTATTATTTATTTAAGCAGCTTTCTATTAAGGAATGTAGGACTGTTTCTAATCTTCTGCTACTGTAAACAGTGCTGCAGTGAATAACCAGCATATTTGTCGTTTAGTACTACTGCAAGTTTATATCTAATCTGGACAGGTTCCTTGAAGCTGAATTGCTGGGTCTGAGGATAAATGAGAAGGTGGTTTGAGGTTGACACTGTCATCTGTAGAGCAGTGAGGTAGGAGGGGTCTACCAGTTTTCACTACCACGAGAAGTGTTTGAAAGGACTGTCTCCCCACAGCTCCACATGCAGTGAATCTTTGGGTTTCTTTGCCAACCAAATGGCTTTGGTGGCTCAGATGGTAAAGAATCTGCCTGTAATGTGGGAGACTGGGTTCAATCCCTGGGTGGGGAAAATCCCCTGGAGAAGGGAATGGCAGCCCACTACAGTATTCTTGCCTGGAAAATCCCATTAGACAGAGAAGCCTGGCAGGCTACAATCCATGGAGTCACAGAGAGTTGCTCAACAACTGAGCAACTAACGCTACTACTACCAACCTAATAAGGGAGAATGGTTTATCTGTACAGTTTTATATTACTAAGAAAGAGGATGTACAAATTTTCCTATGTTTAAGAGCTATCTGTATTTCCTTTTCTGTTAATACTTTATGTATTTTGCCCATTTTTCTGTTGGGTGGTCTTATTCTTCTTGATTTTCTGGTTATTAACATTGTTTTGTTTAGTCATTGTGTCCTATTCTTTGTGACCCCATGGACTGTAACCTGCCAGACTTCTCTGTCCATGGGAGTTTCCAGGCAAGAATACTGGAGTGGGTTGCCATTTCCCTCTCCAGTTACTAACATAATTGCTTCATTATTTAATACATAGATTCTCATAATCTCACGTCTTCATTAGCATTATAGAGTTCTCGTCTTTGTCCTCTTTTTTAAACCTGAATCCCACTTTGTTTCCTATTAAGATAGTAATCTCTGGTTTTTGATTAATGTATTTGCATTGCCCTGTGCTGTGCGCATGTGTGCTCAGTCGGTCCGACTCTTTGCGACCCCAGGGACTGTAGCCCTCCAGGCTCCTCCGTCCATGGAATTTTCTAGGCGAGAATACTGGAGCAGGTTTCTGTTTCCTACTCTAGGGGATCTTCCTGACCCAGGGATCAAATCATCATCTCTTGTGTCTCCTGCATTGTCAGGCAGATTCTTTACCACCATGCCACCTGGGAAGCCCTTGCATTGCCCAATTCTCCTTTATTCATCCTTTTTATTTTTAACTTTTCTGAGCTATATTTTATATACGTATAAGCTCCTCTTTGTCTGTATTTAGAGTTTTATTTGATCTCAGTTCTGTCAACATATTTCACATTATGTTTTCTTCTTTAGAGTTTATTTTATGAGCTTTTTACTCTGTGGGGTCTCTCTGCTTTATTTTTGTCTCAGTGTTGAATGTTGAGAGGCAAGTTTTCCAACACATAATGTACCAAGTTTCCATTTATTTCAAGAATTTTCCTTGATATATTTTTATTTTTTTCAAAGTCTTTTGATATTTTAATAAAAATAGCTTGTCTTTATGTAGCTTCAAGTGTCAGTATACCTTTAAAGATTCATACCTTTATTTGTTCAGTTCTTTCTTAGGACTCTAATTATGTACAAATTGGGTCACCTTTGTCTGCTTTAGCTTTCATTGTGTGTGTGTACCATTTTCCTTATCTCTTTGTTTCCATTTTCCATTGTTCACTTTTCATATCATCTGTGTCACTTGTGCTTTTTACAGTATCACTTTTCCCGTGTACTAACTCACATTTCATTTCTGTGATAGTTTTCATTTTTTCTTATTTGTCTCCAGAGTTCTGCAACTTTTATTTCATCCTCTGTTACCTTACTGTATTTCTTCATTGAAGCTGCTCGTTACTAAGTTCTTTGAAATTCATATGAAATATTTGGACATGATTTTGATTTGCTACGTAGCAATATTTTTCAATGAGAAATACTCTTTGTCCTAAAGTTTTCTGTTTTCCCAATATTTTTATTTTATGCTCATTGATTCAATGCATTTCTAGTGACTTTTTCTTATAACTCATCCAAATAAATTTTTCTTGGACTGGGTTTTGCTGAAGGTTGGTGGGTGTTTGCGTACATGCATGTAAGTATGTGTGTGAATGAGTAGGTATGTTTGTACATGTGCATGTGCTCACATGTGTGTGTAGGGGTAGTGTGTGTATGTAGGGTTCATATCCTAAATGTTTTTTCATTCTCTGCCACACAGCCAATACAACTTAGCAACTAAACACCAGTAGCAACAACACAAACTGCTTTATGCTAAAATGGCTCTTCCATGTTATTCTTTCTTTAGTCTTTTATCCTTTCCTTCTCCAAGCCAAACTGTGTCCAGAGAGACTTCAAATATTCCTGCTAACCCCAGTTCTTATTCCCATTAATAAACATATCTATTAGGTTTGCACATCAGAGTGAGCCTCTTAGCTTCAGAAAGTATATTTTTCTTGGCCCCGAAATCTCTAGCCATTTTTATGATTTTTCTCTACATCTCTACTTGGTTTTGCCCAGTCTAAGCTCCTTCTGGCATCCTCACATATTTTGAACTGTACAGATAACTGTACTCTAATTTTACTGAAAACAAAGTTCGTCTCCCACCTCCCTCACCCCAACTTTCTCCTTGTTGGCTTTCATATGACTTCTAGGAGGAGGAGAGAAAAAACACTGCCTTTACACAGCCATGTTCATGGTGGAGGTCTCTTCCCCTCTATTAAAATTTAAAGCTCTAAAGCCCAAATCTGGGATTCACTGGGCCTATACAGTAGTCTCTGAGTTACTTTAACTAACTTTTAAAAAGTAACTCAGTTCCTAAGATTCTCAGATTTCAGTGATGCACCTCAGCATCATTGAGACCCTTGGCAACTGGGACCAGTTGCCACTTTATTTAATCAACAAATTTGGGTAAACGCAAATGCTATATGTAAAGTACCATAACAGTGAGATAACTTCTACTTTTCATATGATGCACATGATTCTTCCTCATAATACATTTTATGAAGCTACTAATAAGTTTTTATATATGTTACACACAAGGAAAATGGAAGACAAATCCGACTCATGAGTGGTGATTTAAAAAAAGGGAAACAAATTGGAAAATCAAATCAATTCATTTTTGGTTCCAAATCTACAGTATATCCTCCCAAAATAGAACTAAAATTTTTATTACCACTGAGATTTTAGAAACATTTTCATTCATTATTAGGAAAAGGTCAAAACTGTTCATTGTTTTCTTTTCAATATTGAATTCATGTCTCATTCAGTGCATTAAGATGAGAAAAAGAAATTAAGGTTATATAAGGATTGGAAAGGAAGAAATAAGTGTCATCATTTATGGAAGTTATGATTGTCTACATAGAAAATCCATAATGACTTTCAAATAAAATAAGAGGTTTTTGGCAAGGTTTCTAGATATCATTTTGCAAAAAATTACATTTTATACAGCAGAGACAGTTAGAAAATATCATTTTACAAAAGATCTAATTTATTGCAGCCCAAAGTTTTTTGTTTGTTTGTTCAGTTACTAAGTCTCATCCAACTCTGTGTGACCCCACGGGCTGCAGCACGCCAGGCTTCCTTGTGTGTCACCACCTCCTGGAGTTTGCTCAAATTCACATCTTTCAAATCGGTGATGGTATCTAACTATCTCATCCTCTGCTTCCCCCTTCTCCTTTACCTTCAGTCTTTCCCAGCATCAGGGTCTTTTCCAATGAGCTGACTCTTCTCATCAGGTGGCCAAAGTATTGGAACTTCAGCTTTCAGTCCTTCCAATGAGTATTCAGGATTGATTTCCTTTAGAATCGACTGGCTTGAGCTCCTTGCAGTCCAAGGGACTCTCAAGGGTCTTATCCAGTACCGCAATTCGAAAGCATTAATTCTTCACCCAAAATAGTCATTGTAAAATAAATGGCATGAAAAATGTGTAGGACTGTTGTGCAGATAGTTATGGAACTTTGTTGAGAAATAGCAAAAAAGATCTAAATAAAGAAATACACTGTGTTCATGTATACGAAGATTTACATGAGGTGATAGTTTTCATTTAAATAGATTTATAAATTCAAAGTGGTTCCAAAAAGAGTCCCAGCAAGGTTTTTTTTTTTCTTTTTTTTTGAGGAATTTGTACAAGCCACTTGTAAAATGTGTGTGCAAAAGCAAAGTCCAAGGATATCCAAAACACTCTCAAATAGTAGGTTGAGGGAAACTGCCTTACCGGAATGAAGATTCACTGTGCAACCTTGTGATGATGGCACTGTAGCAACAGTGAAGAGATTAATGGAGCAGATTAGAGGGGTCACAGATAGACTCATGCAGATATGGAAAAGATACTTGCCAGTGTGGCAGGGCAGATCAGTGAAGGGAGGATGTCCTCAAAGGTGCTGGGCTGCTTGGTTACTCATGTGGAGAAACCTGCAATTGGAGCCATATCTCAAAATCAAAAATCAATTTCAGTTGGATTAAAATTTTAAACTTGAAAAGTAAATAATGTAAAAATGTCAAAGAAAATATGAGAGAATGTCTTTCATATTTGGGGAGTAGCAAAACTTTTTAAGACAAAATATACATGTACAGTATAAAAGAAAGATTAATATATATATATGTGTGTGTGTGTATATATATATATATATTTGGGTAGTAGGAAATTCCCAATAATAAAAGTGGCGTAATAAAGTAGAAGTTCAGTTCAGTTGCTCAGTCATCTCTGACCCTTTGTGACCCCATGAACTGGAGAACGCCAGGCCTCCTTGTCCATCACCAATTCCCGGAGTCAATCCAAACCCACGTCCATTGAGTTGGTTGATGCCATCGAACCATCTTATCCTCTGTCATCCCCTTCTCCTCCTGCCCTCAATCTTTCCCAGCATCAGGGTCTTTCCAATGAGTCAGCTCTTCGCATCAGGTGGTCAGAGTATTGGAGTTTCAGCTTCAACATCAGTCCTTCCAATGAACACCCAGGACTGATCTCCTTTAGGATGGACAGGTTGGATCTCCTTGCAGTCCAAGGGACTCTCAAGAGTCTTCTCCAACACCACAGTTCAAAAGCATCAATTCTTCAGTGCTCAGCTTTCTTTATAGTCCAACTCTCACGTCCACACGTGACCACTGGAAAAACCATAGCCTTGACTAGATGGACCTTTGTTGGCAAAGTAATGTCTCTGATTTTGAATATGCTGTCTAGGTTGGTCATAACTTTCCTTTCAAGGAGTAAGCATCTTTTAATTTCATGGCTGCAATCACCATCTGCAGTGATTTTGGAGCCCCCAAAAATAAAGTCTGACACTGTTTCCACCGTTTCCCTATCTATTTGCCATGAAGTGATGGGACCAGATGCCATGATCTTAGTTTTCTGAATGTTGAGCTTTAAGCCAACTTTTTCACTCTCTTCTTTCACTTTCCTCAAGAGGCTCTGTAGTTCCTCTTCACTTTCTGCCATAAGGGTGGTATCATCTGTATATCTGAGGTTATTGATATTTCTCCCGGCAATCTTGATTCCAGCTTGTGCTTCTTCCAGCCCAGCATTTCTCATGATGTACTCTTCATATAAGTTAAATAAGCAAGGTGACAATATACATCCTTGACGTACTCCTTTTCCTATTTGGAACCATTCTGTTGTTCCATGTCCAGTTTTAACTGTTGCTTCCTGACCTGCATACAGGTTTTTCAAGAGGCAGGTCAGGTGGTCTGGTATTCCCATTTCCTTGAGAATTTTCCAGTTTATTGTGATGCAGACAGTCAAAGGCTTTGTCATAGTCAATAAAGCAGAACTAGATGTTTTTCTGGAACTCTCTTGGTTTATCGATGATCCAGCAGATGTTGGCAATTTGATCTCTGGTTCCTCTGCCTTTTCTAAAACCAGCTTGAACATCTGGAAGTCCACAGTTCACGTACTGCTAAAGCCTGGCTTGGAGAATTTTAAGCATCACTTTACTAGCGTGTGAGATGACTGCAATTGTGTGGTAGTTTGAGCATTCTTTGGCATTGCTTTTCTTTGGGATTGGAATGAAAATGGACCTTTTCCAGTCCTATGGCCACTGCTGAGTTTTCCAAATTTGCTGACATATTGAGTACAGCACTTTCACAGCATCATCTTTCTTGAAATAGGACTTGAAATTCCAGCTCAGCTGGAATTCCATCACCTCCACTAGCTTTGTTCATAGTAATGTTTCTTAAGGTCCACTTGACTTCACATTCCAGGATGTCTGGCTCTAGGTCAGTGATCACACCATCATGATTATCTGGCTCATGAAGATCTTTTTTGTACAGTTCTCCTGTGTATTTTTGCTACCTCTTCTTAATATATTCTGCTTCTGTTAGGTCCCTACCATTTCTGTCCTTTATCGAGCCCATCTTTGCATGAAATGTTCCCTTGGTATCTCTGATTTTCTTGAAGAGATCTCTAGTCTTTCCCATTGTATTGTTTTCCTCTATTTCTTTGCATTGATCACTGAGGAAGGCTTTCTTATCCCTCCTTGCTATTCTTTGGAGCTCTACATTCAAATGGGTATATCTTTTCTTTTCTCCTTTGCTTTTCTCTTCCCTTGTTTTCACAGCTATTTGTAAGGGCTCCTCAGATAGCCATTTTGCTTTTTTGCATTTCTTTTTCTTGGGGATGGTCTTGATTCCTGTCTCCTGTGCAATGTCACAAACCTCCATCCATAGTTCATCAGGCACTCTGTCTGTCAGACCTAGTCCCTTAAATCTATTTCTCACTTCCACTGTATAGTCATAAGGGATTTGATTTAGGTCATACCTGAATGGTCTAAGGTTTTCTCCACTTTCTTCAATTTCAGTCTGAATATGGCAATAAGGAGTTCATGATCTGAGCCACAGTCAGCTCCCTGTCTTGTTTTTGCTGACTGTATAGAGCTTCTCCATCTTTGGCTGCGAAGAATATAATCATTCTGATTTTCGTGTCGACCATCTGGTGATGTCCATGTGTAGAGTCTTCTCTTGTGTTGTTGGAAGAGGGTGTTTGTTATGACCAGTGCATTCTCTTGGAAGAACTCTATTAGCCTTTGCCCTGCTTCATTCTGTATTCCAAGGCCAAATTTGCCTGTTACTCCAGGTGTTTCTTGACTTCCTACTTTTGCATTCCAGTCCCCTATAATGAAAAGGACATCTTTTGGGGGTATTAGTTCTAGAAGGTCTTGTAGGTCTTCATAGAACTGTTCAACTTCAGCTTCTTCAGCATTACTAGTCGGGCATAGACTTGGATTACCGTGATATTGAATGGTTTGCCTTGGAAACGAACAGAGAGCATTCTGTCGTTTTTGAGATTGCATCCAAGTACTGCATTTGAGACTCTTTTGTTGACTATTATGACTCCTCCATTTCTTCTAAGGAATTCTTGCCCGCAGTAGTAGACATAAAGGTCATCTGAGTTAAATTCACCCATTCCAGTCCATTTTAGTTTGCTGACTCCTAGAATGTCGATGTTCACTCTTGCCATTCCTGTTTGACCACTTCCAATTTGCCTTGATTTATGGACCGTAACAACACTCAGTTGTGGATGGGACTGATGATAGAAGCAAGGTCTGATGCTGTAAAGAGCAATATTGCGTAGGAACCTGGAATGTTAGGTACATGAATCAAGGTAAATTGGAAGAGGTCAAAGAGGAGATGGCAAGAGTGAACATCAACATTCTAGGAATCACCGAACTAAGATGGACTGGAATGGGTGGATAAAGTAGAAAGTCACCCATAAATTAGAATATCTATGTAGTACACATAATACAATGAATTGTGTCCTGAGCCTATTGAAAGTCTAGAAATTAATAGATTTTAGCATGAATGAGAATGTTTACCACAGTATTGTCTATAGTAGCAAAAAACCTAGAAGCAATCCAGATATCCTCTGTATAAAACAGATAAATTTGGGGTATTAGTACTGAAGAGTAGTAGAAATGATTGTATTATAGACAACATGAATGAATCCCAGGAACAGTGTTAAGTGAAATTTACAGAAGACTGTAGTATATCAATTATCATGTCTTAGAAGCATAAAATTAAAAGACTGTATTGGTGAAGATACATAAATATGAAATATGACTATAGCAAAAAGAAATGGAGTGGTAAATAAAAGAATAAAAGCAGTGCCTACTCTAGGAAGTCAGAGAGTGGCACATAACCCAGATGAGTCACACAAGAGCCTGCAGTGATACTGGTTTTCTAGTTATTAATCTGAGTCATTGCTCTTTGAATGATCTCAGATTGTCGAAATCTGAAAAAATATACATCTTAGAATTCTTGAAATAATACATTTCATAATAGCATCTTAAAGATTAAATGTGTGCATGTATACGTGCGTGTGTGTATATATGCACACTCTACTTTCTCAGACATTTCTCTTACTTAAAATATTTTTATAACTCCTCACCTTCATCTCTCAGTTTGTCACTATTCTTCTTGGTTAAACTGTTGTTAGCAGAACTGAATACAGGACACATTTCAAGAATGGATTCCATTCAGATCCCTTGCATAAGTGAACAAAGTCTCCTACTCTCTTCTCCTTGACTAAAGGATCATGTAAAAGTTATTTTTGATGTACTGTTAGAGTTATTGCAGAGCACAATTTCTAAATGATTGGTCTGTAGACAGGAGAAAGGATGGGAAATGAACTCACAAAAAACACGTTCCACTTGGGAGTGAAGGAAGAACAGCAGTTGCTAAGCAACCGTCCTGTGTCCCCGGCCTTGAAATGCTGACTGCATGTGTCATATAGGCCTCAGTTCTTTCTCTGTGTGACAGTGATGTAGCCCTCTCTGCCTCCTTTCAGCATCTGCCTCCTTTTCTTTTTGCACCCAAAGTATAGGATTCTGCCTGAATTCCTTAATTTTGCAGTCTTCACTGACATTTCTGCATCTAGTTGCCCGTGTTGATGTGAGTTGATTCATAAAAGCGATCCTTGTCTTTGTTGACTTAAAAAACACTCACAACCTAAAAAATTGAGAGTTATGTTTTATTCAATGGGAATTTTTAGGACTTTAAAATCAGAAGACAGCATCTCAAGTAACCCTGAGAGAACTGCTCTGAGGAGGTGGGTAAGAAGCCAGGATATATAGAAGTTCTGCAACAAAGGGCCAGTAGTCTGAACATCAAAAGATGATTGTTAATTAAAGAAAACCAGATATCCCAAATTAAGGAATTTAGTGTGTATGGGAAGCTGCAAGAGGCTGGGCTCACCGAAATCATTCCTTTCATATGCATCTCAGCTGCCAGCTTTCTGTGTTTTTCACATCCTGAACTCCCCTTAGGCTCATTGTAGGGCATGGTTGCAGCCTGATGGCTATGAAGATTGGGATTCTCCTTCCTGAGTGCCTTGGAGGGCTGGAATAGCTGATGCCTGTGACATCCTTGTTTACTGATAGAGCAGGAAATATTCCAGTCCTCATCTTTGTGGAATTTCATGGGTTAAAAGTGAAAAACAACCTTCCAGAAAGATTCTTTAATATTTGTATTTTAAATATCTGGTGTGTCTGTGTGCTTGTCTGTGTATTCTCCAGACCATTTCTAGAAAGGTTTGGAGCAGCTGGATTGTCATGTGTCTCATTCTCAGTTGGTAAAACTGGAAATGAAATTAAGTCCCTCTTCCATGATGTATTCCAGAACAAAGTGAGATTTTTAGCAAGAAAAAAGTATAATGTAAAACTGTGCTACCCCAGCTGCATGGTAAAGAGGATTGAATTTGGGGGATACAGGAATATAGAATTATTTATCCATGTATGCCTTCATAAATGCTAATGAATTTCAAAAGCTCTTGTGTCAGAAAATCTTATTAAGTCACTGTTTCTCAAAAATGTCCTGTACCAAGATTGCCTGGAGTGTTGGATTAAAATGAAGATTCCCTATTCACTCTGAAGCTCAAAGCTCATTGAATGAAGTCCTAGAATTTGCATTTCTAATTAGCCTTCCAAAGTTCCCTGGTGGTCTAGTGGTTAGAACTAGAGCTCTCTAATTAGCTTTCCAGGCTTTTGAGATACACCCATTTAAGTTTTTTTAGATGCCCCTAATCCTAAAGAAACAGCATCATTAGTAGCCTGGGAAGTCTCTAATTGGAGCATTTAAGATGCAATTAATAGAGATAAGCCTTCAAAGCATTTTTTTCCAAGAGTGACCTCATATAGTTATGGTATCTAAATATTCTCCAGTTCTAAAAATTTGCCCTGTTGATCCCCAGATCTATTCCTTCTTAGACCATGAGCCTTATAATTTTTTTCATTGTGTATTTAAGCGATCTGATAGCAGCTGACCTACTCCTGTCCTTGAAGCTAGGTTCTCCCTCTTATTTCTTGCCATTCTACAGTAGACAAAGCCAAAGTCTCAACATCAGCCAGAATTTGGTGCAAAAGCTCAGATGCACCAGGTCTACCTGTTTGATTCTGTGTTTTCACTTGGTTTCATTGTCTTAGTTCTTAACTCTTTGGAGTTCCAGTTTTGAAGCCTCTTCATATTTTTTTATTGGCAGTTAGACCGAACATCTCTTATAATTCTCAACAGTTTGGTCCCCTCACACATCACCCATCACATTTGGGTTTCTGGCATCACCTATTGTCAGGAAGGAAACCTGATTCTATCTCTTGCCTTCCCCTGGAAAGTCCAAGATCAGGGCTCCAGCATGGTCCCACTCTGGTGTTAAGCCCTCTTCTGGTTCATAGCCAATGCCTTCTTGGTATGTAGACATAGGCTTGAGAGCTCACTGGGATCTCTTTTATAAGGTCAATTAACCCTATTTTTGAGGGCTCCATTCTCATAACCTAAGAACCTCCTAAGAACATCACTTTGGACATTAAGATTTCAATATATGAATATTAGGGGGCACACAGATATTCAGACCAAAGGAAATACATATTCCTGGTCTTCAAATAGTCTACAGTTTAGCAAGAAGAGAAATAAGAAAGGATATAGTTTCAGTGCAGCAGGTAAGCAGATGTAAGCAGAGTGCTAAAGAATCCTGGGGAGATGCACACAGTCCAAGTCCTGAGCTGCAAAGGTGGAAGTGGGAAGGATGGTTCCTGAGAGCCTGGCCCTTGGTAGAGCAAGGCGCACAGTTCACTGTTACCGGAACAGGAAGGATGGGCTGAAGTGAAGTAATTGGCTAGACTAGAGAGATGAGTAAGGGTCATATTATAATCATGTTCCATGTTATAGGCTCGACTTTGCATATAACTTATTTATTTATGGATGCACAGGTCTTTGTCGCTGTGCAGGAGCTTTGTCTAGTTGTGGCCACTGGGGGCTGCTCTTAGTTGTGGTGAGTGGGCTTCTCATGGCAGTGGCTTCTCTCTTGGAGCACAGGCTTCAGTTGTTGTGGCTCCCAGGCTCTAGAGTACAGGCTCAGTAATTGTGGTACGTGGGTTTAGTTGCTTCATGGCATTTGGAATCCTCCTGGATCTGGGATTGAACCCATGTGGCCTGCATTGGAAGGTGGATTCTTAACCACTGGACCACCAGGGAAGTCCTCAAATTTATATTAAAGACCCTAGGGAGCCATTGATGGTTTTTAGAAAGATTCCTCTGGTTAGAGTTTGGAGTATACAATGGAGTGACTTGATACATGTTTTTTTTTTTTTTTTTTTACCATTTTATGACATTAATCCAGAAGGGAATTAGCAGGGTGCAGGAAGGCTTGTCTGAGTTACCCATTGGTGTGTAAAAATCTACTGCAGAACTCACTGGCTTAAATAAAGAACAGTTTATTCCTTGTGATTCCGTGCATTGAGTGCTTGGTTCTTCTGCATGATACAGTGTCCACTGTGGCTGGCGAATGGCTGGAAGGTCTGAATGACCTCACTCATGTGGGTGGCAGTTGGTGCAGGCCACAAACTGGAACCCCAGCTGGAGCTTTCAATCAGAGAGCTCAGTTCTCCACCTATTTCCTTTCATGTGTCTTCTTGGTCTTCCTTACAGTATGGTGGTTGGGTTTCAGAAAGCAGTATATTCAGAGTATAAGCCCCAAGTGCAGGAGCTTATCAGATCTCCATGTATTTCACACTTGCTAATGTCCCATTGGCCAAAACTAGATAAATAGTTAAGCCCATTGGGGATGGGCACATAGGGTGTGAATACCAGGAGCATGGTTCATTGAGAGCCACCTTTCTGCCACAGCGATGGAGAGAAGTAAGTAGTGCCTCTTCTAAAGTGCCCACCCAATCCATGGCTGCTGGACCAGACTATTGCTCAGAATTTTCTCTGCTGACATTTGCCTCATAGGGAAGCAGAAAGTGGATGGGAAGGGGTAGTGGGCTTATACGGCCTAAGAGACTTGCATTGTTGTTGTTTAGTCTCTAAGTCATATCTGACTCTTTCGTGACCACATGGACTGTAGCCAGGCTCCTCTGTCTGTGGAATTCTCCAAGCAAGAATACTGGAGTGGGTTGCCATTTCCTTTGGTAAAAGACTTGCATACAACCACTAAAATGTTAAGTGGAAGAACTCTAGCCCCCTTTTTTCCTCCAAGTGTTTGGCTTGAATTTATTACTGAGTAATTTTGCAAGAAATAAATGTGACTATTTAGCAATTAGTAACATTTTTTAAAGGATGTTCTTGCTTGAAAAATGATAGATATTCTACTTTATGGCTTCAACCCCCCAAGGCACAATTAGTATATCTAAAATATAAAAGTGAAGTCAGGCTCGGAAAACAAAAGCAGTAAAGAATATAGCTATAGAAGGAGATATGCTATTTCCAAATATGCTTGAATGTGGCTCTTTTACTGTGATGAAATGAATTTTATGGCTGTAGTAATTGGTTCTTTTTAATACAATTACTTAGTTATGTGATTTTCTTGCATGATCAAATACTTTGAGAAAATGGCAACTTTATGTTGCAAGAATACTTTAACCATAACCTCCCTTTATAATCAGAAGATGCTACACAAAATTAATCTTTTCTATCCCTAGCTCCTGGCATACACCCCAGGTTTCCTTATTTTAAAAAAAAAAAAAAAAAAGAGAGAGAGAATAATAATAGTAACCTTTTGATAGGTTTATTGTGAGGATGAAATGAAATAACATGTAAAAGTGCCTGAAACAGTGCCTGGCAGAAGTGACTGCTCAATTGGTCTGAGCTGTGATTCCTACACGCTCTAGGAATATTTGGCAGATAGAGGTGCCATTCTTCCCTGCAGGTTCAGTTCAGTTAAGTTGTTCAGTTGTGTCCGACTCTTTGCAACCTCATGGACTGCAGCTGCCAGGCTTCCCTGTCCCATCACCAACTCCTGGAGCTTACGCAAACTTATGTCCATCGAGTCGGTAATGCCATCCAACCATCTCATCCCCTGTCATCCCCTTCTCCTCTTGCCTTCAATCTTTCCCAGCATCAGGGTCTTTTCCAATGAGTCAGTTCTTCGCATCAGGTGGCCAAAGGATTGGAGTTTCAGGTTTTGCATCAATCCTTCCGATGAACATTCAGGGCTGATTTCCTTTAGAATTGACTGGTTTGATATCCTCACAGTCCAAGGGACTCTCAAGAGTCTTCTCCAACACCACAGTTCAAAAGTATCAATTCTTTGGCGCTCAGCTTTCTTTATAGACCAACTCTCACATCCATACATGACCACTGGAAAAACCATAGCCTTGACTAGATGGATCTTTGTTGGCAAAGTAATGTCCCTGCTTTTTAATATGCTGTCTAGGTTGGTCATAACTTTCCTTCCAAGGAGCAGGTGTCTTTTAAAATTTCATGGCTGTGGTCACCATCTGCAGTGATTTCGGAGCCCAGAAAATAAAGTCTATCACTTTTCCATTGTTCCCTCATCTATTTGCCATTAAATGATGGGACCAGATGCCATGATCTTCGTTTTTTGAATGTTGAGTTTTAAGCCAGATTTTTCACTGTCCTCTTTCACTTTCCTCAAGAGGCTCTTTAGTTCCTCTTCACTTTCTGATATAAGGGTGGTGTCATCTATGTATCTGAGGTTATTGATATTTCTCCCAGCAATCTTGATTCCAGCTTGTGCTTCATCCAGTCCAGCACTTCTCATGATGTACTCTTCATATAAGTTAAATAAGCAGGGTGACAATATACAGCCTCAACGCACTCCTTTCCTGATTTGGAACCAGTCTATTAGTCCATGTCCAGTTCTAACTGTTGCTTCTTGACCTGCATACAGATTTCTCAGGAGACAGATCAGGTGCTCTGGTATTCCATCTCTTGAAAAATTTCCACAGTTTGTTGTGATCCACAGAGTCAAAGGCTTTGGCATAATCAATAAAGCAGAAGTAGATGTTTTTCTGGAATTCTCTTGCTTTTTTGATGATCCAATGGATGTTGGCCATTTGATCTCTAGTTCCTCTGCCTTTTCTAAATCTAATTTGAACATCTGAAGTTCACGGTTTACCTACTGTTGAAGCCTGGCTTGGAGAATTTTGAGCATTACTTTATGTAAGGTATAGTTCGGCCGAGGCAGAAAGAGGAAAGACAACCTCAACAGAAGTAGGTTACCTTTATTCAGGCAAGGAGGGGTGACAGTCGGCCTAACGACCAGGCTGAGAGGGATCAAAGAGGCTCCATATTTATAGGGAGGTTGTGGAAGTGATAAGGGAAATGTTAATCAGGCGGGATGTTTTGGGTATTCTTTAGTTGAGATGGCATTTGTAGTTGGGCAGGGGGTGATAAGTCTTCTGGGCAGGTGTAGTGGGTGGAAGGTTTCCAGACAGGGGATGATAAGTCTTCTGGGCAGGTATGGGGGATGGAAGGTTTCTGGACAGGGGGTGATAATTCCCAGATAGATGCAACCGGCCTGGAGCATCAGGGCGGGACCTGAATTTCTGTTTTGTTTTCTCCAAAGTTAGATGATTAAGCAAGGGCCTTTGAAACTGTTGTTTTCTTTTCTAGGCCCAAAAGACTCCTTCACTTTACTAGTGTGTAATATCAGTAACCTCAGATATGCAGATGACACCACCCTTATGGCAGAAAGTGAAGAGGAACTAAAAAGCCTCTTAATGAAAGTGAAAGAGGAGAATGAAAAAGTTGGCTTAAAGCTCAACATTCAGAAAACTAAGATCATGTCATCTGGTCCCATCACTTCATGGGAAATAGATGGGGAAACAGTGGAAACAGTGTCAGACTTTATTTTTTGGGGCTCCAAAATCACTGCAGATGGTGATTGCAGCCATGATGCTTACTCCTTGGAAGGAAAGTTATGACCAACCTAGATTGCATATTCAAAAGCAGAGACATTACTTTGCCAACAAAGGTCCGGCTAGTCAAGGCTATGGTTTTTCCAGTGGTCATGTATGGATATGAAAGTTGGACCATAAAGAAAGCTGAGCGCTGAAGAATTGATGCTTTTGAACTGTGGTGTTGGAGAAGACTCTTGAGAGTCCCTTGTTCTGCAAGGAGATCTAACCAGTCCATCCTAAAGGAGCTTAGTCCTGGGTGTTCATTGGAAGGACTAATGCTAAAGCTGAAACTCCAATACTTTGGCCACCTCATGTGAAGAGTTGACTCATTGGAAAAGACCCTGATGCTGGGAGGGATTGGGGGCAGGAGGAGAAGGGAAAGACCGGGGATAAGATGGCTGGATGGCATCATCGACTCGATGGACATGAGTTTGGGTGAACTCCAGGAGTTGGTGATGGACAGGGAGGCCTGGCGTGCTGCAATTCATGGGGTCGCAAACAGTTGGATACGACTGAGCGACTGAACTGAACTGAACTTACTAGTGTGTGGGATGAGTGCAATTATGTGGTAGTTTGAACCTTCTTTGGCATTGCCCTTCTTTGGGATTGGAATTAAAACTGACCTTTTCCAGTCCTGTGGCCACTGCTGAGTTTTTCAGATTTGCTGGCATATTGAGTGCAGCACTTTCACAGCATCATCTTTTAGGATTTGAAATAGCTCAGCTGGAATTCCATCACCTCCACTAGCTTTGTTTGTAGTGATGCTTCCTAAGGGCACCTGACTTTACATTCCAGGATATCTGTCTCTAGGTGAGTGATCACACCATCGTGATTATCTCCATCTTTTTTGTGTAGTTCTTCTGTGTATTCTTGCCACCTCTTCTTAATATCTTCTGCTTCTGGTATACCATACCATTTCTGTCCTTTACTGTACCCATCTTTGCATGAAATGTTCCCTTTGTATCTCTAATTTTCTTGAAGAGATCTCTGCTGCTGTTGCTGCTAAGTCGCTTCAGTCGTGTCCGACTCTGTGCAACCCCATGGACTGCAGCCTACCAGGCTCCTCCGTCCATGGTATTTTCCAGGCAAGAGTACTGGAGTGGGGTAACATCGCCTTCTCCGGAAGAGATCTCTAGTCTTTCTCATTCTGTTTTTTCCTCTATTTCTTTGCATCAATCACTGAGGAAGGTTTTCTTATCAAATGGGTATAGCTTTCCTTTTATCCTTTGCCTTTAGCTTCTCTTCTTTTCCCAGCTATTTGTAAGGCCTCCTCAGACAAGCATTTTTCCTTTTGCATTTCTTTTTCTTGGGGATGGTTTTGATCCCTACAAGGTACATACACCTTAAAAAGAGTTCCCTTGAGTCCAGTGGTAAAACCAAGGCAGGGTTGTTGAGCCAAATTAGCAAGGATTAAGGGGTTATAGGTTTGTGCCCACTGAGCTCATGAGAGTTCAGGAGTTCCTCTGTTGCTGCTGCTGCTAAGTCGCTTCAGTTGTGTCTGACTCTGTGCAACCCCATGGACTGCAGCCTCCCAGGCTTCTCTGTCCATGGGATTCTCCAGGCAAGAACACTGGAGTGGGTTGCCATTTCCTTCTCCAATGCATGAAAGTGAAAAGTGAAAGTGAAATCGCTCAGCCATGTCTGACCCTCAGCGACCCCATGGACTGCAGCCCACCAGGCTCCTCCATCCGTGGGATTTTCCGGGCAACAGTACTGGAGTGGGGTGCCATTGCCTTCTTCAGTTCCTCTGTTCCTCATGTATAAAAGAAGGAAATGGAGCCCAGTGTTCTCACAAGTCCCTTGATTGGCCAAGCTAGGCTATTTGAAGCCGTCTCTCTGGAGTCACCAGCAGCCCTGACTCACCTGTTCCTCCTCTCTGTCGTCTGTGACAGAAGCCCTCCTTACTTCTTCCTCTTAATATTACATGTTACTTAAACCATAGCTTTCTCTTTGGAGGTCTTAATCACCTTTGAGGACTTTTGCCTGATGCATAGCCCCAGACGTTGTTGTGACAGTGAGAGCCTTCTCTTTCTTGTAGGTACTGTATTCTTCCACCTTAGTTTGATTTCCCTGTATTCTTTCTAAATTTATTCCATTCTCTTTTCCTTGTTGGGTTCTCCTTCATGTCCAAGGAGATGGGATTGCCTTCCCCAAGCTTAGCAGAATGATTCGCAGTATCTTTCCACTTTGTCCGAGAGCAGGTCCTCCTGCTCTCCACAGCACGTGAAACTGATGAGCACCACTTTTGTTTTGTTGTTATTTAGTTGCTAAGTCGTGTCCAGCTGTTTGCAACCCCATGGACTGTAACTCTCCAGGCGCCTCAGTCCATGGGATTCTCCAGGCAAGAGTACTGAAATGGGTTGCCATTTGCTTCTCCAGAGGATCTTCCTGACCCAGAGATCAAATCCGCATCTCCTGCATTGGAAGGCAGATTCATTACCACTGCACCACCTGGGAAAGCCAGATGAGCACCACTAATCCCTACTTAACCCTGGTCTTCCTAGTTTAAAAGCCCATGAACCTCCTGCAGAGGCCAGTAGTTGGACAAGCTATCCCCACACTCTGATGCTCACACACAGAGCACCCAGGCAACTCCATGAAGAATCTTGCCCTCAGAAAAGTTTCCCACCTCTCAGAGGCAGCCAAGAGCAAACCATTCCATGTTCACATGCATCTTGGCCGGGTCCCAGAACTTGGAAGTAGCAAAGCCTCTTTATCTAGGGGTGAATTGTTCTCAACACCAACAATTTTAGTTGGTCCCATTCCAGGGTCTTATTAGTAACACACCCAAGGAAGGAAATGTGCATTTCTGAAGACACTGCAGGGTTCAGGGACTCTGCATTGCCGAGTTGGACATTGTGTGATATCTGACTCACCAGCAGTGTGAGTGTCCAGTCTTGCCACTAGTGATGAAGCGTTTAAATCAAACAAGTGTCATGAGAGACTGACATCTGAAAGTTGACCTGATTTCCTAATACAAAATTCTCAGTTTAACTTGCCTGAGATTGTAACTTTTCCTTTTTGGATTGAAAATTAGGAATTTTATTTCACTACCTGGATGCATCACTTTTTCATCACATGCTTCAGAAATACTGAAGTAGTTGCTGTATAGTTGACTACGGTGCTGTGCTAGTTTCAGGTGTACAGCAAGGTGATGTTTCTGATCTTCTTTCCCAAGAAATCTGCCCTCTAGCTTTGGAAATATAAAGATGCCAACTGGAGCATCCATCTCCCAAGCTTCCAAGTCAGTTACCAGGCTGTCCAGCGAACACCCAGCACACATGATTATTTGCTTTAAAGGCTCATAACTGAGTCTGTTTTAAAAAACACGTATTACACAAACAATAGTCAGTCTACTTTCCTTGGCTTCTTAATCTTTGTCCTCACTAAAACTCAGATTATTTCCCCGTTTGCATTCTGAATACGGCCGTGAATGATCCACAAAGCTCTTCTGAGCCCCTCCCCTGGAGGGAACTATTACCTTATGTTTCTCTTCACCATCTGTTTCTTTTCTGCAAAGCTTTTTGAAGCTCAGCCTCTTGGAACAAGAGAATAACAAAGATGAAATTTATTGCCATCGATCACTTTTATACAAAGCCAAATGTCTTCCAGCTACTCTGAATTGATTTTCTTTTCCCCCTTGAGAAAGTAGCAGAAAGGAGTTAGCAACCACGCAGGGGACCAAATCAATACAGAAGTGAGGGGAATTTCGTGGAAGTAATTGTGTGTAGAAAAGCAGAGAGCTCGCAGGACTAGTTAATAGAAGTAAGTTGCTTATTCAGCATTATTATCAACTCACTAGGTGGACTATAAAACCTTAGATTTTCTCCTTAATATGTGTCCCTGCTCCACTGTGCAAAGACTTCACTGTCATTCACTGCTTCCTTTCCATCATTCAGACCCAGTTAAGGCCTCCCATGACGACATTCAGGAGTGCCCACTGTACGTGTAGCATCATAATGTTAGGAGTAATGAGCTCGGGAGTCAGGCAAGAGCGTGATAATTGTAATGATAGTAATAAAATACTGTTACTTGAACACCGTTACTTATTTCCTCTGAGAGCTAGAAATATGTAATGGGTATACTTCCTTTCCACTTTGACCCCTCATAGACATTGATTACTGTGTCTTCCTTAAGGTATCTTTACATTTAAAAAAAAAAAACAAAACACTAAACTATATATAACTCAAACTTGGCCATTTTAACCATTTTTAAGTATACAATTCAGTGGCATGAATTGCAGTCACTGTATGGTGACACCGTCACCACTATTTTCAAAACTTTTCCATTAGTCCCAAAAGAAACTCTGTACCCACTAAACAATAGCCCGAGTACCCGATGCCCTCTGATCTACTTTTTCACTTTCACCTGCACTTTATTTTTTTTTCCTTCTGGTTTTATTGAGGTATAATTGGTACACAGCCCTGTGTAAGTAATGTGGACAACATAATGACTTGACTTACTTATATAGTGAAGTATTTACCACAGTAGGGTTAGTGGACATCTATCATTTCCTAGACACAACATTAAAGAAATAGAAAAGGATACATTTTTCTTGTGATGGAAACTTATAGGATTTACTCTCTTAACTCTCACATGTAACATACAGCAATGCTGAATATTGTTTATCAAGTTGTTACATCACTGAAAGTGAAAGTGTTAGTTGCTCAGTCATGTTTGACTCTTTGTGACACCATAGACAGTAACCTGCCAGGCTCCTCTGTCCATGGGATTCTCCAGGAAAGAATACTGGAGTGGGTTGCCATTCCCTTCTCCAGGGGTCTTCCCGACCCAGGTATCGAACCAGGGTCTCCTGCATTGCAGGCAAATTCTTAACCATCTGAGCCACCAGGAAGTGTTTAATTATCTTATAACTGGAAATTTATACCTTTTGATCTCCTTCATTCATTTCCCCTTTGACTAACCCCCCCACACACTTCTTTTTGTTTTTTTAATTTATTTTAATCAGAGGCTAATTACTTTACACTATTGTGGTGATTTTTGCCATACATTCACATGAATCAGCCATGGATGTACATGTGTTCCCCATCCTGATCCACCCTCCCACCTCCCTTCCCATCCCATCCTTCAGGGTCATCCCAGTGCACCAGCCCTGAGCACCCTGACTCATGCATCGAATCTGGACTGGTGATCTGTTTCACATATGATAATATACATGTTTCAATGCTATTCTCTCAAATCATCCCACCCTCGCTTTCTCCCACAGAGTCCAAAAGTCTGTTCTTTACATCTGTGTCTCTTTTGCTGTCTCACATATAGGGTCATTGTTAGGTCATTTAGAAACCATCTTTCTAAATTCCATATATATGCGTTAATATACTGCATTGGTGTTTTCTTTCTGACTTACTTCACTCTGTATAATAGGCTGTAGTTTCAACCACCTCATTAGAACTGATTCAAATGCATTCTTTTTAATAGCTGAGTAATACCCCATTGTGTATTGTATCACAGCTTTCTTATCCATTCATCTGCTGATGGACATCTAGGTTTCTTCCATGTCCTGGCTATTGTAAACAATGCTGCTATGAACATCCCCCTCTCCATCTGTAGTAGCCACAAATCTGACCTCTTTTTCTATGAGTTTGTTTTTGAACTGTAATTGATATTCATTATGTTAGTTCCTGGTACACAATTTAATTACTTGATGTTTCTGTACTTTTCAAAATGATCACCATGATAAGTCTCGTTGTCACCTGTTATCACACAAAGATATTGGATAATTATTCCTATATTCATACACTGTACATTTCATACCTGTGGTTCATTTACTTTATAATAAGTTTGCACCCTGTAATCTCCCTCACCTATTTCTCTTTTCCCCAGCCCCTTCCCCTCTGGCAAACACCTGTTCTCTGTATCTCTGGCTTTGTTTCTGTTTAGTTGTATTTGTTTTGTTTATAGATCCCATGTATAGGTGAAATCCTGCAGTACTTGTTTCTGTTTTTCTGACTGACTTCACTTAGCATTATACCCTTTAGGTCCTTCCATGTTGTTGCAGATAGCGTGATTTCATTTCTTTTTTATGGCTGAGTAATATTCCAGTATGTGTGTACGCACACACACATGTATGTATATATACATAATCACATCTTCTTTATCCAGTCATCTGCTGATGGGCACTTACATTGCTTTCATAACTTGGCTATTGTAACTAATGCTGCAGTGAACATAGGTGTGGATATATACTTTTGAATTAGTGTTTTTATTTTCCTCAGATAAGTACCCAGAAGTGGAATTGTATGATAGTTATATTTTTAACTAGTCGATTGTATGGTAGTTATATTTTTAATATTTTGAGAAATCTTGTACTGTTTTCCACTGTGACTGTATCAGTTTACATTCCCAGCAACAGTGTACAAAGGTGCCTTTTTCTCCATGTTCTTGCCCACTTTTTTATTTGTTGATAATAGCCATTCTGACAGGTGAGAGGTGATAACTCATTGTGCTTTTCATTTGCATTTTCTAAATGATGTTAAGCATCTTCTCATGTGCCTGTTGGCCAACTGCATGTCTTCCCTGGGAAAATATCTATTCAGGTCCTCTGCCCATTTTTTGGTTGGGTCGTATTTTGATGATTAGTTGTATGAGTTATTGTACATTTTAGATATTAACCCCTTGCTGGGTATATTTTTTGCAGATAGCTTCTTCCATTCAGTAGGTGGCCTTTCTGTTTTATTGAGTTTCTTTTGCTATGCAAAAGGATTTTAGTTTGATGTAGTCCCATTTGTTTATTTTTGCTTTTGCTTCTCTTCCCTGGTGGCTCAGATAGTAAAGCTTCTACCTACAATGCAGGAGACCTGGATTCAATCCCTGGGTCACGAAGATCTCCTGGAGAAGGAAATGGCAACCCACTCCAGTATTCTTGCCTGGAAAATCCCATGGACAGAGAGCCTGGTAGGCTGCAGTCCATGGGGTCGCAAAGAGTCAGAGACGACTGAGCGACTTCACTTTCTTTGTTTTATTTTTTCTCTTGCCTGAAGAGACATATTCAAAAAAATACACTTCTAAGACCAATGTCAGAGAGCATACTGCCTGTGTTTTCTTCTGAAAGTTTTATAGTTCATATCTTACGTTTAAGTCTTTACTCCATTTTGAGTGTATTTCTGTATGTGGTATGAGAAAATAGTCCAATCTGATTCGTTTACTTCCTTAGTTAGATATATTCCCAGGTATTTTTTTATGTGATTGTGAATGGGATTATTTTCTTAATTTCTCTTTCTGATAGTTTCTTGTTAGTGTATAGAAACACAATAGATTTCTGTATATTAATTTTGTATCCTGCAGCTTTACTGAATTCATTGATGAGTTCTAGAGGTTTTTGGTACAGTTTTAGAATTTCATATTGTAGTGTCATCTGCCAACAGTGACAGTTTTACTTCTTTCTTTCCACTTTGGATTCCTTTTGCTTATTTTCTTGTCTGATTGCTAGGACTTTCAATACTGTGGCGAATAAAAACTTCCACACAGCCCTCTGAAGTAACCGGCCCTTCTGACACTTTGATTTCAGGCTTTTAGCCTCCAGAACTGTGAGGCAATACATTCGACTAAATTTATAGTACTTTGTTATGGCAGCCCAAGCAAAATGGAGACAGTTCCCAAGTTTGGATTTATTCCTATTTTCAATCAGGATTTGGAAAAGCTGGGCTAATTCTCTTTTGTCTGATTTATCATGCTGGATCTACTTTGTAGGTTTCAAGTTCGAAACTCGTATGAGAGTTTCTCTTCACATTTTCCACCATGTATTTTGAAATCATTTGAATGTGACTGGTAATGTCTCCTTCCTTGAAACTTCTGATATTCATCTATTAGCGAGGTTTTTAAGAATTCACAATCCCTTTGGTTAGTATTTAAAATAGGTTTTGATGAATGAAAAAAAAATGCAGCTCTAGGTCCAAGGAAATCTGACAGGAGCAGCAGAATCACTGTGAGACAGGAAGACCACTCTTAGACTGTCCAGGTCTCTGTCTCCTTGGTGGGTAGAGCCTATCGGCTCAGCCATGCCTCGTGGAGCCACTGCCTCTTTCGGCATTTGGATTTGCTGTTTTTATTCCTGGAGCCCAACTGCAGAAATTAATGCCTGTCTGTATGGTTCTGTCAGAAGGTGCTCCATGTTTTTCAGAACAAAGTACCGATATGCCATGAAAAAACGTGCGTTGATATAATGTCTCTGTTTGAACTTTCAACCCACATTCACGTTGATCCCAGTTTCCTTTGGCCCTGGCATTCTGGAAGGGAGGGGGCCCCTCACCCATGGCCAGCACACTGACCAAGCCAGTGGTCACATGTAACTACAAATGTGTATGAACCGGAAGGACTCTCATATTCCCTTTGAGGTGGAGCAGGTTGTCTCCCCCTTAGCAGAATCAGCCTCCAGGTCAGGTCAGAGTCAAAGCTCAAAGATTACAGACCTTGAGGTAGTTGAGTTATGTGAGCAGATTCAGAAGGAAGCATGCATGAGTCAGAAAGAAATGCTCAGCAGGACCAGACAGATATTTTAGGCCATCTCTCTGCTTCTCAAGGTTACTCTGACCCCCCAGATTCCAGGAGCAAAATTGAAATAGAAGAATCCTGCTGCTCAGAGCAAGTGGAGGCAGCATGTGTGGTGAAAGGAACTAGGATTGGGGGCAGGCAGTCCTGGTTCAAGTCCTGGCTCCAAGTCCTGGCTCATCTGCTTATCTGCTTCTAGTTGGGTAACCTTGAGAAGACTGACTGATTCACCAATATGACCTTCACATCCTGCATCATAGCCACCTCATAGGGCTTCTGTTGAATGAGGTCATATTAGTAAATCTGTGCAGCTGACAGTTGACTGGCTTGAATGGTTCAGAGTGAGGTACAGCCATCCCCAGTATTTGTTGGGAGACCATAGGATACATGTGACCTGAGAGAAGCTCAAGGTGAGATTCCGGGAGAGTTTACATGAAAGAAAGCCCTGAATAATGGTTCCACCCAGCATAGTCTTGGGCTGGGATCACAGTTGGTACCAGATTGGGTTCCAGAGGGAATCCCAGATCGGAGAATCTCCTGCCCCGCTTTTCTGTGCCTGAGCCACTTTCCATCTGTCCTGAGGACCCTAGAATAGGGATATAGTCATTGGATCAGCTTCTGGATCCCACATGCTGTCAACTGTTTGAGGACACAGAACTAGGATGTGTCCTTATCAGCCTCTTAGTTTTCTTTCCATGTACCTTCTTTTGCCTGAATGCCCCGAGAGCCAGTGAAGAAGGTATGTTCATCACCCTGCCACCTTGAAATCTCCTTGGGTTCAAGGCCTGTGTGTATGAGATTAAATTTGTTCCAGTGTCAAAATAAGAAAGTTCAACAGCTTTAGCATTTTAAAAGACAAGAATGCTTGGGTAGAATAAGTGCCTTTGAAAAGGCAACTGTTTTTCTTCATGAAAGTTATTTCTGGGACAAAAATTAACATTCTGTCCCTTATGATGATCTGTGTAAATTTCAAATGCTTTTCCTTACAAAGGCTAGTGAAACTGAAATTCCACACCCTTCGAAACATGCCTAAGTTGGCTTCTCTTGGCAGAAATACAAAGTAGGAACAAGAATCCAAATCTGTGTGGCATATAAACGAAGAGGCAGAAATTCCGGGCACATTCCTATGATCACTGGCGCAGTTCCAGAATGAGGCCTTAAAATAGGATGAGCTTTTACAACTGCCTCCTCTATGTGGGCATACGTTCCATGCCCGGGGCCTCCTGCAGGACGCAGGCATGTCATTCAGTACCCCGTCTTAATACGTGAGTCACTGTCACAGAGAACAGTTTCCCAATGACCTTGACATGTCAGAGGTTTGACAATAGAGAGCCAGAGGCACCTTGAGAAGGTCACTGGTTGGAAATCCCTGTTAGTCAGTTTGGGACCTTTGTAATAGACTGGGTGCTTTAGACAATAGACATTTTCATGGTTCTGGAGACTGGGGAGTCCAAGGTCAAGGAAACAGAGTTGGTTTTTTGGTGAGGACTCTCCCTGGCTTGCAGGTGGTTGCCTTCTTGATATATTTACAGGTCATAGAGAACAGAAGCTCTGGTATCTCTTGCTCTTACTCTGCGGGCACTAACCCCATCATGGAGTTTCTACCCTCGTGACCTCATCTAAACTTGATTACCTTCTAAAGGCCCTGCCTCTACATACTGTCTCCGTACACTGGGGTAAGAATTCTGGGGACACTCAGACATGGAGTCTATAACTCCCAGCAGCTCCAAAAACCCTTGAGTGGCCAAATGATTTCCTTTAGAAATATTTCTTAAGCTTTCCTTTTTTTGTGCTAAGAAATCCTGAATACAATCAGGAGAACAATCACTGGCTGCAAATTAGAGTCTCTAAACTCTGAGTTGGTTGATGAATGACAGCTGGGAGGAAAGCCCTTGTCCAGGAACAGGGTGTCTTGTTCAATCTTTTGATTCAAGGGTTAGATGAAGAACCTTGGCCTATCAAAGGTGCCAGTAGCACGAGGCTTACCCAGAGGGGATGGGTGTGAGAATTAGATTTCCAGAAAGCAACTTGGGCTGAAGCAGTGAGTCAGATCTTAAAGGTGAAATTTAATGGAGCTGGCTTTGTGAGACTATGCACTTGAATTTGAAAAATATAAAAACTACTTAAGTAGAAATTGGGGACGATGCCTTTAATAGCATTTTGGGTGGAGAAGACACACATTCCAGTCAAAACTGGTTTCATGTGAATGGAAAATGTGGTGTCTCTGCTGAAAAAGGCAGAGACAGTAATAATAGAAGCATGTCACCTGGAGGGAAGGAGATAATAGCCTGCTCACACCCGCCTGTACCCTGTGTCCCCGTCCAGACCTCACTCTCAAAGATGGGAACGGGCTCACTGGGCCGTGTGCAGAGGCAGTTTCACGCAGGATGGTGCAGAGATGCGTAGCTTTGCACTTAGAGAGTTCCACAAACCAGTGAATGGGCAGCCTGTAAAAAGGATAACTTGGAGCCCAGTTGCTGCTTTCAGGTGTCATGAGGGAAAAGAATAAACCTAAATTTATTTGGCGTGACATATTAGGGAAAGACTAAGGAAACTAATGAAAGCTACCGGGGCGTAGATTTTAATCTAATTGAAAACTTTGCATAGTTGGAAATATACTTAACACTTCTTGTGCTTCTCACAGCCAGGGCCTGGACATCCTGACAAGGGTTCACTTCAGAAATCTTTAAACTCGGTGTCTCATTGTGTGTTAGGTTTAGGTTCAGCTGGGAAGTTTAAGAAATCCCAAAGTAACAGTGACTTAAAACCACACAGGGCTTTATACCTTCCTCACATGCAAACCAAAATAAGAACAGAAAATTCTAGAGGCAGGAGACAAGGCAGGCTCTTATGTGTCTCTTTACCCGCCTTCCTGAGCTGCCTCAGGGGCCAAGACGGCGTCTCGTGTGGGGAAGGAAGTAAAAGCGGGGAGAAAGGGTTCACTTCTTTCCTTTCCAGAAGCTTCCACACCACCCTCACTGGCCTGACTGAGCCCAAGTTGGAGTCTGAGAAATGCAGACTTGGTGTGCGTGATGATGCTCCAGTCTAAAAAGGGAATCCTCGTGGAGGCAAGAGGGGATGGATGTGCAAGGCGGCGGAATTTTGGCCACACTCTGGCGAAGACCGCAGCCTCCACATTTCTTCCCCTTGTTTCACTGTTCCTTCTGCGGCTCCTCTGCCGCCTTCACGCAGGCCGCTGCTCCTGGATCCCGCCGGCTTCCTCTAGCCTCCCGGCCGTGCCCCTGCTGCTTTCCCTCAGCAGCCAGGGCTCTCAGCTGCATCATCTGTCCTGTTTACTTTCCCGGGAGCATCCTCTGCTCCCCTTTCCCCCACCTGCCTTCACCACACTCACCAGTTCAGTTCTACCCCTGGATCTAGAACCTACCTTTTACCCTTCTAGATGGGAAAGGTCTAGCTTTCCTGGAAGTTATGACAAAACTGTGGATATTGGTGTATTTGTTAAGTGACTGAGAATGAAACTCAGTAGCTGAATCTTCAGTTGTTCTGTTTTCTTTTAACAGTATGTTTATTTTTCTGTATGTGTTTCTGGAGTAGAATGAGCAAGAAGGACCACAGAAGGTCTTAGACCAGAGGGTGACATAGAGTCACACGAGTGAGAGTAAGGATTTGGGAATTGATTGTGTTGTGATGCTGTATTTACTTTCAGAGAATGGGAATCTCTGGCTTATCAAAGGAGCACTATGTGTGCTCAGTCATGTCCAACTCTGTGACCCCATGGACTATAGCCCACCAGGCTCCTCTGTCCATGGATTTTCCAGGCAAGAATACTGAAGAGGGTTGCCATTTCCTACTCCAGGGAATCTTCCTGACCCAGGATTCGAACCTACAGCTCTTGCATCTCCTACATTGGCAGGCAGATTCTTTACCACTGAGGCACCTGCAAAAAGAAGATATAATGCAGTGGATTTGGTGCTTATAAAATCTTTGGAAAGGTTGGAGGAATGGGTTCTCAGTGGATCTCTGGGAGTACCTTCCAGAAAAGCTCCCTCACAAGGGCATGCCGTGGACACTGCTCTTCTGCCAGGGTTGGGAAGGTAGGGAGTCAGGGGCTCACTGATGCTGCAGGTGCTGTTCTCTGGAGCACATGGCCACCACTGGGATCAGGGAGCCAGAAGCTGCTGCTTCTGCACCTGCCCATCTGCATCCAGCACACTGGTGCCTAGATACTGAGCTGCCGCGCAGAAAACACAACAAAAACAAAACACACCCATGACACTGCTTTCTACCGGCAGCAGGGAAGAAGTGGCTGTCGTTTATAGCCTCTGTGTCGGATCTGCCTTCATCCTAACCTACAGAATCTAACATAGTCCAGAACATCACTGCAAGGTAGTTTTAAGGCCTGTGTGCTAGAGAAGTTCAGAGTTAATGTTGAGTGTCAACCCACAATATCAAGTGCAGGTGGGAAGATTTCTAAGTGCTTAAGCAGAGAAACAAAGACATGATTTGACTTAACCTTTCCAAAGATCACTGTGGCATCTCTGGGAAAGGACCTCAGGAGAGAGCAAGAGAGGACGAGGTCAGGAAATGAGGGGCATCCATTGGAGGATATCATAAATAATAGGTGAGAGGTAAGGGGCTGGGCTCACACCTGGAAGGCAGTGGTGCAGGTGAGAAGAGTGGGAAGATTTGGTGGGGGTGGTTTGAAAGTAGAAAGTCAAACACATCCGATGGTTTGGATATTGGGGTATAAGGAAAAGAGGAGACAAGAATGAATCCAGAGCTGTTGGCCTGAGCAATTAGAAACCATTCCCTGAGATGGGGAAGACCGCGAGAGAATCAAATTAGTCAGGGAAGTAGAAGCTGTAAGTAGAGATGTCATGTAGTCATGGAGAGAATCATCACCTAGGTGGCACTTGTAGTCATAAGACCCAATGAACTGAAGTATGTATGTTTATTAGAAAAGAAGCTGGAGGACTGAGCCCCAGGGCATTGCAGTGTTTAGATGGCAAGACAGACGGGAAAAAGGATTCATGTAGCATAGGAAAGTGAGAAGGGCTGGCCAGTAAAGTAGGAGGATTGAGACAGCAAGTTCTAGAATCCAGAAGAGAGAGCAAGTCGAGGAGGAGGAACTTAGCCTTTGTGTCTGACACTGCTGGTGGGCTGTGTCCCCAAGGAGTGGAGCTGACAGCGGTCAGGGCGTGGATTTTGGTGGAACAGTGAAAACAAAATCCGGATTGGAGGAGGTTCCGGAAAGAAAGCAAATTCAGACAGTGCTTTGAAGAAAATTTACTGTGAAAGGGAGCGGAGAAATGATTTAGGAGCTTGATGTGGATGCTTACGGGATTGTTTTTCAAGTTGGTCATTTTAGTAGAGCAGGTGTGTTTGCTGATGGGAATAGTCCAGGACTGAGGGAAAATTTGATGACTAAAGTAACACTTTATTATATATTTTGGGCTCTGTTTTTTTTCTGCTTGACATTATGAGTATTTTCCTGTTATGATTTTTGCAGATGACTTTTAATAACTGTATTATATTACCTGGGATGAACATAATGCTTATAAAAGCCTTCTCCTTTTGTTGTGTTTGGGCCGTTTGGTCTTTTTGCTACTATAAATAACACGAGGAGGAGCATGTCTCTTATTTGTCTCCCTGCCTTTGTCTATTTTTATCATTTCTGGCTGAGGGGTTTAAATATTTTAAAGTCTCATATATTGACATGTTTGCTTTCCAAAAGTCATCTTCCCAGTTTTCAGTTGGAATTTAAACACTTTTCTTTCAAAGGTCAGTTTTTCATTCCAATCCTAAAGAAAGGCAATGCCAAAGAATGTTCAGACTACCGCACAATTGCACTCATCTCACATGCGCCCAAAGTAGTGCTCAAAAATTTCCAAGTAGGCTTCAACAGGACGTGAACTGAGACTTCCAGATGTTCAAGCTGGATTTAGAAAAGGCAGAGGAACCAGAGATCAAATTGCCAACATCCATTGGAACATGGAGAAAGCAACAGAGTTCCAGAAAAACATCTACTTCTGCTTCATTGACTACACCAAAGTCTTTGACTGCGTGGATCACAACAAACTATGGAAAATTCTTCAAGAGATGGGAATACCAGACCACCTGACCTGACTCCTGAGAAATCTGTATGAAGGTCAAGAAGCAACAGTTAGAACTAGACATGGAACAACAGACTGGTTCCAAATCGGGAAAGGAGTACATCAAGGTTGTTATATTGTCATCCTGCTTATTTAACTTATATGTAGAGTACATCATGTGATATGCCAGGCTAGATAAAGCAGAAGCTGGAAACAGGATTGCCAGGAGAAATATCAGTAACCTCAGATACACAGATGACCCCACCCTTATGTCAGAAAGTAAAGAGGAACTAAAGAGCCTCTTGATGAAAGTGAAAGAGGAGAGTGAAAAAATTGGCTTAAAACTCAACATTCAGAAACTAAGATCGTGGCATCTGGTCCCATCACTTCATGGCAAATAGATGGGGAAACAGTGGAAACAGTGTCAGACTTTATTTTTCTGGGCTCCAAAATCACTGCAGATAGTGATTGCAGCCATGAAATTAAAAGACGCTTGCTCCTTGGAAGGAAAGCTATGGCCAACCTAGACAGCATATTAAAAAATAGAGACATTACTTTGCCAACAAAGGTCTGTCTGCTGCTGCTGCTGCTGCTGCTGTGTTGCTTCAGTCGTGTCCGACTCTGTGCGACCCCATAGACGGCAGCCAACCAGGCTTCCCGTCCCTGGGATTCTCCAGGCAACAACACTGGAGTGGGTTGCCATTTCCTTCTCCAATGCATGAAAGTGAAAAGTGAAAGTGAAGTCGCTCAGTTGTGTCCGACTCTAGCGACTCCATGGACTTCAGCCTACCAGGCTCCTCCATCCATGGGATTTTCTAGGCAAAAGTACTGGAGTGGGGTGCCATTGCCTTCTCCGAAAGGTCTGTCTAGTCAAAGCTATAGTTTTTCCAGTAGTCATGTATGGATGTGAGAGTTGGACCATAAAGAAAGCTGAGTGCTGAAGAACTGATGCTTTTGAACTGTGGTGTTGGAAAAGACTCTTGAGAGTCCCTTGGACTGCAAGGAGATCAAACCAGTCTATCCTAAAGGAAATCAGTCCTGAATATTCACTGGAAGGACTGATGCTGAAGCTGAAACTCCCATATTTTGGCCACCTGATGTGAAGAACTGATTCATTATAAAAGACCCTGATGCTGGGAAAGATTGAAGGCAGGAGGAGAAGGGAACAACAGAGGATGAGATGGTTGGATGACATCACCGACTCAATGGACATGAGTTTGAGTAAGCTCCGGGAGTTGGTGATGGACAGGAAAGCCCGGCGTGCTGCAGTCCACGGGGTTGCAAAGAGTCGGTCACGACTGAGCGACTGAAGTGAACTTTCTTTCAAAGAGCATAGCAGCTTCTCTAGACCTGACTTCTAGCTCGGTGTCAAGCTGATATATTTGTTAAATATTGGAAGTTCAGGAAAATTCCCCAAATGACCCCACATCACTTCAACAAAATTGCTTAGAAGCAGTTGATAAAATTTCACTGCCAAGAATTGTTCTTTTTGCTTTATATATATTTTATAAAGTTCCCCAGTGGGAGAGCTGAGTTACACTGAAAAAAAAAAAAAGAATCATTAAGTGAGGAATTTTATCTAGATCTTTCAGTTGTTACTTGTGAAACTGACTGATGTTCTTTAACTGCACACACAGAACTTTTCTGACAGTCCTACTTATTGCTTCAGAATGGCTTAATGCTTCAAATAAAAGTCTAGATGACTTTTTCCAGTTCTCCCCAAATGAGAGGGGATGTGAATAGGTGGTAAGTATATAATTGTCTTGAGTTGGGGGACAAGTGAAAGAGTAAAAGAAATGAAGCTGTTAGCAGTGAGTCACTAGAATGTTTTAATTTTCTGAAACTGAAAGGTTTCTTAATTTGTGCCATAGAATTAAAGAGAAGGAAAAATTTACTTCACAGCTGCCTCATATGCACACCCCAAAACACAACATACTGCTGCTGCTGCTAAGTCGCTTCAGTTGCATCCAACTCTGTGCGACCCCATAGACGGCAGCCCACCAGGCTCCCCCATCCCTGGGATTCTCCAGGCAAGAACACTGGAGTGGGTTGCCATTTCCTTTTCCACAAAACACAGCATAATCATAGATAATTTCCTACTTTTCTGCAGTCTCCCTTTGGAACTATAGATAGTCAAAATCTTAACCTTTTGAATTGATGCTTTTGAACTTTGGTGTTAGGGAAGACTCTTGAGAATCCCTCCGACTGCAAGGAGATCCAACCAGTCCATCCTAAAGGAAATAAGTCCTGAATATTCACTGGAAGGACTGACTGATGCCGAAGCTGAAACTCCAATACTTTGGCCACCTGATGTGAAGAACTGACTCATTAGAAAAGACCCTGCTGCTGGGAAAGACTGAAGGCAGGAGGAGAAGGGAACGACAGAGGATGAGATGGTTGGATGACATCACTGACTCAATGGACATGAGTTTGAGTAAAGTCCAGGAGTTGGCGGTGGACAGGGAGGCTTGGCATGCTACAGTCCATGGGGTTGCAAAGAGTCGGACACAACTGAGTGACTGAACTGAACTGACTGAAAATCTTAACGACACTGATGTTCTGATTTTGATGTGCTGAAAATGTGCATAATTTGTAGTTTTAATTTTCTGTATATTATTATTTGTACAGGCTACATGGCCCACTCCAGTACTCTTGCCTGGAAAATCCCATGGATGGAGGAGCCTGGTAGGCTGCAGTCCATGGGGTTGTGAAGAGTTGGACACAACTGAGCAATTTCACTTTCACTTTTCACTTTCATGCATTGGAGAAGGAAATGGCAACCCACTCCAGTGTTCTTGCCTGGAGAATCCCAGGGATGGGGGAGCCTGATGGGCTGCCGTCTACGGGGTCGCACAGAGTCCAACACGACTGAAGTGACTTAGCAGCAGATGGCCTTAAAGAATAAAATGGGGTGTTTTTTTTTTTTTGCTTTTTTTTGATAATGGAAGTTAATTACAGCATTTACAATCATTTTAGATCCTGTTATAAAAGCCCAAAAGAAAACCACTCAATGACAATGTAGAGCTTTTGAAAAACAAAGTTCTCCTTTTCGGTGTAGGTTCTCAAACTCTTATCTGCATTTCCAGGATTTAAAAAATTAAGCTCGAAAATTGAAAATCTTTTCGTAGCTTATTTGGCTGTGAAATCTGACCTTAGCTGACATGAGGCTATGGTTGGTCTTAATTCATCCACATTTTGTATAAATATTCATGCATTTTCTATGCAGAGTTATTAATGTATTTGACTACTGATGCTGCTTTAGAACACTGATGAAAAATTCTAAATATGAAGGCACCTATGACTCCAAGGGTTTCCAAAGAGGGATGTTGAACCCGAGTTACTTTTCCTTTCCAGTTCTAATATATTGCTCACTAATGTCTACTCCTTTGAATATACTTGGTGAGATGTACAGATCTGATTGATAACTGAGTTCTAAAATAGAGTCTAAGTGTAAACTAGGACTAAGTAGCACCAGCACTATATTCCTACTTTTCTGTTGAAATTCATTATGCCCAGTCAAAATAGTAAAAGGGTTTTGATGATTACAGAATAATCATCAAAGTCTGGTTAAAGTATCATAGGTATTTTCATTTTTATTCTTAGGTCCCTCCCAGCACATATGTATATTCTTGATATTTTTGACATATAATTGATAACTTTTATCAATTTACTGATAAGAGGGAATTTATTTCTATGGCCAAATTGTTCCTGATTGAGTTTGTGGACACAAGTGAACTGGTATTAGTGGCAGTAGTATTGGCATTGTATAACAATTCCCTATGACTGTGGCAGTATGGGCACATGACTCAGACTGGCCAGTAGAATATTTTATCTCCGCACAGCCATTTCCTCCAGGGTAGGAGTGAGCATCTCATCCAACAGGGATGATTCTGGGATTGATTCAGATGCTGAGAATAAGCGACAAGGGAGGAGAGATCTCATTTTCTGAGACCATCACCTTAAAGAACTGCCGAGCAGTCATGAGCATCATTTTATACAGAGTCTGACCTCCAATTAGGTGATGACAAGCAGAGTCAAATAGAGCTGAGAAATGGAGAGACAGGGAGAGGACAAAGAGTGTAAGAGAGGAGGAAATACTTGATGACATCTTTTGAACATCTTCATCAAACTGTGCCTGAAATTACAAAATGACTTTACCAGTGATGTGAGCAAACAAATGCCATTTTGGTTTTATCTATTTTGGATTGACCTGTTTATTTCATTCAATACAATGACTCAAGATTCATCCATGTTGTAGCATAATAGTATTTTTTAAGGTAGAATGACGTTCCATCTTAAAAAAAATAAGGTGGAATAATATTCTTTTTTAAGGTAGAATAATACTCCATTGTGTGTGTGTGTATATATATGTATATATATATATCATATTTCAATTCATTCATACATCAATGGACATTTAAGTCTATTTAAGTCCTGCATCTTGATTAGCATGAATAGTGCTACAGTGTATGAGGGAACACTAATATCTCTTTGAGATTCTGATTTTTGTTCTTTTGGATAAACACCCAGAAGTAAGTTTGCAGGATCATATGGTACTTCTAATTTTAATTGTTTTAGCAATATCCATATTGTTTTCTGTAGTAACATTTTTGCCATTTTGCATTCCCACAACAGAGTATAGGAGTTCCCACATCCTTGCCAACACTTGCTGTCTGTCTTTTTTTTTTTAATAGTCATCCTAAGAAGTATGAGGTTGTAACTCATTGTGATTTTCACTTGCATTTCCCTGGTTAGTGATGTTGAGTGCCTTTTTGTATGCTTTTTTGGTATTTGGAGAAATGTCTGTTCTAGTCCTTAGCACATTTTAAAATTGAGTTATTGGTTATTTTGCTGTTGAATTGTAGGAGTTCATTATATAGTTAGGAAATTAACACATTATTGGATATAATTAGCACACATTTTCTCCATTTCATAGTTTGCCTTTTCACTTTTTTTGTTTTAATTTAATTTAATTTTTTAACTCCTTTTCACTTTTATTTCCTTTCACGTAGTTTAATTTTCTTACTTGTGCTTTGTATTCTTGTGATCTGTGCCTTTGGTGTCATGTCTATGAAAGCATTGCCAAGACCAAAAGCTTTTATCCTGTGTTTTCTTCTAGGAGTTTTATGGTTTTAGGTCTTATGTTTTCATTGATCCATCTGTCTTATCTTTATGCCAGGACCATACTGTTTTTAATTACTGTTCAGTTCAGTCACTCAGTTGTGACCAACACTTTGTGACCCCATGGACTGCAGCACGCCAGGCCTCCCTGTCCATCACCAACTCCCAGAGCTTACTCAAACTCATGTCCATTGAGTCGGTGATGCCATCCAACCATCTCATCCTCTGTCGTTCCCTTCTCCTCCTGCCTTCAATCTTTCCCAGCATCAGGGTCTTTTCTAATGAGTCAGTTCTTCACATCAGGTGGCCAAAATATGGGAGTTTCAGCTTCAGCATCAGTCCTTCCAGTGAATATTCAGGACTGATTTCCTTTAGGATAGACTGGTTTGATCTCCTTGCAGTCCAAGGGACTCTTAAGAGTCTTCTCCAACACCACAGTTCAAAAGCATCAGTTCTTCAGCACTCAGCTTTCTTTATGGTCCAACTCTCACATCCATACTTGACTACTGGAAAAATTATAGCTTTGACTAGATAGACCTTTGTTGGCAAAGTAATGTCTGTCTAGGTTGGTCATAGCTTTCCTTCCAAGGAGCAAGCGTCTTTTAATTTCATGGCTGCAGTCCCCATTTGCAGTGATTTTGAAGCCCAAGAAAATAAAGTCTGTCATTGTTTCCATTGTTTCCCCATCTATTTGCCATGAAGTGATGGGACCAAATGCCACGATCTTAGTTTCTGAAAGTTGACTTTTAAGCCAACTTTTTCACTCTCCTCTTTCACTTTCATCAAGAGGCTCTTTAGTTCTACTTCATTTTCTGTCATAGGGGTGGTGTCATCTGCATATCTGAGGTAGCTTTTTAATGTATTTTGAAACCAGGACATGTGATGCCACTAGCTTTGTTCTTTCTTCTCAACACAGTTTTGGCTATTCAGAATTATTTGTGGTCCCATTTGAAAGCTTTTCCTCTAAGATCAGTAGCAGGCAAGGGTGCCCACATTCAGCACCTCTGTTCAATATAGTGTTGGACATCCTAGCCAGAGCAGTTAGGTAAGAAAAAAGAAATAAAAGGCATCCAAATGGGAAAGGAAGAAGTAAAATTTTCCCTGTTTTCAGATGAAATGATCTTTTATATATTAATAGATATTTATATATAATATGTATATATTATATGTGTAAGAACTCCACAAAAATCTGTTAGAGCTAATAAATGAACTCAGTAAAGTTGTAGGATACAAAATCAACATGCAAAAATTTGTTATATTTCTGTACAGTAACAATAAATTATCTGAAAATGAAAGTAAGTGAACAGCCCCACTTATAACATCATCAGAAAGAATAAAATACTTCAGAATAAGCTTAAGTAAGAAGGTGAAAGATTTTTACTTTGAAAACTACAGAACAGTGATGAAGGAAATTAAAGACGCAAACAAATGGAAAGACATCCTTGTTTATGGATTGAAAAACTTAATATTGTTAAAAGGCCCCGCATTGTACAAAACAATTTGCAACTTCATTGCCGTCCCTATCAAAATTCATGTGACATTTTTTATAGAAACAGAAAAAGCAACTCCAAAATTCATATGAATCAGAAAGAACTCCAGATAACCAAATCAGTCTCTAAAGTGTTTGCTGTGATGTGATCATCACATAATGAAAAATCTCTCTAATAAGAAGACGTGGGATCCACCTCTTGATGGAGACATGCAGAGATACATAGGAGCTGGCACACAGACACTGCTTTTTCACGTCTCTTTCCAATTCCATGTTCAGTGATGTCATGTGGTGATTAGAAATCAGATATAACAGGAGTATTACACTACAGAAACTGGCCAATTCTACAAGTAAGGAATTTTATTTGGAAGGCCAGTCATTAAAGTTTTAAAGCATACCACTGCCTACATGTAAATGAACCTGGTAGCTCGTTTTACATTTTTGTGAATTAGTATATACATAAAACAGTCTATATAATGTAGTGATATTAATGTAATGAGTCTTAATGTTTGTTTCATAAAAACTCACTTTCATTCAGTCTAATAACTTGGAGTTATGAAATCAAAGATTTAAGTAGATCTCTAATTAAAACAAGTAGGATAATTTAAGAAACTGAAATTAAGGAAGTATTCCTCCTCAAGCTAGATTTTGACAAGAAATACAAATTTCAAAGAGGGCTATTTTGAGACATAGAATTTGTTCTTTAAACTAGTAAATGGGTTTCAGAGATTAGGATGCCAAGTGTGTTTACTGAGGTGTCATGTAATGTGGGGCCTCCCTGGGAGTATAAGGCCCAGCATTCTAGTTTCCTGTTAGTTCATGCTGACTTTTCACTTGAAAAGTATGGTCACTTTCTCCCTAAGCCCTCAGAACATTGCACCAAGCTACCGTAGAAGCAGATTGCTGAGACAGTGCTTCACTGTAATTGACATTCCAGTTGAGCTATTTCAAATCCAGAAAGATGATGCTGTGAAAGTGCTGCACTCAATATGCCAGCAAATTTGGAAAACTCACCAGTGGCCACAGGACTGGAAAAGGTCAGTTTTCATTCCAATCCCTAAGAAAGGCAATGCCAAAGAATGCTCAAACTACTGCATAATTGCATTCATCTCACATGCTAGTAAAGTAATACTCAAAATTCTCCAAGCCAGGCTTCAACAATACGTGAACCATGAACTTCCAGATGTTCAAGCTGGCTTTAGAAAAGGCAGAGGAACCAGAGGTCAAGTTGCCAACATCTGTTGGATCATTGAAAAAGCAAGAGAGTTCCAGAAAAACATCTATTTCTGCTTGATTGACTATGCCAAAGCCTTTGACTGTGTGGATCACAACAAACTGTGAAAAATTCTTCAAAAGATGGGAATTACCAGACCACCTGACCTGCCTCTTGAGAAATCTGTATTCAGGTCAGGAAGCAACTGTTAGAACTGGACATGAAACTACAGACTGGTCGCAAATTGGGAAAGGAGTATTTCAAGGCTGTATATTGTCACCCTGTTTACTTAACTTATATGCAGAGTACCTCATGAGAAATGCTGGACTGGATGAAGCATAAGCTGGAATCAAGATTGCCAGGAGAAATATCAATAACCTCAGATATGCAGATGACACCACCCTTATGGCAGAAAGTGAAGAAAAACTAAAGAGGCTCTTGATGAAAGTGAAAGAGGAGAGTGAAAAAGTTGGCTTACACCTCGCCATTCAGAAAACTAAGATCATGGCATCTAGTCCCATCACTTCATGGCGAATAGATGAGGAAACAATGGAAACAGTGACAGACTTTATTTTCCTGGGCTCCAAAATTGCTGCAGATGGTGACTGCAGCCATGAAATTAAAAGACACTTGCTCCTTGGAAGAAAAGTTATGACCAACCTAGACAGCATATTAAAAAACAGAGATGTTACTTTGCCAACAAAGGTACGTCTAGTCAAGGCTATGGTTTTCCAGTAATGTATGGATGTGAGAGTTGGACTATAAAGAAAGCTGAGCGCCAAAGAATTGATGCTTTTGAACTGTGGTGTTGGAGAAGACTCTTGAGAGTCCCTTGGACTGCAAGGAGATCCAACTAGTCCATCCTAAAGGAAATTATTCCTGAATATTCATAGGAAGGACTGATGCTGAAGCTGAAACTCCAGTCCTTTGGCCACCTGATGCGAAGAACTGACTCATTAGAAAAGACCCTGATGCTGGGAAAGATTGAAGGTGGGAAGAGAAGGGGACGACAGAGGATGAGATGGTTGGATGGCATCACTGACTCAATGAACATAATTTGAGTGAACTCTGGGAGTTGCTGATGGACAGGGAAGCCTGGTGTGCTGCAGTCTGTGGGGTCGCAAAGAGTGGGACACGACTGAGTGACTGAACTGAACTGGCTTTAAATACTGTCATATGCTGAAGAGTCCAATTCATATCTCCAGCCCAGACCTCTCCCTGATCTTTAGATTCATGTATCTGATTAATTACCTGATACCTCCGTTTGGATATCTGGTAATACCTCAAACATATCATGTTCAAACTTCATCTGTCCTTTCTCTCCCCTACAGCGTGTATCTGCTTCTCCTACAGCCTCTGCCTTCTCAAGAGATATTAACTCCATCTGCCATTCGTTCAGACCCTCAGAGCTGTCTTACTCTTTTTCTCTCTCAGCTCACATCCAGTTCATCAGCACAGCACGTTGGCTTGGCCATCAGAGTATCCAGAGTCTTGCTGCTTCCTGCGGCCGCTGTTGCTGTCTCCCTGGCCAGTGGCACTGTCCTCTCTCCTGTGTCATCACTGTGGTCTTAACCCTTCTGCCTGCTTCACCCTTTCACTCTTTCCACAGGTGATTGCTAACACAGAACCCAGAGTGAGCCTGTTAGATCCTAATGGATCACGTCACTGTCCTGCTCAAAACCTCTGTGCCTTCCCATTCCATGCACAGTAGAGGTCTGCATCCCTACAGTGACCTGCCAAGCACTGAGGACTTGCTGTTGCTTCCTCTCTGACCTCGTCTCCTACCACTCTTCTGCTCCCTCACTCCGTTTCAGCCACATTGATCTCTTGTAGCTGTTCCAACACATCAGACGTATTTCCATCTCAGGGCCTTGGCATCTGCTGCTGCTTCCACCAGAATGCTCACTTCTCAGTCATCTGTGTGCCTGGCTCCCTCCTCTCACTGAGGCCAGATGCTGTCTTCTCACGCAGGGTTTCCCCGACCCTATTCAAAGATCGCAAAACATCTCTCCAAGTCTAAGCACATTCTGTCCTCCTGTCCTGCCTTAGTTTTTCCCAAAGCAATTAACATTTGGCCTGTAGTGGTCTTCTTACAAGCCAAGCATCTCAAACTGTGCCAGGCACGTTATGGATGCTAATAAATATTTGTTGGAAGAAGATCAGTGGATCACTTGGAGGAAGATGCATTGTGTCTTCTCCCAAAAGGGACACTGGGACAGTGAGGAGCCAGAGGGCAGGGTGCTGCCTTCAGAAGAAGCAGTCTCCCATATGAGTGCAGTTTCTCTTCTCTGGCCTAAATGACTAAAATCAAGCATGACCATAGAAACAGTAATTACCACATACATGAGAAGACAGGCTATGAGTGGAAATTGCAGAATCAGTTAGGTTGCCAATTTAGGTTACCCCAAGTCTGTGGACTACAGGAGTCAGATACAGAATGCAGAACAGTTGCTGTGAGTTGTATAAATATATAAAGGACATAGTTATAAAAAATACAAGGAATCAATATAGAAACTTGAAAAAAACACGGAATCAAAACTTTAGGAAATGGAAAACTGAATTGTTGATGTCAGATCACAGTGAGTGAGTTCCACAGCAGATTAGTTTCAACCAAGGAGAAGATGTATCTGAAGAACTTAGCTGAATTTACTGAAGAGAGATGACAAGAAGGAAAATATGAAAGAAAGGTTAAGGGACAAGGAGGGTTGAGTGAAAAATTCTAACTTGTAAGCAATTGGTGTCTCAGGAGGTTAAAGAGAGAAAATTGAGGGGAAATAGTTTAAATGAGAATGACTGCAAATTTTGCAAAATTTAAATGACATCTAAGAGGACTGAGGAAGTACAGTGTATCTCAAGGAGGATACTAAAGAGAAGCCCACACCTAGAAAGACTGCAGAGGATCTGCAAACACCAAAGGAGAGGAGAAGATCTTAGGAACAGTTACAGAGAGAGGACAGACTGTGGCGTCATGAGAGCAGACTTATCAATGGCAGAAGTGGACCTTAAAATACAGCGGAATGAAAATTACAAGTTGTAGTGAGGATAAGTCAGCCAGAACCCAGCATTCCACAATACTAACTCAGGGATAAAAACAACACAAACTATTTATAAATTTACAGTATCTGTAAAGGGGAATGTCTACTACAAAGAAACTTATTTCAAAAGAACTCTTACGTTATTGACTTCAAAAAGACCCTGCAATTCTCCAGGCCAGAATACTGGAATGGGTAACCTTTCCCTTCTCCAGGAGATCTTCCCAACACAGGGGTCAAACCCAGGTCTCCCGAGTTGCAGACAGAACTCTTTACTGTGTGAGCCATCAAGGAAGCCCTCAAAGAGAAGGAAAATGATTCCAAAAGGACAGTTGGGGTTGCAGGACCGAAGGGTAGACAGTAAAAGGGTGAATACTTAGATAAATCCTTACAGGTGTCGTCTGTATAAAATTACAAGAGTGGCTGAAAAGCATGAACAAGCCTCTCAGAACTCCAGGGTCTCCCTGCCCTGTGCCACCACAGAGCCTCTGGCCCCGCCAATACGCCTATTGCCTTTCTCTGCTGAGCCTCCCAGAGTCTCGCTCTGCCCACACTCGGCTGAGTGTCTGCTTGCAGTCTCCAGGGCGTTTCAGTGCACTTTTCTGGCGCTCTTTGTTAGTGTGGCTTACGTCTTCCGTAGCCTTGCCCATAGCAGCACCAGCGCAGAGTCGGCCACCTCGCCCTCAACGGCCTCTGTTTCGGCACCATGTTTCTGCTGCCATTTAGGAAGTGCCCCAGCAGAAACCAGCATGAATATCGAGCTCACTGTGTGTTTCCTTTTCTCAAAGATCATAACCTTGTGCTGCTTATTGTCCATTGCCTGAAAATGGTTGCTTTCCCATATTTTATACAGGTTTATAGTTGTTTACAGCAGAAGAATAAGTTACTTGCTACTCCCCCATGGCCAGTACTAAATCCCTAATCATTAATTTTTTAGCCTATAGCCTTTTCTGTGGCTGTAAATGATAAATTATAGCATATAAGGCTATCAATTTTCTTCAAAGCACTGTTTTTATTGCATTCCCACAAATTTTATGTAATGCTTTCAGTGTAAGTCAATTCCAAGTTTGACTTTCTTCATCATTCATTGTAGTTTCTTTTTTGATGTGTGACTTACTTAAGATTGCATTTTTAAACAAAAGACATGTACATAAATCTTTGAAGCCACTTTATCCTGTAAAGCCATAAATAGGGAACAACCCAAAGGAGCGTCAACAGAATAAATTGTATATTATTACAGTGGAATTGTACTTAACAATAAAAATCACAAACCAAAACTGTAGCATAATATTGTAGAATAGATGCCAGACATGAAAGAGAAGAGAGTGTATGATGCCTTTTAATAATAAAGTCTATAATAGTCCAAACCAATTGATGGAATTAGAAATCAGAAATGTTGGTTACCTTGGGTTTGAGGTGACAATATGCAGAGTACATCAGGAGAAATGCTGGGCTGGAAAAAGCACAAGCTGGAATCAAGATTGCCAGGAGAAATATCAATAACCTCAGATATGCAGATGACACCACCCTTATGGCAGAAAGTGAAGAGGAACTAAAAAGCCTCTTGATGAAAGTGAAAGAGGAGAGTGAAAAAGTTGGCTTAAAGCTCAACATTCAGAAAACGAAGATCATGGCATTTGGTCCCATCACTTCATGGGAAATAGATGGGGAAACAGTGGAAACAGTGTCAGACTTTATTTTTGGGGCTCCAAAATCACTGTAGACGGTGATTGCGGCCACAAAATTAAAAGACGCTTACTCCTTGGAAGGAAAGTTATGACCAACCTAGATAGCATATTAAAAAGCAGAGACATTACTTTGCCAACAAAAGTCCATCTAGTCAAGGCTATGGTTTTTCCAGTGGTCATATATGGATGTGAGAGTTGGACCATAAAGAAAGCTGAGTGCCGAAGAATTGATGCTTTTGAACTGTGGTATTGGAGAAGACTCTTGAGAGTCCCTTGGACTGCAAGGAGATCCAACCAGTCCATTCTAAAGGAGATCAGTCCTGGGTGTTCATTGGAAGGACTGATGCTGAAGCTGAAACTCCAATACTTTGGCCACCTCATGCGAAGAGTTGACTCATTGGAAAAGGCCCTGATGCTGAGAGGGATCAGGGGCAGGAGGAGAAGGGGACGACAGAGGATGAGACGGCTGGATGTCATCACTGACTCAATGGACATGAGTTTAAGTGAGCTCCGGGAGTTGGTGATGGACAGGGAGGCCTGATTCATGGGGCCACAAAGAGTTGAACATGACTGAGTGACTGAACTGAAACTGAACTGGGTTTGAGGAGTAGGGTGGGGTCAGGGCAGGTGGAGGTTATAAGGATACCCAGAGAGGGGACAGTTTTCTGGATATGAAACCAGTGAAAAGCTTCTAGATGAAAGAAATAGAACTTGAACTTTTTCCCACACACAGATTAATTTCTAATCTCTTAGTGGAGTCTCAGTCTCAGATACTCTCAGTGCTTCATTCCCGCCACATGGTTCTTGTCAGTGTCTGTGTGCAGGATGGAAAAGAATTTCCAGACATGAGAGAGAATGAAAGAGAATAGAATTTGTGCACAGGGGCTGCTTCTGGGACAGCAGGCCAGCTTCCTGTTAGTCAGGGAGAACAGACCCTGAATATGGGTCAGTTGCCTGACTTTATAGCCAGGAACAAAGGACCAGGGTAGAAACCTTGTGGCTCATTTGCTGGTTGGATGAGGTACATGTGCTTTCCTTACATGGGGCAGGGGAAGGACAGGACAAATACCTTTCCTTATAGGGGATGGGACAGGGACAGGCCATGCTGCCTGGGAGGGCTCAAAATAAATTCTGCACCAGTTGCAACATGGCAGGAGGGTGATAGAGGTCTGGTGCATTCTGTTCCTGCATCTGAAGCTCTTGAGCTCATCTTGTTTTTTGGTCCTCTGGGCATCACAGGTCTAATGCAGCACTGAAGCCCTGGGGGCCAGGGACACCCTGGTCATCGGTCATTGTTGTGCAGACTCCACTGCTTCCAACTACTGGGTCCCCCTGCCGCCTTGCACCATTCTGGTTGCCTGGTCCCATCTTCCTAACCATGCCTTGTAGCAATCCCTCCAGAGGCTTTTTTTTTTCCCCTGGAGAAATTAGTGAGAAACGGAGTCCAGAGAAGCTCTGTTCTCTGAATCCCCATTAAACATCTAGTAAACGCTCATGCTCAGTCGTGTCCATCTCCTCGTGACCTGTAGCCCACCAGGCTCTTCTGTTCTTGGGATTCTTCAAGCAAGAATAGTGGAGTGGGTTGCCATTTCCTTCTCCTGGGGATCTTGCCAACCCAGGGATCGAACCTGCATCTCCTGCATTGGCAGGTAGATTCTTTACTGCCGAGCCATCTGGGAAGCCCCTGTGGACCTCTAGATGTCTCTGCCTCTCTCTCATCTCAAGGAGAATCTGTCAGGCTTGGAGTGAGGGTCCCCACGTTCACTCCTACTTCTGCAGAGAGTTTCTTATCCTACATGGGTGAAGCCTCTCCTTTTGAGCTTAGGGTTTTGGAAATACAGGCCAAAAGAAAACACATTTGCCAGGCAATGCTAGTTCTCTACCCTACCCCACCACCTGAATAGAGCCATAAACTCAAGAGTCAACCCTTGGAAATTGAGAGGGCAGAGGGAAAAGAAGAAAAAAAAATCCACATAGTAATGTCAAAATACTATCTTGCTCATATTCTTCTTCTCTTCTCTGCCTTGTGGAAAACTCAGAGTCCACTTAATATCCAGGTATAGGGCACTTTTTTTTTTCTTGTTAAGGTATTGCACTGTGCTCACAGTCACCTTTTAAAAATGGTTCCATGACTCTTCTTTAGCATTTCTTGATCATCTTAAGTGTTTTCTTGACTCTGAGGGGTCTGTCATACAACAGGATTCACATGGCTGACTATTCAGTGCCATTAGCTATTTGAATCCCATCTAGCAGAAGCAGGATTGCAGGGTGGATAATTTGCTGAGCACAGTGCAGCAGTCTTTTTTCCATTCCTGTGATCAGCCTGACCGGAAGTGCATACAAGTTACTCCCTGGCCAGAAAAGTCCTCTCCGTTAGTTGTGGTATTTGTTTCATTCTGAAAATGGGTAAGAATTTCTACTCAGTCAGTGGCTAAGATGCGTAAAGCATAAATGAAGTTGTTAAACGGGTGAAGGAAAAATATCCTTTGGCAATAACTGGTGCAAAGTTGCACAAAATGTACTAAAGTTGAAAAGTATGCCGTTGTGAGCATCTTTGGTTCAGAATTGCTTCTTTCCTTGACTTTCCTAAGGACTGTCTCTGATCTTCCGGTCTCATGGTTCAAATCATGCTCCATTAAAAAAAAAAAAGGAGAATTTACATGCAAATGAGAACCAAAAAAGCACAGTAGCATTTTAATCCAGTCCATTGTAATAAACGCCTGCTGTGTCAGAGACTTACTCAAACACAGGACAAAATGGATAGACTGAATTGTCTTGGCTAAGAGCAGCCAGTCAGAAATAGAACAAGTTTGCTGAATTTCTGCTTTGTTGACGCTTTAAGACTGAGTGTCCGTTTTCCTCTGGGGTTGGTGGACTCCAGCATTTGGGTTTTGTTTATTCATGGACTGGCCCTGCCATCTCCTGGGGACAGCCCCGTGCCGGCTGCATTGTGCTGTGCCCTGTGTCTCCAGGCCTTGTGCTGTGGGTCACCAGTCCAGCCCTGCCACGCGTGGCTGAGTCTCCTAGGCTGTGCCACACACACCAGTGTGTAGAGGAGATCCTTCTGCACCGGTGTCGTCCTCTCTACCTCTCTCCAGAGGTGTCTTTCTGAGAGGTGTCTGGTGACAAGCAAGCAGGCAAGTGAGTTGATTTGGATCTTCTGGCATATTCACTGATCACAGAAAAAGATAAATTACCAAAAGATGAGTTCACCAGAAAGATGAATTCCTCTCTCCTGAGACCCATGTTTCTAAAATGCTGTCAACCACTACAGTTAATTGGTAGTACTGCCTGCCCAACTTTTGGTGGAGTTGTCAGATAAGCAAATACCAGCTTACCCAAGAACTAAAAACAGAAATTCACTAATCTAAGCTGTCCCTGGGGTCAGTTTCTTACTTGATAAGCTGGATTCTAAGTTACACTTCAAAATTTACAAAGCTAATGTAAATTCTTCTAATCTAATAATAGTTAATTCTATTATCTATAGTTTATTGAATTTTATGTAAGTTTCATGCACTAATTCAGTTACAATAAATGGGGTGGGTGATTTTAAGAGTCAGAGAAAGTGCTGTGTAACACCTTTTTTGCTGATGTTTTCCGTAGTATTTCTTGGCTAGCCTGGCAAAGAGTCTGTGTAGTGAGATTCGGCAGATGGCAGTTTGGCCAGGTGTTTTGACACTTCATAGTGAGGGCCACTGCTTTCCAACCTGGAGTGCTTGGATCCTCACCTATGACTGCTCTGTCTTTTTGTTTACTCATTGTCCACAGTCTATGGCTTGAAACCAACTTGTAGCACGTTGCTTCTGAGAATAGTACACTGTCATCTATGAATATGTAAGAATTGATGCTTTTGAACTGTGGTGTTAGAGAAGACACTTGAAAGTCCCTCAGACTGCAAGGAGATCAAACCAGTCAATTCTAAAGGAAACCAGCACTCATTAAAAGGGCTGAAGCTGAAGTTGAAACTCCAATACTTTGGTCATCTGATGAGAAGCACTGACTCATTGGAAAAGACCCTGATGCTGGGAAAGATTGAAGGCAGGAGAAAGGGACGACAGAGAATAAGATGGTTGGATGGCATGACAGAGTCGATGGACATGAGTTTAAGTAAGCTCTGGGAGTTGGTGATAGGGAAGCCTGGTGCGCTACAGTCTATGGGGTCGCAAAGAGTCGGACATGACTAGGTGACTGAACTGAACTGATCGATGAATATATGGAGCCAAATAGAAGAATACCATCTGTTGTTGTTTATATGTGACTCTAGTGGTAAAGAATCTGCCTGCCAATGCAGGAGACACAAGAGATGCCAGTTCAATTCCTGGGTTGGGAAGATCCCCTGGAGAAGGGCCTGGGAATTCACTCCCGTATTCTTGCCTGGAGAATCCCATGGGCAGAAGAGCCTGGCAGGCTATAGTCCCAGGGGGTTGCAAAGAGTTGAACATGACTGAAGCGACTTAGCATGCACACACATGTGTTACATAACAGCTCTGTGAGTAGGTGGTTATTGATATTTGTTCAGCTGTTGAATGATACTTTCAGAGACCTGGGTTCTTTCCACCTGTCTTTTCATTACCCTCAGTGTGTGAGCTTTTGACCTCAGGCTGTTACCTCATTGATACTTAAATAACTGCTGCTCTAGTAAGGCAGAGAGCATAGGAGAAAAACCACATCAGCTGGTTACTGTCTTCTTAATTAAAATTTTTTTAACTTATTTTTTAAAAATATTTCTGTATTTGCTTATTTGGCTGCTTTGGGTCTTCGTTGTGGCATTCCAGATCTTTGCGTCACGCGTATCTTTAATTGCATCACGTGGATGGACTCTCTAGCTATGGCACATGGGCTTAGTAGCTCTTTGGCTTATGGATCTTACTTCCCCCACCAGGGATCAAACCCACCCCCCCTGCATTGCAAGAGAGAGTCTTAACCCCTGGACTATTTTCACTCTAAACAGAATTCAAATGCCACCCAGAAACATCAGCTGCTTTCTACTCTAGAAATGAAGAGAGTTAGGGCTTTGCTGTGCATTAGGTTTTGGCTTAAGGGACTGTTGTGGCTGGTGTGATCTACCCAGACTACTAAACTTTCCATATCAACAATAAGGCTGCTTTTTTCCCCCTTTATCATTCATGTGTTCACTGCAGTAACACTTTTAATTTCCTTCAAGTTACTTTTCTTTTGCATTCTCAACTTGGGTAACTTTTGACACAAGAAACCTAGGTTTCAGCCCGTCTGGCTTTCAACCTGCTTTCCTCACTAAGCTTCATTATTTCTAGCTTTTGATTTAAAGTGAGAGACATGTGACCTTCCTTTCATTTGAACACTGAGAGGCTGTTGCAGGGTTATTGATTGCTGTAATTTCCCGTTGTTGTGTCTCAGGGAACATGGAGGCCCAAGGAGAAGGGGAGAGATGGGGCAATGGCTGGTAGTTGGAGCAGTCAGAACACATCCAACATTTATTAAGTCTATCCCCTCATATGGGTGCAACTTGTGCCTCCCCAAAACAATGACAATAGTAACATCAAAGATCACTGACCACAGATCACCACAACATATATAATTATAATGGAAAAATTTGAAATATTGTGACAGTTATCAAAAGGCAACACAGAGACACAAAGTGAGCAAATGTTGTTGGAAAATTTATGCCCATAGACTTGCTTATTACAGGGTTGACATAGACTTTCAATCTGTAAAAACCACAACATCTGCAAAGCACAGTAAAGCTAAGTGCAATAATATAAGGTGTGCCTGTCCACCTTAACACTGCATCAGTGGGGTCTTGTATGTATGACAATGGGCCATTACCTGGAAGAACTGCATGCCTCATCTTACTTAAGAAGAAACCTATAGGGAAACCAAAAGACAACAGGGGAGATAAAAAGCAATGACATCAGAGGAAAACCCAGCCTCCAACAGCTGCAGAAAAGAGCAGACAGTAAACACAGCCTGACTCCTACCTGGATATACAAAGAACCTCACCCTAAAGGCTCATTCACCTCAGTGATTTTTACCCAGTACATCATGTTCAGCTCAAAGCATACTAAAACACACACATACACACACACACACACAAAGCTGGAGAGACAAAGGAAGCATCAGAGCCACACTCAAATATGCCAGAGATGTTGGATGTATCAGATCAAAAATTTAAAACAGCCGTGATAAATATGCTGAGGACCCTGGGATGGAAAAAGTACGTCCTTCTATGTGCTGATTTAAAAACTGACTCTCAATAAAACTGAAAGAAAAAAGTGTCTAGTACAGTGGGCTCTCCATTTTCAGGGGTTCTGTATCCACAGATTCAACCAACTGTGGATCAATGATATTTGGAAAAGAAATTCCAGGAAGTTCCAAAAAAGCAAAACTTGAATTTGCTGTGTGCAGGCAATTATTTACATAGCATTTACATCGTATTTGCTATTATAAATCTTGAGGAGATTTAAAGTGTACAGGAGGATATGCTTACACTGCATGCAAATCCTGGGCCATTTTATGTAAGGGGCTTGAGCATCATGGATTTTGGTATCCTCAGGGGTCCCGGAACCACTTCTTAGCAGATACTGAGGAGTGACTGTAAACTCAACAGAGACCTTTGGTGACATTACTAGACGGTGTCCAGTGTATCTGTGCCTGCTTTCTTTCCTTTTGATGAAAAGAGATAAAGTTTTATGATGTCAAATAGCTTTATAACAAGACATTGTCTGAAAACGTGAACCTTCATATTTATGTGAACAGCACTGTTCAGAGAAAAGTTTTAAACAATTGCAAAAAGTGAAAAACACGTAGGAGACAGTTCATGATAGTTCCTTAGTTGTATTTACTGCAAATCATTCTGGACACAACTGATCATATAGTAAACCTGCTATTTTAAAATTGCTTTCTCCCTGTAACATGGATCTTTTTTCCTACATCCACCATAAAGAAATCAGTGTAATTGTTGAGATTTGAAATAGCAGTTTTTCTGTTTTCTTCCTGTTGTTGCTGATTATAATATGCTTAAGTGAACTGAAACTGCTTATGACCATTTGAAAATCTAAAACACGACTCAGAACATTGTTCATTCTCTGGCACTACTATTAGCCATTTAATGAGCACAGGAAGAAAATAAGAGTTTGATAGTAATGATAATATGGAGAGGCGTGAAAATACTAAAGGGGAAATGGTGTAGATTGGAAGATCTGTGAGCCTGAGACCCACCATCTTCCCTCACCCTGCAACCTGATCCCTACCCCAGAGTCTATATTTCTACCAGAAACACAATCAATCTCTTTAGACAAATGTAAAACTTGGATGTCACCTTAGACCTTTTCTCCTGTCTGGTTTTCACACCCCTCTCTAAATCTCTACAGATTATAATAAAGACATTCCTAAAGATACTATCGAATCAGTATTTCTTGAGCATACAGGGAGTCAAGCTTTGATCTGAACCTAAATACAAAGGGCATTAGATACATGACATCTACCCCTGGAGCCCTGGATATTGAGACCTCCCGTATTAGGTAGGTCCAGCCAAAGTCAGAGAAGAGCTATCCCATCAACCAAATTACCTGGAAAATATCAGCATGCATGGGCATGCCAAATAGCTTCAGTCATGTCTGACTCTGTGACCCCATGGACTGTAGCCCAGCTGGCTCCTCTGTCCATGGGATCCTCCAGGCAAGAATACTGGAGCGGGTTGCCATTTCCTTCTCCAGGGGAGCTTCCTGACCCAGGGATCAAACCCACGTCTCTGAGGTCTCCTGCATTGGCACTGGGGTTCTTTATCAGTAGCTCCACCTGGGAATCCCAGGAAAAGGTCAGAGCTTCCCATAATAAAAAGCTGGATTAAAGTAAATAAATATGGAGTAAAATATAGTATAAGATTCTGTAGAACAACTACATGGATTCTGTGAGAACAGTGATACCCAGTGAGCTGCATCACTGGTACTGCCTCATAACGTGCATGACAGGTGTTCTGTGGCTGACTTCCCCACTCTCTTTACTGTGCATTGTCTTAGTCTATTGCATTGGTCACACAGGCTTTGCTTCTCTCCATGACTTCACATGGAGAGACTTCCATCGGTTAAGGTCTCTATACCCAGACAGAAGCTTATGTGCTGCTGCCTTTGTCACGCCCCATGCCTGCTAGTGTCCCTTGTTTCATTCCCAGTACTCACTGCCTTAGTCTTTACCTACCTTCCTTACATCTGGGTAACTCCCTCTTCCAGCCCTTTTCTCTTCTTCCCATCATTCCTTTTCATCTTTCTATTTCAGTTTCTCATCACCTATGCCTGAACTTAAACTGAAGAAATTAGGGAAAACCACTAGACCATTCAGGTATGACCTAAATCAAATCTGTTATCATTATACAGTGGAAGTGACAAATAGATTCAAGGGACTAGATCTGATAGAGTGCCTGAAGACCTATGGATGGAGGTTCATGACATTGTACAGGAGGGAGGGATCAAGACCATCCCCAAGGAGAAGACATGCGAAAAGACAAAATGGTTGTCCGAGGAGGCCTAACAAATAGCTGTGAAAAGAAGAGAAGTGAAAGGCAAAGGAGTAAAGGAAAGATATATCCATTTGAATACAGAGTTCCAAAGAATAGCAAGGAGAGATAAGAAAGCCTTCCTCAGTGATCAGTGCAAAGAAATAGAGGAAAACAATAGAATGGGAAAGACTAGAATTGCCAAAGGACCATTTCATGCAAAGATGGGCCCAATCAAGGACAGAAATGGTAGGGACCTAACAGAAGCAGAAGATATTACGAAGACATGGCAAGAATACACAGAAGAACTACACAAAAAAGATCCTCATGACCCAGATAATCACGATGGTGTGATCACTCACCTAGAGCCAGATATCCTGGGATGTGAAGTCAAGTGGCCATAGGAAGCATCACTATGAACAAAGCTAGTGGAGATGATGGAATTCCAACCGAGCTATTTCAAATCCTAAAAGATGATGCTGTGAAAGTGCTGCACTGAATATGCCAGCAAATTTGGAAAACTCAGCAGTGGCCACAGGACTGGAAAAGGTCAGTTTTCATTCCAATCCCATAGAAAGGCAATGCCAAAGAATGCTCAGACTACCGCACAATTGCACTCATCTCACACGCTAGTAAAGTAATGCTCAAAATTGTCCAAGCCAGGCTTCAGCAATATGTGAACTGTGAACTTCCAGATGTTCAAGCTGGTTTTAGAAAAGGCAGAGGAACCAGAGATCAAATTGCCAACATCCGTTGGATCATGGAAAAAGCAAGAGAGTTCCAGAAAAACATCTATTTCTGCTTTATTGACTATGCCAAAGCCTTTGATTCTGTGGATCACAACAAACTGTGGAAAATTCTGAAAGAGATGGGCATACCAGACCACGTGACCTGCCTCCTGAGAAATCTGTATGCAGGTCAGGAAGCAGCAGATAAAACTGGACATGAAACAACAGACTGGTTCCAAATCGGGAAAGGAGTACGTCAAGGCTGTATATTGTCCCCCTGCTTATTTAACTTATACGCGGAGTACATCATGTGAAATGCTGGGCTGGACGAAGCACAAGCTGATGTCAGGATTGCTGGGAGAAATATCAATAATCTCACATATGCAGATGACACCACTCTTATGGCAGAAAGTGAAGAAGAACTAAAGAGCCTCTTGATGAAAGTGAAAGAGGAGAGTGAAAAAGTTGACTTACACCTCACCATTCAGAAAACTAAGATCATGGCATCTGGTCCCATCACTTCATGGCAAATATATGGGGAAGAAATGGAAACAGTGGCAGACTTTATTTTCCTGGGCTCCAAAATCACTGTAGATGGTGTCTGTAGCCATGAAATTAAGACACTTGCTGTTTGGAAGAAAAGCTATGACCAACCTAGACAGCATATTAAAAAGCTGAGATGTTACTTTGCCAACAAAGGTCTGTCTAGTCTTAGCTATGGTTTTTCCAGTGGCCATGTATGGATGTGAGAGCTGGACCATAAATAAAGCTGAGTGCCAAAGAATTGACGCTTTTGAACTGTGGTGTTGGAGAAGACTCTTGAGAGTCCCTTGGACTGCAAGGAGATCCAACCAGTCCATCCTAAAGGAAATCAGTCTGGGGTTCTTCATTGGAAGGACTGATGCTGAAGCTGAAACTCCAGTACTTTGGCCACCTGATGCAAAGAGCTGACTCACTGGAAAAGACCCTGATGCTTTTGAAAGCACTGAGGGCAGGAGGAGAAGGGGACGATAGAGGATCAGATGGTTGGATGGCATCACTGACTCGATGGACATGAGTTTGAGTATGCTCCAGGAGTTGGTGATGGACAGGGAAGCCTGGCGTGCTGCAGTCCATGGGGTCACAAAGAGTCGGACACGACTGAGCAACTGAACTGAATTGAACTGATACCTGGACAAGCTCCTTGGAGAGAGTTGCTGGTGACCTGATTTTATTGTTAGAGCAAGCCCAAGAGAGAAGTCAAGGGAATGTGCACCAGACCTTCTGGGAGCCAAGGAGAATTTTTGCTAGCAGCTGGATGGGCACTAATCAGCAAAAGAGCATGTAACATAGGCAGGCTGCCTCTGTCAGGGGAGACTGAGAGATACACTTCTCTGCCAGCTTCCTGTGCCCCGAGCCCTGGCAGGAATAATCAGGCTGAATGCTTGTGCCCTCACTAAGAGCTGCCTTGTTGTTGTTGTTCAGTTGTTAAGTCGTGTCTGACTCTGCACTGACTCATGGACTGCAGCATTCAAGGCCTCCCTGTCCCTCACTCCTCCCGGAGTTTGCCCCGGTTCATGTCCATTGAATCAGTGATGCTATCCAACCATCTCATCTGCGGGGCAGAGGATGAGATGAGAACTGCTGCTTTACTGCTGAAGTTCTATGGGTCTCCTGAACACAAGCTCTGTTGGCTTTCGGAGCTAGGTTTTTTGGGGTCCTGTCCCTTGGGTGGGAGCCTTAAAAGTGGGGTAAGAGACATGTGGTCCAGACCCTTTGCTCCTCAAGGGGAAGCTGGAAGTTGGGGATCCCCTACCAGTTGTTTGGCACTGTGCCAGGTCCAGTGCATAGGCATCACCAAAGTAGTTTCTGAATTTCTCTCAAAGGAAATTACAGCAATTAGCCATACATTCAGTTTATCTGAGGGATGAGGGAAGTTCAGGATTCTCCTTATCACCATCTTGGTCTGCAGTTCCAAAGGAAATTTGATAAGGAGAAAGGAAGGCTAGGCAAAAACATACTAAATATAAAAACCACATAAGGGGAACTTCCTTGGCAATCCACTGGTCAAGGATTTGCCTTCCAACACAGGGGGTGCAGGTTCCACCCCTGGTCAGGGAGCTAAAATCCCCATGCTTCTCTGCCAAAAAAACAAAACATAAAACAGAAACAATATTGCAATACATTCAATAAAGACTTAAAAAATGGTTCTCATTTTAAAAAGTCTTTAAAAAAATCACATAAGATATTCGTACTTCCTGATTACAAAATTGATGCTTTGAGAGATTAAATAATTTGTTCAGGTGGTAGCTGGCAGAACCAGACCTTTATCAAGTCTATTTTACTACAAAACCCATGATTGTAACCAACATGATAGAATGACCCCTTGCTCACCCTTGCTCCCATAGTGACTGGTACAATATCAGCATAAGATGAACATTCTATAAACACTCCCTGAGTGATTGAATGAGAAGATGAATAAATAAATGGATAAAAATAATGGCAAGTGGCCAAAAATGGCTGAGCTTAAGTTGTGTGGAGATTTGTGTCAGGGCATGAGGGTGAAGGTGTAGGATGGCCCACACTTCTCCTTAGGCTCATTTTCCCTAAGTAGGCTGTGTTTTTACCACCACACACCACAGATCTTGCCTCAGCATATTTTTACTTGTTTTTGCTGGCCAATTGCATCTCTCTTTGCCCCTGGCTCACTGAACCTCCTTCATGACTGAAGGCTTCCTAGATGATCTCCCTTGTCTGTGAACCCCAAAGAGAGTTTCCTCTCTACGACATTAATTGTATTGATGTTGGTTTGCACAGCTCTCTCGTTGCTTCGTGTCTAATACATATTGACCAATGCATCTCTCCAGTCAGATTAGCTCTTGCTCAGGCCCAAGTGGTGAAAAACAAATTAAAGGTGCTCCATAAATAAACATTCTTGATTAACTGTTGAAGTATTGGTTAAGAAATCAATGCTCTATATTTGGAAATGGCAAAAGCCAAGCTCCCTGGCTGTAGATCAGTCAGAGCGTGATTTAAAGGCTGTGGACTGAGGACCTGGCCCACCACAGATTTACTGACCTGACGCCACACTCATCCTTGCTGTGTGCTGTCCAGTGAGCAGAATGGGAGGGCCGGAAGTCATGTAAATTACTGACTTGGAAAAAATTCATTAGAAAAAGTACTTGGAAAGACAACTAGAAATCAGAGCAAGTCACTGCTTCTTGTATGTTCCTGCAAAAATGAGGACCACTTCTGACCTGGCCATTTCTTCCTTTCTAACGCAGAAACCATAAAATGCCTTTATAATTAATCTCTCTGATTTGGTTTGTCTTGGGCAGAGTCCAAAACCCTATTTTTCTGTGCTTTCCTCACTTTTTTCCAAGGAATTATTTTTCCTGTTATAAATGAGGCTTAAGATATTTGTGTGTGTGTCAGATGTTTCCTCTGGAGGATTATTTTAATTCTCTCAGCAATACAATACAGATTTTGACATTCTTCTCCTAAATGTATTACCCAGTGTTTTCAGTAAGTTCATAGAGGGAGAATCACCAAAGATTAACAGTAAGAAAATAAATGCAGAGCAAACTCAGGCGTCCCAAATTTCCTTTCTTGAGAACACATATCCTGGAACTGACAAAATGAAATAGAAGCTTACAGAAGGCGTTGGGGAGCATAGCACAATACACACAGAGGTACATATAAATTGATCCTTACTAACCAGAGTAAGCATATAGTGCTGAGACAGTCCTCCTCCCCTAAGAACGTTTTACAGCACAGTGAGCGGGCAGATGTTGCTGAACATTGTCTGAAGGCAATAATTAAAGATCATCATCTGTTTCTTTTCTTTATCTAGTCAGTGGTATTTAGGTGAAATTTTTAGTTTGTATAAGATTTGAATTCCCTAGAGCAACAGGGTAAGTGTCTTTATCCATTTGTGCTGCCATACCAAAAGGACTATAGACTGAGTGGCTTATAAACCAAAGAAATTTATTTCCCACGGTTCTGAAGGCTGGGAAATGCAAAATCAAGGTGAAGCTGAAACTGTGTGCCCCAGCCTGGGACTTAAACTCATGGTCTTCTAACTGAGGTCACAGACCTGGTCTCAGGACTTAATGAAGCTCAGGTTCTTGATGTCTCATTGTAGAAAGAATTCAGTGAGAAACAAAGTGATGGGTAAGAAGTGTTTCCCTGGTGGCTCTGCAGTAAAGAATCCACCTGCAGTACAGGAGACCTGGGTTCGATCCCTGGGTCAGGAAATCCGCTGGAGGAGGAAATAGCAACTCACTCCAGTATTCTTGCCTGAATAATCCTACAGACAGAAGAACCTGGTAGGTTACAGTCCATGGGGTCACAAAAGAGTTGGACACAACTTAGCAACAAAACAACGAAGAAGTGGATTTGTTTAGAGAAAAATGCACTCCACAGACAGTGTGAGCCATTACACAAGTCGAGAGTAACCTTAAAATATGGTGTAGTTAGTTTTCATGGGCTGAGTAATTTCATAGGCTAACGAGTGGGAGGAGTATTCCAACTATTTCGGGGAAGGGGACTTCCAGGAATTGGGCTGCCACCCACTTGTTGGTGTTTAGTCGACCTTGGAACTGTCATGGTGCTGGTGGGTGTGTCATTTAGCTGATGTGATACAGTGAGCATGTACTGAAGTCAGCTCGTCTGCCGTCTTGGACCTGTTTGGTTCTAATCAATTTATGTCATGTCCTCAGGCTGTATCATTCTTTTACAGTTTGTGCTCTACCGGCTTCCCTCTTGTTTAACTAGCAGATTAGGTCTGGTGAGGGTCTGTTTATAGACAGACCCCCAGGTCTAGTTCGTTTAGTTCATAGACACTGTCTTGTTGTGTTCTCACCTAGCAGAAAATGAGATGGTTGGATGGCATCACCAACTCAATGGACATGAGTCTGAGCAAACTCCAGGTGATAGTGAAGGACAGGGAAGCCTGGTGTGCTGCAGACATGGGGTCATAAAGAGTCAGACATGACTTAGTGACTGAATACCACCACCACCTGGCAGAAGGGGCAAGGGAGTGCTCTGTGGCTTCTTTCATAAAGGCACTAACTAATCCCATTAGTGCCCTCTACCCTCATGACCTAATCACCTCTCAAAGGTCCCACCTCCAAACACCATTGTTACATCAGGGATTGGGTTTCAAATATGAATTGGGGGTAGGGAACACAAACATTCAGTCTGTAACAATGAGTGCTCTCAAGATCTAAAAAGATGTTAAAGTGTAGCTATAACTGAACTTGCAGATAGGAAGACTGACATTGAATAAAGTATTAGAACAAAACAGTTTGCAGAAATATACCCATAACTATGAAACATCAAACCCTTCTGAAGTGTCAGAAACATCTTCATACATTGAGACCCAGAGGTGAAAATCTTCGGAGCACCTTTCTCTTTTTAAGAGAAGTAAAACCGAAGGTTTTTGGATGCTGTGGGTTTAACTGTCGGTTTGTGTGTTTTTCCTCTTTTTTCTTCTCTTTAAAATAAAAACCCCTGCTGCTGCATGTTATGAAAATTCTAGTTTTCATGTTATTGAAGCCACAAAACAAATACAGGGAGGGTGAAAATACCTTGCAGTTCCCTTTTCTGTGTAAAAAGTAAGGAAGAAGAGGACAGAGGAGTGCCCTCATAAGGTACCCTGAGGATACCAAAAAGAAATGGGAGCTGCCCCCCAAGGCTGCCTGTAGCTCCTTGGTTATTAACTCCACAAGACAAACAAGATAGAAGGCACACAACACTGGGTCATTTCAGGGGATCACTTATCGCAGGGTAAGAGGGACAAAGATGACAAGGAGAACTGAGGTCTCAAGATAGGACATTAATGCTGTTTTTTTAAAGGCATCACAACACTTTCATTATGAAGACCAGAGCCAAAGCAATTTCAATTTTATGAATTTTACATCAGTATACCAATTGAATTTCTGAAGATTAAAATATGTAATATTCCTTGATACATCAGTATACCAATTTAATTTCTGAAGATTAAAATATGTAATATTCTTTGATACAGAATTATCACACTAACACATCTTTGTATAAATACATTGAGTCTTTAAAGCCATTTTCTATAATTTTGTAGCAGTCAGTGCCAAAAGATAAAGCTTAGAAATTTCAGATAATAAATCCAAGAAGCTTAAAACTGCGACACACAGCTTTCCAGAGAGCAAATGAATGCATTTCTCAGAATCATTTTTTTATTATAATCATCTGCAGGAAATTCTGGTTTTGCTTCAGATATGCAAAACAAAGAGCACAATCATACAGAGGCTTCTCTGAGCAGGTTTACAAATAGAAGTTCTCTGGCTGAGAGGAGCCCTGTACACTTACAAGGAAAAGTTTGTGACAGACAAAACATATTAAAAAGCAGAGACATCACTTTGCCTACAAAAGTCTGTATAGTCAAAGCTATGGTGTTTCCAGTAGTCATATATGGATGTACGCAAAGAAGGCTGAGCGCCGAAGAATTGATGCTTTTGAACTGTGGTGTTGGAGAAGTCTCTTGAGAGGCCCTTGGACTGCAAGGAGATCCAACCAGTCCATCCTAAAATAAATCAATCCTGAAGATTCATTGGAAGTACTGATGCTGAAGCTGAACTTCCAATACTTTGCCCACCTGAGGCGAAGAGCTGACTCATTGGAAAAGACCCTGATGCTGGGAAAGATTTATGGCAAGAGGAGAAGGAGGTGACAGAGGATGAAATGGTTGGATAGCATCCTCGACTCAATGCACATGAGTTTGAGCAATCTCTCAGAGATGGTGAAGGACAGGGAAGCCCTGTGTGCTGTAGTCCATGGAGTCACAAGGAGTTGGACACTATTGAGTGACTGAACAACAATACCAGGAGAGGAGTAGGGCCAGTAAAGCTGCTTGCAAGCTGTCCTTCTAGGTAGGGTTCCTCCTCAGTGGAGGAAGGGGAACTTTGTTAGTTACCAACCTTGGACAAGTTAATTATCCCCTGAAGCCCAGTTTTCCAAGCTATGAAATTAAGATAATAGTAACAATGCAGGACTTTAAGAGGGTCAAATGAGATAAAGTATGTGGAAGTCTCGTCTACCCAATATTGGATGTGAAAGGATGAAAAGTTAAAAGACTCTGAGCCGCTGCTGCCAGGAAAGATGTGATATTTAATAGGGCAGAAAATGTGTTTGGCCCAGTGGAGAATCCCTTTATCACATAGATTGAAATGAAAATCATTCTCCCCACCACAAGACACATACCAGGAAAGGCCCTCCAGCTGGGGTGATATGGGCAGAATGCAAAAGGGAGAAAGTGGAAGAGACAATCAAAAAGAAGGAAACATTAGTGTCAGGATTTTTGCACCTTATATTAAGTGAAGCAAACCTTGCTAGGGATGACATGGATAATGATCCAGTACTTCAAGTCTTGGGGGTCAGTAAAGTTGACAGAACTGATGCAGGGATGAAAAAAGAAAACATCTTTTTAACCTTTAGAACATAAACATGCTGAATATGATCAAAAAAATTTTTTTTTGTTAATACATCAGTCAGCTCAAAACCTAGAAATGAACAGGAAACTCCAGGTCAGAAAGATGAGTGGAAACTGAAGCCAGAGAACTGATTCCATGTGTGGGACCTGACACGTGGGGATGAGGGCTGGTGGGGAGTGAATTCTGACCCCAGGGTGTGTGTCCCCAGACAGGAAGCACTCCCTTTAACTTGTGTGTGTGGAAAGGTTATAGGGAGTTTGCCTTCCCTGAGGAGGTCGGGAGAAAAATAACCACTCATGAGAAATCTGAACCGTACTCCTGCACTGCACATTGGTGTGAAGTCTGCATTCACATAAGAAGGACACCAGGTTAAGAGCCTAATACGAGAGATCTGGCCGAAGTGAGCACACTGTGTTCCCAACATGGGAAACACAAAACACTCTGTAAGGATGAAGCCATAACCAGCACACAGGGGATTCCCACGGAAAACAGCCCAAGGAAGAGACTCTCACAGTAAAAAGTAATACAATGAAAGTTGCAATGTGACGCAAGAAAGCAAAACAAAGAGACTCAGAAATATAGAGATTGCTGGAAGATATGCTTTACCAAGACTGGAAGGCAATAGCACCATATCAAAGGGAATTTAAAACAAGCCTAAGATGTTTAAAGACAGAAATGGGATAAGATACTGACAGCATGAAAAAAAAAAAAGAGCAAATCTTTAACAGAACCAAAATGATAGTCTTAAAACTAAACATATGGCCATTGGGACACAGAAGTGCAAAGAAAAATAGATGTATAGACAGTGAAAAATAGTAAATTTATAGAGAAGTATAATATCAACCAAAATGCAGCAGAGAGGATAAAAAGAAAGTGAAATTAAGACACATGGGGATAAATAAAAGCTCTAATATATACCTTGGAAGAATTTTGAAAGGAGAGAATATGTGAAAGCTGTCTTTGAAGCATGGTTCATAATAAAGGCTCCTTGGATGAATCCGTGGCCTTTTAGATTATGAAGTATAGTCCAGGGTTCAAATCTTATTATCAAATAGATATGGTAGAAATTGCTCTAGGATAAGAATTCAAGGCTGCTTAACAGAATGAGCTTAAAATATCCACAGATGTGGCAGAGGGGTTAACTGAGACAGCTTGACTTTATGCCAGTTTTATTTCTGTGACTAATAACTGATGATTCGAACTATAAATGACCCAGTGGGCCATGTGTGAGAGAGAAGGTCAGGAAAATTCCCTCACAGAGCTCAGCTCTAAACTCACCTCCACTGCAAGAGAGCTGGCGTCCTGGAGGGACGCAGCCCAGTCTGCAGGCAGTAGGGCGGCTGGCTCCATCCTAGGAATGCAGCACATATTTCCCCTGACATAAGCATACCTACCTCATTTCTCCAGAATACTTGAAGAGGAGTTGGTGCACAGCCCCCTGCACTCCATGGAGATGTCTACCCGCTTCTGCCTCATACATTGTTTCCTGTCCAGTAAAGGGAGTGCATGGTTTGTTGGCAAAGATACCCTTGCCAGTCACCACCTCCCCAATACTTGTGTCTGCACACACCTGCTCTCGCTCATCGGGCAGTTAGTGGGTAGGGGTTGTATCTGGGGAGATACGGGTGCCCTCGGGCTGACTCCCAGCAGCTCATTCAAGGAGAGGTGCTGAGGTGGAGAAAGGTCCCTGCACAGTGGTTCCCCAAAGCAACAGCATCACCATCACCTGGAACTTCCTAGTGATGCCGAATCTTGGGCCCCACCTCCAGACCTCCTGGAGCAGCAACTCTGGGGGCGGCCCAGCCTTCCCTGAATAACAGGCGTCTAGGTGATTCTGACTCTCACTCAGGTTTGAGAAACGCTGGACAAGGAGAACCAGTCTTTGTGAGCAGTGGCCCCTTTTAGAATGAAAGATTTGATGTTCTTTTGAAGCTGAAGTCCACCCACACGGGTTGTGTGTGCCCGCTGTATCAGGGTTTGCTGCTGTTGTTCAGTCACTCAGTCGTGTCCAACTCCTTGGGACCCCATGGACTGCAGCACACCAGGCTTCCCTGTCCCTCACCATCTCCTGGAGTTTGCCCAAGTTCATGTCCATTGAATTGTTGATGCCATCCAACCGTCTCATCCTCTGTCTAACCCTTCTCCTGCCCTCAATCTTTCCCAGCATCAGGGTCTTTTCCAATGAGTTGACTTCGTATCAGGTAGCCAAAGTATTGGAGCTTCAGCTTCAGTCCTTCCAATGAGTATTCAGGGCTGATTTTCTTTAAGGTTGACTGGTTTGATCTCCCTGCTGTCCAAGGAGCTCTCAAAAGTCTTCACCAGCACCACAGTTGGAAAGCACCAGGGCTAATTGACTCCAGACCCAGGGGAAACACTAGTATTTTTCTGAAGTGCCCCTAGGCAAGCACCATCAATTGACTGCAGCAGGCCAGGGAGAGGGTACTTATTTGCCACCCCACAGACTCTCTCCTTGACCAAACTTTAAGGCAGGCTCCTCTGAGCTCCTTTTTAACTAGGCTTCCTCCTTGGTCTCTGTCTTTGGCCTACCAAGCCCAGTTTTAGCAAAAATACTGCTAAGTTTGCTTAGCTAGAGTCTCCACACGTTTGACACCTGATTAAATTCCTCACTCCACACCACTGATGATGGCTCCCTTCAGCAAGAATACCGTTTGACCAGTTTAGGAAGAATCCCCCTACTCTTGACTCTTAGTCATTTTCAACCCACTGGCCCCCTCCATTCTGCCTGGCTACAAATCCCCAGCTGTTTTTGCTGTATTTGGAGTTAAACTCAGCTTCACTGAAGCTTCTCTCCCGTGTTGGAATAATACTGAATAAAATCTGTTTCTCTTGGACACACCTTAGCAGATGGTGAATAAACACTCTATTGTAGGAAACAGATTAAAATTATTAAACAGATTATTATTAAATAATTAACAAAAGTTAATTATTTCAATCTAATTTTGTAGACCAGGCTATAAAATAAACTTTGAACAATGTGAAGACAGAAACCAAACTTCACTGAGTCTTCTCTCTCATAGGTCTAGAATATAGTGAGCCAAGCCCTTTTATATACATTTTTTTAAAATACCAATTGCAATCAGAAAAAAAATTATAATTGATATAAAGTACACTTAAGGTTCAGATGATTCTATCAAAGAAAGAAATGCTTTTATTACACTTAGAAAAGTCACCAGCAGCCTCCTAATTTCTAAACCCAATGGTTCATGCTCCACTTTAAGTAATATTGGGTTTTCATCACCATCATCAAATGCCTGAATTGTATTTCCCCAGTAATTTCCATCCATTTCTTGGTGAGCACCTAATCCTATCTTGGCAATATATTCACGTAACCAACTTATTTCATAGAGAACCTGATTATGTTTTGGCATAGCCTGCATAAAAGGAAAACAACTAGAGTTCCTTAAATGATGAAAATTTAATTTGAAGACTGTAGGTAGAAAGGAAAAAAAAGTCTAAGGATCCCAATGGAGGCTCATCAGCTCATAGGCAGATGACATTTGACTTTCTGGAAAAGGAAATGTGCTGCACTGGATTATAATTCAATTTTTATATTTCATGCACTCTAATTTTCCCTCTATAATAGTTACATAAATTTTAAAGAAGAAAAAGGAAAGCAATTTTCCCCTTTCTAAATCAAAGATAAATGCCAGTGGGCCTTAGAATTAATTTCAAAGCCTGGAGTGAATGTTGCCAAGAGGTACTTCTGCATCTGCATCAAGTATCTCATTAGAATTTATTTTTAATTAAGGTGATATCATAGTGCTTTGCTTCCTGAAGGTTTTGGGAAGAATTAGCACCATTCTGTGGTGAGCTCACTAGAAAGTGTTTGTGACAGATTTGTTTCAAGATTTTTGTGAATAACCCAGAGCTAAGAAGAAAAGGTGCACTCCTGGTGCTCTAGGATAGATGTTTCTGGCTGAGGGTAAGCGAGTGAGCAAAAGTACAGAGAGGCACTGCTGGGACTTGGGCTGGGGATTCAACAGCCAGAAACCGCCTGCTAATGGAAGAGGTGATTGTTCAGGGCCAGTCTCACCCGGCCTGGCCAGGTGCCCTCGGGCACAAATGCAGGGGCGCGCTCCTCAACACACATGATTTTCAGAGTGGCTGGTTAGCTGTGTCATCTCCTTGCATCACCAAAGCTACTGACGAGGCCCCTGATGACACCTAATGATGTAACCCCGTCACCTGACAGAGTCCTGGCACGCAATAGATGGGCAACATTTAATTAGTGAACTGAATGATTAAACAGCTTTCAGGCCTGACCCCAAGTTGCTCCAAGCTCCAGAGCTCACCGACTTCTGCCCTGAAAATCTTTCCATTAAGAGTCTCATCTCTTCTGCCAAGGTGAAAGGAATTGTTGACGTTCAGTCGCTCAGTCGTATCCGACTCTTTGCGACCCCATGGACTGTAGCCCCCCAGGTTTCTCTGTCCATGGGATGCTGCAGGCAAGAATACTGGAATGGGCTGCCATTCCCTTCTCCCCGGGATCTTCCTGACCCAGGGATGGAACCTGCATCTCCTGCATTGACAGGTGGGTTCTTTACCACTGAGCCACCAGGGAAGCCCGTAAGGAGAAAGGAGCAATCCATTAACTCCAGCTAATATTATAGCTCATTTGTTACTCCTTTCAGATACCATAAGGTCTACATTCAGTTCAGGCCTCCAGGCATATTTGCAGGTCAGTGGAAGAAATATTTTGGACCAGGAGGGCCTGTTTCTAACCCTCAGAAGACCCCGGAAGTAGGGTTCCTGGGGAGCAGCAGCAGTGAAAAGTTTGCCTTGACAGAGAGTCAGCAGTGCCTTGCCTCAGTTATTGTTGATGCAAATGCAGAACATTGCCCAGAGGGGTAAAGTGTTTACAGTGATCCTGGGTGCTAAAAATAATAGCTGTTGGAGGATGGGAAGACTGTTGTGGTGTATACACTGTGGAGAGAAGTCACAGGAGGGGTCCTCTGCTTTGCAGCTTCTCTCCTTTTAATAGACAGATGTCTTTTAATGTTGCATCCCAATACTTTGTGGATTCAGGCTATCAAGTATAATAGCTCATAGAGGAAAGAAACTGCTGATTCTATAAGAAATTTAGAAAATTCACTGGACAGCTAATAATTCTAGCTAATTATTCTTTCTAATGTGGTGGATGTGGTTAAACTAGGGCAGACGCTATCCCATTTCTTGTGTGTGTTCTTGTGTAGCTAAACAGCCAGAAGCTGTCTTAGAAAACGGAATCGGGAGTGTAAGACACGTGGTAAGTTCTGTTTGTGCTGCAGCCAAAAGGCTTGTTGTTGTGATGTGAGTACATTACATAGAGAACAGGGCAACCTTGCAGAAATTACACTTTCTGCCTCCTTGAGGACCATATATATTTTTCTCTTTTAAAAAATTTTTATTTTTTAATACAGCTTTAAAGGTTACAAAATATTTACAGTTATTACAAAATATTAGCTATATTCCCCATATTGTATAGTATATCCGTTTGTGCTTGTACAGTATATTCCTATAGCTTATCTTACATGCAATAGTTTGTGCTTCATACTCCCCAACGGAGAAGGCAATGGCACCCCACTCCAGTACTTTTGCCTAGAAAATCCCATGGGCAGAGGAGCCTGGTAGGCTGCAGTCCATGGGGTCGCTAGAGTCGGACGTGACTGAGCGACTTCACTTTCACTTTTCACTTTCATGCATTGGAGAAGGAAATGGCAACCCACTCCAGTGTTCTTGCCTGGAGAATCCCAGGGACGGGGAAGCCTGGTGGGCTGCCGTCTATGGGATTGCACAGAGTTGGACATGACTGAAGCGACTTAGCAGCAGCAGCAGCAGCATACTCTCCAATACCTGTATTGCTTTTTGATGATGAAACACATGGTACAAGGAGGCATATCCTTCACCTTATAACTGAGAGGTACAGTTCAGTTCAGTTCAGTCGCTCAGTCCTGTCCGACTCTTTGCGACCCCATGAATCACAGCACGCCAGGCCTCCCTGTCCATCTCACACTCCCAGAGTTCACTCAGACTCACGTCCATCGAGTCAGTGATGCCATCCAGCCATCTCATTCTCTGTCGTCCCCTTCTCCTCCTGCCCCCAATCCCCCCCAGCATCAGAGTCTTTTCCAATGAGTCAACTCTTTGCATGAGCTGGCCAAAGTACTGGAGTTTCAGCTTCAGCATCATTCCCTCCAAAGAAATCCCAGGGCTGATCTCCTTCAGAATGGACTGGTTGGATCTCCTTGTAGTCCAAGGGACTCTCAAGAGTCTTCTCCAACACCACAGTTCAAAATCATCAATTCTTCAGCGCTCGGCCTTCTTCACAGTCCAACTCTCACATCCGTACATGACCACAGGAAAAACCATAGCCTTGACTAGACGGACCTTTGTTGGCAGAGTAATGTCTCTGCTTTTGAATATGCTGTCTAGGTTGGTCATAACTTTCATTCCAAGGGGTAAGCGTCTTTTAATTTCATGGCTGCAGTCACCATCTGCTATGATTTTGGAGCCCCCAAAAATAAAGTCTGACACTGTTTCCACTGTTTCCCTATCTATTTCCCATGAAGTGATGGGACCGGATGTCATGATCTTCGTTTTCTGAATGTTGAGCTTTAAGCCAACTTTTTCACTCTCCACTTTCACTTTCATCAAGAGGCTTTTTAACTATGCCAAAGCCTTTGACTGTGTGGATCACAATAAACTGTGGGAAATTCTGAAAGAGATGGGAATACCAGGCCACCTGATCTGCTTCTAACCACCTAACTGATTCTGTCCAGTTAGAACTGGACATGGAACAACAGACTGGTTCCAAATAGGAAAAGGAGTACGTCAAGGTTGTATATTGTCACCCTGCTTATTTAACTTATATGCAGAGTACATCATGAGAAATGCTGGACTGGAAGAAACACAAGCTGGAATCAAGATTGCCAGGAGAAATATCAATAACTTCAGATATGCAGATGACACCACCCTTATGGCAGAAAGTGAGAGGTACAAATTCACCCAAATGGATTAACATTTTCATCTGTCATCTGTTGGTAACAGAATCAAAGGAAGTTAATCCAAAGTTGCTAACAAAACAGGCTACCTTCACATTTTCCTACTACTAATGAGAATTAGCACCTTTTCTCACTTTTGTGGCAGTTTGTATTTGAACTGCACAGTTTACCCTCAGTATCCATATGGGATTGGTTTCAGGAAACCCACAGATAACAAAGTCCATGGATGTTCAAGTGGTTAGTGGCGGAGTATTTGCATATAATGCACAAACATCCTCTTGTATACTTTAAATCATCTCTAGACGACTTACAATACCTAATATAATGTAAATGCTATGCAAGTTATCACCAGTGTGTGGCAAATTCAAATTTTGTTTTTTTGGAACTTTCTAAAACAACAACAAAAAATCCCAGTCCACAGTTGATTGAATCCACAGATGGCGAACCTGCAGATAGGGAGGGCTAGCTGTATTTGCTATTCTAAGTGTCACGCACGGGCTGGAGAATGCCAATTCAGCAGGAAAGAGTGACCTGACACAGAGAAAGAGGGAAGGGATGACAGCTGCAGTTCGCCAAGTACTGTCTTATATTCTCCCAGAAAAACTTAGTACTGGACAGAAAACAAATGTAAGCAATGATCTTTCTTGCTAAAGATCATTGTGGAACTCAATACCCTATAGATTTCCCATAAGACAACAGGGGTATTATTGCATATGTCATGTCTTATGACTATAACAGGAAAGAATTATTTGCAAATATAAGTATCCTATGCATAATTGTGATTTTAAGATTATTTATTAGTTTAGGAAAGACTAAATACCTTTGGAGGAAAATAATTAAACATTCAAATCATTTTAAAAACAGGGAAGAAGAAAAATTAAAGCTGGAAAAATTAGTGAAAAACTGAAAGTAGTAAAATACATGGAACCAAAAGCTGATTATGTTTAATTTCATTAAAATAAAATTTCTAGAGAACTTAATAAAAAAAATAGCAAAGCACAAACACAAAGCAAACTAAATTAAAAATGAGAAAGAGAACATAACCACCCCAGAGATGAAGAATTAATTAGAAGACCTTCTGTGGCTGAATCAGCCATACCCTGGGCAAGACTGCAGGCCCACATCCAAGAAAGAGGATAAAAGCACAAACTCATCTATTAGATCTGTGATGCTGTAGCCTGACGTAAGGCATGTCTCGAACCCTCTCCAGGGAGCAGAATCTGTGAACATGGCACATAAACAAAGGCACGTGGTGTTTCCATCTTCCTCTGCAAGCACAGGAGCTGAGGAGTAGTTATCCTCTGATGTTTCATGATTTCTAAAATCACTTCCAAGTGTGTCATTTTATATAAAAAACAAACAAGCAACCCTGGGAGATAAGTATTATTATCATCATGCCACTTTACAGTCATGGAAACTCAGGATGAGAGAGAGGACATAAACTCCCCAAGGACACTTGTTGACTGGTGAGCAGTAGAGACAGAATCTGAGTCCAAGTCCATGCTCCCGGTTCTGTCCAAACACCCCACGGTCCTCCTTCCTGGCTTCTCTGCTGCTTGGACAACACGCCAGTGATCTCAGTCACAAGGACTTGTTCATTAAAGAAAGAGTGAAGGATGTCAGTAGCCTATAACCTAAGCAGACTGTTTGGACCTGCAGGAAGAGAAGTCATTTCTGCAGAGACACTGTTGGACATGGTTTGCAGCGGCAGGCTCTTCAGGATGGGTAGTTCCTCAGAAAGGTACTAATCAAGTTGATTGGTAAGAGGCCATAAGAAAATAGGCCCAGGAATTTTAAGGAAATTCTTAGACTCATGGCGGTGATTAGATGCTGCATGGTGGTAGTGTGTGCTCAGTTGAGTCCCACTCTTTTCAATCCCATGGACTGTAGTCCACCAGGCTCCTCTGTCCATGAAATTTTCCAAGAAAGAATACTAGAGTGGGTTGCCATGCTCTCCTATAGGGGATTTTCCTGACCCAGAGGATGAATCTGTGTCTGTTTCATGTCCTGCATTGCTAGGCTTGTTTTTTTACCATCTGCATCACCTAAGTGTTAGCATTTCAGGTTCTTACCAGGTGGTACAGAGTGTAAGAAATGAATTAGCATGTATTGTGGTGACCACAAGACCTCTAAGTGAACGATTTTTAAAATCATTTGTTGGTCTTGAATGGTGAAACAACAGCTTTTTTAAAGCCTTAGGCCTCAGGAACAAAGGATAACCTTATCACTCAATGGCTTGGGAGAATGCATAGTCAAGGGGAAGAACTGTGTGCCATTTCCACCGCAGCTGTGAGCAGACAACATAGGAAGTTTTATCACTGAAAAGTTAGGGAAACAGGATGCCTTCAGGGGAAGTCCAGGTGTGGAAGTGTTGGCAGAGCTGGGGAAGAGAGGGGCTCATTCATCAGGGTCCAAGGCCAGTCCATGGAAGCTGAAGTAGGAGGCTGTGTCTTTGATCTTAATTTTCTGAATGTTGAGCTTTAGGCCAACTTTTTCATTCTCCTCTTTCACTTTCATCAAGAGGCTCTTTAGTTCTTCTTCACTTTCTACCATGAGGGTGGTGTCATCTGCATATCTGAGGTTATTGATATTTCTCCTGGCAATCTTGATTCCAGCTGTGCTTGCTCCAGCCCAGCATTTCTCATGATGTACTCTGCATAGAAGTTAAATAAGCAGGGTGACAATATACAGCCTTGATGTACTCCTTTTCCTATTTGGAACCAGTCTGTTGTTCCATGTCCAGTTCTAACTGTTGCTTCCTGACCTGCATACAGGTTTCTCAGGAGGCAGGTCAGGTGGTCTGGTATTCCCATCTCTTTCAGAATTTTCCACAGTTTATTGTGATCCACACAGTCAAAGGCTTTGGCCCAAGAAAAAGAAATTCAAAGAAGCAAAATGGCTGTCTGAGGAGGCCTTACAAATAGCTGTGCAAAGAAGGGAAACAAAAAGCAAAGGAGAAAAGGAAAGATAATACCCATTTGAATGCAGAGTTCCAAAGAATAGCAAGGAGAGATAAGAAAGCCTTCCTCAGTGATCAATGCAAAGAAATAGAGGAAAACGATAGAATGGGAAAGACTAGAGAGCTCTTCAAGAAAATCAGAGATACCAGGGGAACATTTCATGCAAAGATGGGCTCAATAAAGGACAGAAATGGTATGGACCTAACAGAAGCAGAAGGTATTAAGAAGAGGTGGCAAGAACACAGGAGAACTATACAAAAAAGATCTTCACAATCAGATAATCATGATGGTGGGATCACTGACCTAGAGCCAGACATCCTGGAATGTGAAGTCAAGTGGACCTTAGGAAACATCACTACAAACAAAGCTAGTGGAGGTGATGGAATTCCAGTTGAGCTATTTCAAATCCTGAAAGATGATGCTGTGAAAGTGCTGCACTCAATATGCCAGCAAATTTGGAAAACTCAGCAGTGGCCACAGGACTGGTAAAGGTCAGTTTTCATTCCAATCCCAAAGAAAGGCAATGCCAAAGAATGCTCAGGCTACCGCACAATTGCACTCATCTCAAACGCTAGTAAAGTAATGCTCAAAATTCTCCAAGCCAGGCTTTAGCAATACGTGAACTGTGAACTTCCAGATGTTCAAGCTGGTTTTAAGAAAAGGCAGAAGAACAAGAGATCAAATTGCCAACATCTACTGTATCATCGAAAAAGCAAGAGAGTTCCAGAAAAACATCTATTTCTTCTTTGTTAACTATGCCAAAGCCTTTGACTGTGTGGAATTCTCAGGATGGTTATATATGGGAGGGAAATTCTATGACTCTGTCAAAAACCTTTCTCAGTATAGCTGCAAGTGCTGAGCAAACAACCAAGTTCAGCCAGTCTGAACCATTCAGGAAGCAAATAGCTCTAAACTCCACAGCCCAAGGAGAAACCTTTATCCCGCTAAGATGTTAGTGGGAAGAGTAAATGTGGTGTAAGCTGTCCAGGAGTGAGCTGTGAGCAGAAGGCTGACGGGACAGGGATGAGGGCAGATGTCACCCATCCTGTAATGGAGATACCAAAGTACTTTCCACTTTCCTCCTAATTTGGTGCCCCACAGTGCTAAGCTTGCTGGCATCCATACAGCTAATTCCTCTCAGGGGCCTGATGCGTCCATATAAGTTGCTTCAACTGTCAGTAATAAAAGCTTGTTTCTTTTGGGGAGTGAGTGGCAAGCAAGATATATAAGTGTGCCTTCTTGGTTTAGCTTCCCAGCTTTCCAAGAACCCCACCGATCCAGTTCCTTATGAACCTTTCATTTGTTTCTTGAATCCATTTCTTACTTGGGCAAGACAGCTAAGCCATTTCCCAAGGCTGGTTTCTACTCTTGACCATCCGCCCCCTGCCCTTGGATGTTCAGTTCTGCCCATGAATTCAGTTTCTTCACATTCATTTCTTAACTTCAGGAAGGTTTTTAAAAATCATAAGACAAATGATACTGAAAGTAAATAGATATATAGGCCAGCAATCTGAGTGGTTTAGTTAACATTTTCTGTAACACATAAACCTTAAAAATTGATTCAAGTATAAACAGGATAGACCATTGAGTATGATGAGATTTGAGAGAGTTATGAAAGAAAGTACAACCAGAGGTCATGGGCTGAAAGGTTTCATGGTCTAGCTCTTTTAAGCTGTCAAAAAACAGATGATTCCCTTTAACTAGTAACAGTATAGAGAAAAAGATGATTTTATAAAAGCATGATAATCTTCATTTTAATGAAAAGAAAGGTATAGGCCAATCTCATTTGTTAAAATGCATAAATAAAATTTCAAGTAAATGACTAGAAAATAAAATTAGAGAGTACTGTGTGTTAGAATAATAATCGGCCATAATTGCGAAGATTTTATTTAGAAAGAAAAGAAAGGATCAATATTAGGCAAGCTAATGAAATAAAACATCATTTGACTGATAAAATATGAGACAAAAATGAACCACTTCAATAGATATTGAAAAGACATTCAGTGTAGTTGTTACCATTACTGATTTAAATTGTTGTTGTTCACTCACTAAGTCGCATCCGACTCCTCATAATCCCATGGACTGCAGCAGTTCAGGCTTCCTTGTTGTGCACTGTCTCCTGGAGTTTGCTCAGATTCATGTCCATTGAGTTGATGATGCCATCCAACTATCTCATCCTCTGCCATCCTCTTCTTTTGTCTTCAAATCTTTCCCACATCAGGGTCTTTCCCAATGAGTTTTTGAAAGCATGTTAGCAGCCTGTTACTGGATAACAAATTACCCCAAATTAGCAGTTTAAATCATTAAGCATTTATTATTTCACAAAGTTTTTGTGGGTGAAGAATTCAAGAGCAGCTGAGTTGCATGATTCTGGTTCAAGGGCTTTCATGAGGTTGCACCCACGATCCTGGCCAGGACTGCGGTCATCTGAAGGCTAGTGTGAGCCAGAGTCTCTGCCTCTAAGGTGACCACACACAGGCCAGCGAGTTAGTGCTGGTGGGATGCAAGACCTCCACCCCTGACCACTGTAGTGCTACCTGAGAGTCCTCACCTCATGGCAACAGATTCCCTCTGGGTGAGCGATCCAGAAAAGAATCACCAGGCAAAAGTCTCATTGTTTTCTATGAACTAGCCCAGAAGTCAACAAAGCATCATTTCTGTAATATCCCTATTGGTTGCTCGGATCAGCTTTAGTCAGTGTGGGAGGAGACTGACTGTACAGAGATGTGACTACCTGAGGCCAAGAGTCTTTAGAGGCTGGCTATCCCAATAGTTTTTCAAAAGATAATATAAATTACATCTATTTTAAGCCATTGGCAACATCTAAGTTAAAATGGAAATCCTAGAGAAAGCTGCAATAAAGCTCAGAATAAAACCAAGATTCCTGGTATAATCTTATTATTTAACATGTCATACAGAAGTTTCCCTAAGGCAACACACAAAACCAACAAGTAAATTTATTGAAAGAGAACCTTTTCAAGTATTGGTAAACCATAGAAAACTCACTTATGCCAACATAACTAGTTAGAAGATGCCTTTCACCAATAGCACCAAAAGGAAGCCTGTTGGAGACCCTGTGATTCAGGTAACTCATTAGACAGTGATCACCAAGTTGCAAATTTGATTGCTAAAGAGAAAACTGTCCTCCTGAGATTTGACTTTGCTCAATGTAAAACACAGAAGTCTACAGCCAGTGTCTCCATGAGACTTTTCTTTCATTCATTCATTTAGGATTTGTTCTATGAGACTTGGTGTGCAGAATGCATTGTCAAATTTTCCTTTCTCTTGCCTTTCCCTTTGTACTGTTTGCATTTATAAACAATTTTGTGTAAGTAAATTATGTCAATTTTTCCTGTGAATGAGAAACTGCTGTTTCTTAATCACTCTTTAATTAAGGACTAAAACTATGGCCTGAGTTATAAGACCATAAAATGAAAAATAACCTTTTAGCAACTTATTATATGCAGAATAATAAGCAAATGTTTCATACTTTTTTTTATAAGTGACCCCCATAAACCCACTTAAATCAACATGGAAAATGCTTCCCTGAACTTATGATTAATGTTGCACTTATCTCTGGAGACGAAGATGCCAGTGATGAATAAAACAGACAGCAAAGTTGTATATTTTTTTTAAGTTCTGGCATCTTAGCATTTCCAAATGCTGAAATTAATCTGAAGATTAATGATGGATAAGGTTGTGAGGCAGTTTTAGCCTGCACATTTTGCAGGATAGAATTAAAGAGAGGAACTAATCTCCAGAATGGGAGAAAGGAGTCAGAGACAAAGCTACCATAAATTCACTGAGGCCTGTGTACTGAGTGGGCGGAGCGGCCCCGCGTCTGGGGCTTCCTTGTCACTGGCCTAGATTTATGGGCTTTATTGGAGTTTCACAGTTGGAGCATAACTTATGTCACAATCACTTAGACAATACCTGTTAGGCACTCTGTATTCATTCCTCCAACTTCAAACATCTCTGCACACCCACAGTGGCTGCCACTAGTCCTGTCACCCCAGAGCCAGTTTGCATCAGGGCACCTGCTGTCACGTGTCGTCCTCGTCTCACGGAAACCACACAGATAAAACAATAGTGGATTTCAGTCTTCACCTTCCCTGTGGAAGGTCTGTCATACCGGAGTCTGGTAGGAAATTGGGTGGCTCCTCAAGGTGATAAGTATGTATGAGCATGAAGGTTACGAGAGACAAGAAGCAAATCGCTTTAAAGGGGTTCCTGTTATCAAGCTGGATAAAGACGTCTCTCAAACCACAGGAATTTTGAAATATACTTTGAATACAGAATGTTGGGCTTCTCAGGTGGCACAGAGGTAAAGAATCCACTTTCCAATGCAGGAGATGCAAGAGACACAGATTCGATCTCTGGGTCAGAAAGATCCCCAGAAATAGGAAATGGCACCCACTGCAGTATTCCTGCCTGGAAAATTCCATGGACAGAGGGAGGCTGACAGGCTATAGTCCTTGGAGTTGCAAAAGAGGAGACCTGCAGGGTGTGGAGGGAGGGCTAGTCTAGAGAAAGATGTAGGCCATCTTTCATGCTAGACAACCATGAAATATCCATAAGATGCACAGTCATTCCCTGGAGTCTCTGAAATTACTGGGGAAAGGACTCATACAAAGGCTGTTCTTCTGTTGTCATGTAGAGCAGAAGCTCCGTAAACATCAGATTGATATCAAAGTGATGGATCCCTTCCAGCACCTGGGAATAACAGTATTAAATGTTGGTAATGGTGTGGCGTAAGGGGAATGCTCATACCTACCAGTGGGTATGTAAATTGATCTGACCATTTTGGGAAACAGTTCCAGCTTATTTGATAAAGTTGTATGCACAGATTCTCCAGAACCCAGCAGTTCCACTCCTGATATACATCCTGTAGTAATACATACAAACATGAGTCAAGAACAGGTACCAGGATGTTCATGGCATTATCACTAGGGTGAACCTTAAACAGGAAACAACCCTGATATCATTCAGCATCAGACTGGATAAATAAAATGTGTAATAAGCAACAAAATGCTGTACTATAGTAAAAATGAATTACTACAACATGTAACATTTGTGAGTGTAATACATCTCACAGATACACTCCTGAGTGAAAGAAGTCAGACACAAAATAATGCACATTATAAGATTCAATTTTTGTAAAATTCAAAACCAGCAAAACTAAATTACATTAGCAGAGGTCAAGATCTGATTACCTTTGGGAAGGAGAGAAGGGGTGGTAAGTGGGGAGAACATAAGAGATTGTCTGTGTCTTGGTGAGGACACAGGCTTCTCTTTGGTGATAATGCATTAAAATGCTGGTTTACATTTTGTGCATTTTCTGTGTGTTACTTCAATAAAGGGTTAAGAAATTGTAGAATACAAGCTTATACAGAACAGCATGATTTTATGTATATTCTCAGTTTTGATCATGAATATAGCCCATTTTTCATTTGTCTTTTGTAGTAGCAGAAAGAGGCTCACTCAAAGGGACAAGAAAGAAAGCTTATTTTTCACCCAAATGAGGGTCATATGTCAGAAATGGAAACATGGAAAATAAACACCGCAATCTATGGTGGTTTTTAAAAGTTGAAATCAGACATAATCAGGAAACTTGGTGAAATCCCATTGCAAAGGAAGCTATCTGGTTTCCCCTGGTTCTTTTCTTTTAAGGGTGTTGTGTTTCCTGGTAAGTTTGATTTTTACTATTCAAGTTTTGAAAACATGAAACTGGGTCTCTGGGAAACAGAGCGAACAGCCAAAATGAGAGGCCCAGGCAGCTTCCTCCTCTACCTGCCTGCCAGCAACATGTAATTTTGCTTAGGAAAAATGAATAATGTCAACTTGGATGTGAAACTAATTAAAGGTCCTTCTAAAAATTCAGGATAGATTTCCTCTCTTCCTCGTCTAGAGAAGCACCAGCAAAGGGTTGTCAGAAACCTCCGAGTGGGAAATCAACAGCCGCAGGCCCATGGGGCCAGAATATTTGAAGGCAGGAAACTGAAACCAGCAGTTCTGTTGTCATGGCCAGAGGAAGCCTTCAGCGGATACCGGGAATAAGGGGGATAGAATTGTAAGTGGTCCTAGGGGGCCCGTAATGTTAATAAGTGGAGTCACTTTCCCCACCTACACCTTTGTCTGTAGATGTGAAAGTCCCTGCCCTAAACATTGAAATGGCAATGACGATGAAATGGAAAGAGAGGGCAGTTTTAAGATGCTCCAGAATTTGGAGTCAGTGTGTAGACAGTGACTGTGTGAGTTCACTGCTAATGGGGCCAGCAGTTAAATGGGAAGCAGCTGAGTGCTCTGGAGTAAAATGTATTTAGGTTTTCACTGGTTTTTCAACCTTGCTCTGCTGTTTAGGTGTGTGACTTTGGTTACTTAATCTTTCCAAGCCTTGATTTCTTCATCTGTAAAATTGACATAGTAGTACCTACCTGATAGGGTAATTGTTGTTGTTCAGTCTCTAAATCATTTCCAGCTCTTTGTGACCTCATGGACTGCAGCATGCCAGGCTTCCCTATCCTTACTATCTCTTGGAGCTTACTCAAACTCATGGAGTCAGTGATGCTACCCAACCATCTCTTCCTCTGCCGCCCCCTTCTCCTCCTGCCCTCGAGTATCAGGGTCTTTTCCAGTGAGTTAGAGAAGGAAATGGCAACCCACTCCAGTGTTCTTGCCTGGAGAATCCCAGGGACGGGGGAGCCTGGTGGGCTGCCATTGATGGGGTCGCACAGAGTCGGACACGACTGAAGCGACTTAGCAGCAGCAGCAGCAGCTGTTCACATCAGGTGGCCAAAGTATTGGAGCTTCAGCGTCAGTCCTTCCAATGAATATTCAGGACTGATTTCCTTTAGGATTGACTGGTTTAATCTCCTTGCTGTCCAAGGGAATCTTAAGAGTCTTCTCCAGCACCACAATTCGAAAACACCAATTCTTTGGCACTCAGCTTTCTTTCTGGTCCAACTCTCACGTCTGTATGTGACTACTGGAAAAACCGTAGCTTTGACTATACAGACCTTTGGGGAAATGAGAAATGAGAATTCAACATGTGAACTGTTTAAGCACTCAGTGCAGGTTGTATGTTACCTGTGTGCCAGGTCAGGCAATATATTGCAGACACCATTAGTCTAAAAGCAGAAACTGTCAGCGCTGAAGTGTAAGCTCGTAGCCCTGCAGTCACTTTGTAGTCATTCTGTTCATCATATAAGCAGAGGATTCAGTGAACAAAAGCAGGGGGCTCCTTTTAAGAAGAAGCGTCAGTGAGAAGCAGAGGCATGTTTGCAGAGGCAAGGGAGACAGCATGCAGAGCTTAGGCCAGTAAATCTCTCTGGTATCTCATTTATTTCTCAGAAAAGGGAGGAAGAACTAAGAAGAGTGGGTGGTGAGGTGTCAGAGTGAGCAGCGGCATCAGCAAAATTCTGCTGACCAGAGGAGCCCTTTGCTAACTTGTCTGAAATAAATTATTTCAGAAGTCACACAGCGGCCCCGGTGGAGATACTTGTGAGGCTTCCATGCCCCAGAGGAAGAAGAGAAGTGCCAGGCTCTGTGGAAAAGCAGTATTGGAAAGGCAGACAAGCTTCTCTTTGTACCTGATACCTGTCGCTTTGCTGTGCTTCAGGGGTCCATCCGTACTTAAACGGTGTGGAGACTTGAGCTGCAGGAACTTGAAAGGGGCCAGGTGGTGAAAACAGCAGTTGCTCCACTGCTGTACGCTGTTAAGAGTATTAACAAATCATTATGTAACTATTAATTATCAAAAATGTTAGAGAAGAGAAAACAAGAGCCATATGGCATCCAGTCATGGGCTGAACGTGAATGTGATTTTTTTTTTTTTTTTTGGCCAGGTTTGCATCTAGCTGGTTGTTTGGGGGTGAATATGATTACACAGCTTTCCTAGGTGGCCCGAGTGGTAAAGAAACTGCCTGCCGATGCAGGAGACTAAGAGACTCGGGTTCAGTCCCTGGGTTGGGAAGATCCCCTGGAGGAGGAAATGGCAAATCACTCCAGTATCTTTTGCTGGATAATCCCATGGACAGTGGAGCCTGGTGGGCTACAGTCCAGGGGATCACAAAGAGTTGGACATGACTGAAGCGAGTTAGCATGCCTGATTACACAGACACCGGGTTCAGGAAGTGAGGGGAGAACCACAGATCTGAGCTAGAGCTCACTCCTGCATCCTTTGAGCACCTAGCTGTTCTCAAAGTGTGGTCCCCAGACCAGCATCAGTGGCATCCCCAGATATAGCAGAAGTACAGATTCTCAGGGTCCCCTCCACATCTACGGAATTAGGAGCCGTGGGGATCTTTAAGAAAGCCTTCCCGAGATTCTGACGTGTGCCCTCTTTTGAGAACCACAAGCTTAGAAGATACGTGAGCAGCAAAGCAGACTGCCTGGGCTCAAACCTATCTCAGGTTCTGTGAGTGAATTTGTGCTAGGGACTCCATCTTACAAGTATCAGTTTCTTCATTTATAAAACGGGGATGGTAGCTACATAAGGTTGCTGTGAGTTAATTCATGTTTAATGTAGTGCCTGCTATCAGTTCAGTTCAGTTCAGTCGCTCAGTCGTGTCAAACTCTTTGTGACCCCATGAATCGCAGCATGCCAGGCCTCCCTGTCCATCACAACTCCCGGAGTTTACCCAAACTCATGTCCATCAAGTCGGTGATGCCATCCAGCCATCTCATCCTCTGTCGTCCCCTTCACCTCCTGCCCCTGATCCCTCCCAGCATCAGGGTCTTTTCCAATGAGTCAACTCTTTGCATTAGGTGGCCAAAGTATTGGAGTTTCAGCTTCAGCATCAGTCCTTCCAATGAACACCCAGAACTGATCTCCTTTAAGATGGACTGGTTGGACCTCCTTGCAGTCCAAGGGTCTCTCAAGAGTCTTCTCCAACACCACAGTTCAAAAGCATCAATTCTTTGGCACTCAGCCTTCTTCACAGTCCAACTCTCACATCCATACATGACCACTGGAAAAACCATAGCCTTGACTAGACGGACCTTTGTTGGCAAAGTAATGTCTCTACTTGTTAATATGCTATCTAGGTTGGTCATAACCTTCCTTCCAAGGAGTAAGAGTCTTTTAATTTCATGGCTGCAGTCACCATCTGCAGTGATTTTGGAGCCCAGAAAAATACAGTCAGACACTGTTTCCACTGTTTCTCCATCTATTTGCCATGAAGTGATGAGACCAGATGCCATGATCTTCATTTTCTGAATGTTGAGCTTTAAGCCAACTTTTTCACTCTCCTCTTTCACTTTCATCAAGAGGCTTTTTAGTTCCTCTTCACTTTCTGCCTTAAGGGTGGTGTCATCTGCATATCTGAGGTTATTGAATATTTCTCCTGGCAATCTTGATTCCAGCTTGTGCTTCTTCCAGCCCAGCGTTTCTCATGATGTACTCTGCATAGAAGTTAAATAAGCAGGGTGACAGTATACATCCTTGACATACTCCTTTTCCTATTTGGAACCAGTCTGTTGTTCCATGTCCAGTTCTAACTGTTGCTTCCTGACCTGCATACAGATTTCTTAAGAGGCAGGTCAGGTGGTCTGGTATCCCCATCTCTTTCAGAATTTTCCACAGTTATTGTGATCCACACAGGCAAAGGCTTTGGCATAGTCAATAAAGCAGAAATAGATGTTTTTCTGGAACTCTCTTGCTTTTTCCATGATCCAATGGATGTTAGCAATTTGATCTCTGGTTCCTCTGCCTTTTCTAAAACCAGCTTGAACATCTGGAAGTTCACGGTTCACGTATTGCTAAAGCCTGGCTTGGAGAATTTTGAGCATTACTTTACTAGTGTGTGAGATGAATGCAATTGTGCGGTAGTTTGAGCATTCTTTGTCATTGCCTGTCTTTGGGATTGGAATGAAAACGGACCTTTTCCAGTCCTGTGGCCACTGCTGAGTTTTCCAAATTTGCTGGCATATTGAGTGCAGCACTTTCACAGCATCATCTTTCAGGATTTGAAATAGCTCAACTGGAATTCCATCACCTCCACTAGTTTTGTTCTTAGTGATGCTTTCCAAGGCCCACTTGACTTCACATTCCAGGATGTCTGGCTCTAGGTCAGTGATCACACCATCGTGATTATCTGGGTTGTAAAGATCTTTTTTGTATAGTTCTTCTGTGTATTCTTGCCACCTTTTCTTAATACCTTCTGCTTCTGTTAGGTCCATACCATTTCTGTCCTTTATCAAGCCCATCTTTGCGTGAAATGTTCTCTTGGTATCTCTAATTTTCTTGAAGAGAGCTCTAGTCTTTCCCATTCTGTTGTTTGCCTCTATTTCTTTGCATTGATCGCTGAGGAAGGCTTTCTTATCTCTCCTTGCTATTCTTTGGAACTCTGCATTCGAATGGGTATATCTTTCCTTTTCTCCTTTGCTTTTCGCTTCTCTTCTTTTCACAGCTATTTATAAGGACTGCTATAGATGATTGATAAATATAATAAATATTAACTGTGGTTTTCACTGGTGCACAATAATCAGACTTCCACTAATATAAATTGCTCACAGCCACACAGTGTCCATTGAACTGTAGCTTTGTTCAGACCCCAAGGTAGAAACAGCACTGGTAGAGACTGTCCCTTAACTGGAGCATTTAGCACATTTACATTTAAAATAATCACTGAGATTTTGGAGCTAAAGTTTCTGTCTTACTTTGTACATTCGATATATTTGTAGTTTCTTTTCCTTTTTTTCTAAGCTGATTTTTATTTTATTTTTGCCATTTAAATATTTACTGGTTTAGAAATTTTGTCTGTTTCTATTTGTTTAGTTGCTACCCTGGAAATTACATGTGTGTTTAGCTTACTGACGTCTAAAGTTACTTACTGCATTTACCCTTCTACAATATGTGGTGACTTGAGCAGGCTTTATATCCACTTGGGCTTCCCTGATGGCTCAGACAGTTAAGAATCCAGCTGCAAGGCAGGAGACCTGGTTTTATCTCTGAGTCAGGAAGATCCCCTGGAGAAGGCAACCCACTCCATTATTCTGGCCTGGAGAATCCCATGGACAGAGGAGCCTGGTGGGCTACCGTCCGTGGAGTTACAGAGAGTCGGACACGACTGAGCAACTAGCACACTTTTAACGCCGTCTCCACTTAACCTTTTGCAATAGGCTGTGTGGTTGCTTTTGGTTCTTCACTGCCCTCTCTCTATTGGGCCCCTTAGAAAAAGCCTCTTCTGGATGATGCTTCTTGGAGAGGAGATGTATTTCTCCTGCTGCAATGTCATAAGACTTGGCCATGTGACCTGCTTTGACCAAGGGAATTTGTGCCCCATATAAGTATGGAAACAGTAAGAGCCAACATTCGTTCAGCCTTTGCTTGATTCCCTTTGCCAGACAGGCTCTGCTCTTACACCTTGGATCCCAGAACGAAGAAGACACATAGAATGAAGAGCTGCACCATAACTGTCCCATCACTGACATGTAAACTCAGTGAAAAGGAAACCTTTGTTTTTATAAACTACCAAGACTTGAAGGTTGTCAGCAAAATATAACATGGCTGAGGAAGCGGCAGACTTCTGCCAAATTGTTCTGCCAAGGGCCAAATAGTAAATGCTTTAGGCGTCTCAGACCACATACACGCTCTGGCACATGTACTTCTTGGGTTTTTTTGGTTTGTTGTTAATAACTCTTTAAAAACGTAAAAACCCAGTCTTAACTCAGGGACCGTACAGAAGCATACTGTGGGCCTCCTTTAGTTTGCTAACCACTAACTTACACGGTTGTGATCGATGACAGCACTAAGGCAGCGTTTTCATGCAAGAGACCACAGGTAGACGAGAATTAGGCTTTATGTGGGCACATGAGTGTTTAGACATTAATCGTGGTCATTAGGATAAGATTTCCCCAAGTGCTGTACAAAGAGGTATGCCTCTCCCAGCAAATGTTGTTGCCATTACGTATTTAGTTTGCTGTTTTTCTTCTAGTTCCTTTGGGGTAAAGTTATTGATTTGAGCTCCCTCTTTTTCTTCTTCTTCTTTTTTAATGCAGGTGTTTACAACCATGAACTTACCTCTGAGCACTGCTTTCACTGATTCCCATAAATTCCGCTAAGTTGTATTTTGTTTTTATTTGTCTCGCAGTATTTTCTAATACCCCTTGTGATTTATTTTTTGGCCCACTGGTTGTTTAAGATTATGTTATTTACCTTCCACGTGTTTGTGAGTTTTCTGGTTTTATATAGCTTTGTTTTTACCTAGCTTTGTTCCATTGTGGTTAGAGAAGACGCTGAGTAAGTTCTTAAATTTATCGAGACTCATTTTATGACTTAACATACCATCTGTGCTGGAGTATGTCCCATGTGAACTTGAGAAGAATGTGTATTCTGCTGGTTTTGGGTGTTGGAGTTGATCGAGTAGTGTTATTCAAGTCCTCTGTTTCCTTACTAACCTGTATACAAGTTCTGTACCTTGTCGACAGTGGTACTACATTACTGGAAGCCTGTTTCTCCCTTCACCTTTGCCAGTGTTTGCTTTATGTACTGTGGAGCTCTACTGTTTGGTGTGCACATGTTTATAATTATTATATCATCTTGATAAGTTGACCCTCTTGGGATAAGAGGGCCTCATTCCTGCTCCCCACATGGCCTCCACTTGCATCACAGGGAACTGGACAGTGGTAAGCATATTCATTCTCTCCTCGGCCTCCCCTGACACTAGCCCTGTGCAGTGGTGGTGGGGGGCAGTTAGGGAGGGAACTTTGTTGCTTCCAAGTAGAGGTGGAATTCCAGTCTCCCCGCAGTGGTTCCCACTGACATCGTGGGGCTTTGGGGCCTTTATTACCATCCAGTGGGGCTGGAAGTCCCAGCTCCCTGTTGAGTGTTCCCTGACAACACCTCTTTGTAGCCCGGCAAGGATGGGAGCCCAAATTCCCCACTCAGCCTTTGCTATCATGGGTGGGAGAGGGGGCACAGTATTTTCTGTGGTGTTAGGCCAGAGTAGAGCAGTTATTATCTGACAGAGTTTTGATCTTGCTAGGCTGCCCCTGTCCTGATCCTTTGGCAGGAGAGTGGGCTTTTTTGTTATTTTTTTTTTGTCTGAAGTTATTGATGTTTCTGGGTTGCCAGCTTCATTAACTCCAAGTCTAGAATATATGAGGCAAAAAGAAAATCCATGAAACGTGCCTCTGTTTCATTCTGTTGGTCCCCGATTTCCTAGCTGGTCTGCCTCCTCTCTCCACCTCTCAGAATTATCTCCTATTTGGTTTTGTATATAATGTGGAAGGTTTCTAGTTGCACTTAGGAAGAGGAATAGGGCAAAGTACATCTATTCTGTCTTCCCTGAGCAGAGCTATAATCTCATTTTTTACATGTAAATCACAGACCCTTTGGAGTTTGTGAGTAGTTAATAGGTACTCAACTTTAGTTGTTTTCCAGGTGGCCATCTAGTCAAACAAAATCCACGTTTGAGAAGTTGGTGTTTTCCTCATTGATTCAAGATAATATGTTCTGTGCTTTCTGTTCTAAATGTCGGGTAATTACAATATTCATGATTGGCTTTTTATCTGGTAGAGACAACCTCTTTAATTTCTTTTCTACATGAAATTTAGTATCTACCTCACTAGCTCTAGAAAAACACCCATTGCTGCTTTTATATACATAGATTTAGGGAGACTTGAGATATTTTGATAATGAATCCTCCTTATTTTTTTTTATCACCTTTAATGAAGAAAGATTTTTTTTAATGTAATCTATTTCCTCATCTGACACTTTACTGTTTCAACCCTAACCTGTTCAGATTTTGTGTCCCAGTCCCAGATATTTTTCCTTTCCATTTTTGTTGACTCTGAGGTGAGTACTGACCTTGTGAGCATAGGTTGAGAGCCTTTGAGTCTATTTTTTGTTCTGTAAGAGAGTTGTGTTTATTTTCATTTAAAATTCAAACTTTATTTTTAAAGTAAATGTTTGTTATTCACATTAAATTATGAACGATTTTCCTATTTTAAAGCCTAATTTGTATTTTAAAAAGTTACTTTGAAATCTTAGGTGCCTGTTCTGCAAATAGCTATTAATCAACTGAGAGAGAACTCTTCGAAGGCAGAGTCTACGTGTCATTCACTGCTTTCTCTGCAGTTTGGCACTGTGTCTGGAAATGCCATAAATATTCAAGAAATTGAATCAAATACTAATAATTTTACAAAGTAAATGATGAATCTGTGTAGAGAGTGAACATCCACAGAGATGGGGGAGAGAGAAACCATTTCCAGCAGGGGTTCTTGTGCTGAAATGCTTTCCCAACATGGTAGAGTTTGAGCTCTGCTTTAAAGAATTTTAAAGAATAAACTATAGAGGCAGAGGTGAAGAGGAAGCTAATTTCATTTGGGTGTAGTGTGAGCAGAGGTATAGACGCAGAAAAGCAGCAGGTATTTTGGAATCATTAGTAGTCAGGAATAGAGGGCTTATGAAGACAAGTTGTTGAAAGTAAAGCAGAAACTGCGTATCGCGGCTGCCTAGGGAATTATACTTTATTCTGTGTATGAGAGGGAGCCATTGTAGACGTTTCATATGTGCTCCTTCAATATATAAACAACCATAGTAACTTTATTCCTTGTGTGAGTAGAGATACTTCGCCCTACATCATCTGGCACTTACTTTTGAGACCAGTTTTTATCTCATTGCTGCTAAGTCGCTTCAGTCGTGTCCGACTCTGTGCAACCCCATAGACGGCAGCCCACCAAGCTCCCTGTCCCTGGGATTCTCCAGGCAAGAATACTTGGAGTGGGTTGCCATTTCCTTCTCCAATGCATGAAAGTGAAAAGTGAAAGTGAAGTCACTCAGTCGTGTCCGACTCCTAGTGACCCCATGGACTGCAGCCTACCAGGCCCCTCCATCCATGGGATTTTCCAGGCAAGAGTACTGGAGTGGGTTGCCATTGCCTTCTCCGCTTCCTCTGACTATCTGGGTCCAAACCACATATCTGTCAACTAATCAGCCATTTAAACTTAAATAAGTTATTTACACTCTAAGCAGTTTATTCATCTAAGAAAATGTAGTAATTGTATTTGTTTTCTATTGCTGCATAACAAATTGCAGTAAACTTAGGAACTTAAAACACTTTTTTTGTTTTTTATTGCAGTGAAATACATATAAAATTTACCATCTTAATCATTTTTATTAAGTAGAAGCTTAATGCTTCTTAAGCTCTTTATGCTTGTGTTAACCAGCATATGTGAACTAATGTAAAAACAGCTTCACTCTGGGCAGTCATATGGTAAACAACAGAGACATGCCAAAATAACAGGAATTAATAAGCCCGTAGAAAATTTTGACAGTTTGCATTTTGCAGTATATTCAATATTATGCCTGATAGTGAACTGTTGTGTTCCTAGGTATGAGATAAAGTACACAAGATGAAGCTGAGTTTTTGATTACTGATTTGGTCTTAATGAAGGAAATGCCAGCGATCAACAGAGATAGTGGCCTCCCTGAGTAATCTGATCAATCTCTGTGTATTTGAGTGAATAGCATTAGGACAGGAAGACTTACCCTTGGTTTTTGTACATTGTTGTTCCATCTAAAAATGTTTTCCTTGATTCATGTAGACCTTGGGCTAAAGTCTCCAAGGAAACCTAAGTGCTACAGTGAATTATATTTATGTTTAAATGTATGTTTTCCAAGTGTTAAGTTGTTGTATGTTAATTGTTTGCATTCTTCTTGTACCCGGAAGAATAAATCAGCTTTCTCCTTATCTGTCAAGAAGAACGACATGTGGAAATAAAATGCAAATGCAGAATTCTGATTTCATCAGAACATTTTGACCTCATTATGTCTGTGTGAATACATATTTACTAGTGTGTCAATTTCACTGTCCCTGGAAGCTGGGACTAAACCTGCTGTCTTAGCTATGGGCTGAGTCTTTCTTATCTTTTTAGCTGAGGAAAAATGCATGTTTATAAAATCTGTGGATACTTACTGTTTATGACAGGCTACTATCTGTTCTCCCAGGTTAATTCTCCCTTTTTCCCATAGTGATTCGTCTTATGCTGGGTTCATGGCTGTGAATCTAGAGACTACATTTCTCAGTTTCTCTTACTGTTGGATATAGCAGTGAATACTTCAAATGGGGCTGGTTTCTCACTGATGAATTCTTGAAATAGGCGGTTTTCTTATGCTTGGAGTACAAAGAGTGGGGAGGACTTAGTGGACATTTCATCCCTGATCACGTGTGCAGCCTCTGTTAAGCTGGTGTTGTGAGATTATGCCATATTCTCACACTACCTGAGAAAATTTTCTCAGTATTTTCTCACGCTACCTGAGAAAATATTTTAGATTGTGAAATATAAGGGAAAGCGAGATACACTTTTCCTTTGTCTCTTACTAAAAAATAAATCACTTGCCCTCCACATCCCGGGGATTGATACAGGAAGAAGGCAGTGACCCAACTCCCTTAGATGAATGAGATCAGTACCCTTGGGGAACGATGGTACAGTAAGACAAAAATAGTGATTTGGTGTCTGAATGGCTGTGTGGAACATGGGCAGCCCAATAACTAAAGGCTTTGATGGATACTCAGTTCAGTTGATCGTTGTGTCTGACTCTTTGTGACCCCATGGATGGAAGGGCGCCAGGGCTCCCAGTCCATCACCAGCTCCCGGAGTTTACTCAAACTCATGTCCATTGAGTTGGTGATGCCATCCAACCATCTCATCCTCTGTCATCCCCTTCTCCTCCCGCCTTTAATCTTACCCAGCCTCAGGGTCTTTTCCAATGAGTCAGCTCTTCGCATCAGGTGGCCAAAGTATTGGAGTTTCAGCTTCAGAATCAGTCCTTTCAATGACTATTCAGGACTGATTTCCTTTAGGATGGGCTGGTTGGATCTCTTTGCAGTCCAAGGGACTCTCAAGAATCTTTTCCAACACTGTAGTTCAGAAGCATCAATTCTTTGGCGCTCAGCTTTCTTCACAGTCAACTCTCACATCCATACATGACTACTGGAAAAAAGATAGCCTTGACTAGATGGACCTTTGTTGGCAAAGTACCATCTCTGCTCTTTAATATGCTGTCTAGGTTGGTCATAACTTTTCTTCCAAAAGGAAATGTCTTTTAATTTTATGGCTGCAGTCACTATCTGCAGTGATTTTGGAGCCCCCAAAATATAAAATCTACCACTGTTTCCACTGTTTCTCCATCTGTTTGCCGTGAAGTGATGGGACCAGATGCCATGATCTTCGTTTTCTGAATGTTGAGCTTTAAGCCAACTTTTTCACTCTCCTCTTTCACTTTCATCAAGAGACTCTTTAGTTCCTCTTCACTTTCTGCCATAAGGGTGGTGGTCTGCATATCTGAGATTATGGATATTTTTCCCAGCAATCTTGATTGCAGCTTGTGCTTCCTCCAGCCCAGTGTTTCTCATGATGTACTTTGCATATGAGTTAAATAAGCAGGGTGACAATTTACAGCCTTGATGTACTCCTTTTCCTGTTTGGAACCAGTGTGTTGTTCCATGTCCCATTCTAACTGTAGCTTCCTGACCTGCATACAGATTTCTTAAGAGGCAGGTCAGGTAGTCTGGTATTCCCATTTCTTTCAGAATTTTCCACATTTTATTGAGAGCCACACAGTCAAAGGGTTTGGCATAGTCATTAAAGCAGAAATAGATGTTTTTCTGGAACTCTCTTGCTTTTTCAATGATCCAGCGGATGTTGGCAATTTGATCTCTGGTTCCTCTGCCTTTTCTAAAGCCAGCTTGAACATCTGGAACTTCATGGTTCACATATTGTTGAAGACTGACTTGGAGAATTTTGAGCATTACTTTACTAGTATGTGAGATGAGTACAATTGTGTGGTAGTTTGAACATTCTTTGGCATTGCCTTTCTTAGGGATTGGAATGAAAACTGACCGTTTCCAGTCCCATGGCCACTGCTGAGCTTTCCCAATTTGCTGGCATATTGAGTGCATCATCTCACAGAATCATCTTTTAGAATTTGGAATAGCTCAACTGAAATTCCATCACCTCCACTAGCTTTGTCCATAGTGATGCTTCCTAAGGCCCACTTGACTTCACATTCCAGTATGTCTGACTCTAGGTGAGTGATCACACCATCATGTTTATCTGGGTCGTGAAGATCTTTTTTGTACAGTTCTTCTGTGTATTCTTGCCACCTCTTCTTAATATCTTCTGCTTCTGTTAGGTCCGTACCATTTCTGTCCGTTATCGAGCCAACCTTTGCATGAAATGTTCCCTTGGTATCTCTAATTTTCTTGAAGAGATCTCTAGTCTTTCCCATTCTATTGTTTTCCTCTGTTTCTTGGCACTGGTCACTGAGGAAGGCTTTCTTATCTCTCCTTGCTGTTCTTTGGAACTCTGCATTCAAATGGGTATATCTTTTCTTTTCTCCTTTGCTTTTTGCTTCTCTTCTTTTCACAACTATTTGTAAGGCCTCCTCAGACAGCCATTTTGCCTTTTTGTACTTCTTTTTCTTGGTGTTGGTCTTGTTCCCTGTTTCCTGTACAAGTGTCACGAACCTCTGTCCATAGTTCATCAGGCACTCTGTCTATCAGATCTAGTCCCTTAAATCTATTTCTCACTTCCACTGTATAATCATAAGGGATTTGATTTAGGTCATACCTGAATGGTCTAGTGATTTTCCCTACTTTCTTCAATTCAGTCTGAATATGGCAATAAGGAGTTCATGATCTGAGCCACAGTCAACTCCCAGTCTTGTTTTTGCTGACTGTATAGAGCTTCTCCATCTTTGGCTGAATATAATCAGAATATAATCAGTCTGATTTCAGTGTTGACCATCTGATGATGTCCATGTGTAGAGTCTTCTCTTGTGTTGTTGGAAGAGGGTGTTTGCTATTACCAGTGCGTTCTCTTGGCAAAACTCTATTAGCCTTTGCCCTGCTTCATTCTCTACTCCAAAGCCAAGCTTGTCTGTTACTGCAGGTGTTTCTTTACTTCCAGTCCCCTGTAATGAAAAGGACATCTTTTTTGGGGTGTTAGTTCTAGAAGGTCTTGTAGGTCTTCATAGAACCGTTCAACTTCAGCTTCTTCAGCATTACCTCAAATATGCAGATGACACCACCCTTATGACAGAAAGCGAAGAAGAACTAAAGAGTAATGCTTCTTCAGCATTGGTTTATTACCGTGATATTGAATGGTTTGCCTTGGAAACAAACAGAGATCATTCTGTTGTTACTGAGATTGCATCCAAGTACTGCATTTCAAACTCTTGTTGACTATGATGGCTATTCCGTTTCTGCTAAGGGATTCTTGCCCACAGTAGTAGATATAATTGTCATCTGAGTTAGATTCACCCATTCCAGTCCATTTTAATTCGATGATTCCTAAAATGTCGACGTTCACTCTTATCGTCTCCTGTTTGACCACTTCCAATTTGCCTTGATTCATGGAGCTAACATTCCAGGTTCCTGTACAGTATTGCTCTTTACAGCATCAGATCTTGCTTCCATCACCAGTCACATCCAGAACTGAGTGTTGTTTTGCTTTGACTCCGTCTCTTCATTCTTTCTGAAATTGTTTCTCCACTGATATCCAGTAGCATATTGGGCACCTACTGACCTGGGGAGTTCATCTTTCAGTGTCCTATCTTTTTACCTTTTCATACTGTTCATGGGGTTCTCAAGGCAAAAATACTGAAGTGGTTTACCTTTCCCTTTTCCAGTGGACCACATTTTGTCGTCCACATTTGACGACATTTTTCAAACACATTTGACGGATACCAGTGTTCACTATTTGTGCGTCCATACACACACAATAGAGTATGAAGAGGCTTCACCTCCCCATGGGCTCATAACCATCATAGGCAATGTGGAAAATCATCTCATACTTGGTCACCTACAACTCCCCACTCACACACTGAATGGTCACCTAACTGTAACCATAGTCATTTGCTGTATATGGCGTCAGGATTGCTTGTGTGAATGAATGATTAAAAGTGTTAAGGTGTAGCCATTCTTCATTCATCAGACCCCTTGCAGATCCAAAACCTTGGAGGGTGCAAAAGTGACTTGTAAAGTGATTTGTTCTCTTAAAAACTGGTTTTGTCAGCATACACGAGGAACAAGGTAAGGAGTTGGGGTAGAGCAGTTGGCCCATGAGGGAAGAATATAACTAACACTGTTTAGAACTGCCATGGTGTGTGTGAGCTAAGTCACTTCAGTTGTGTCCAACTCTTTGTGACCCTATGGACTGTAGCCTGCCAGGCTCCTCTGTCCATTGAATTCTCCAGGCAAGAATGCTGGAGTGGGTTGCCATTCCCTTCTCCAGGGATCTTCCCGACCCAGGGCTCAAACCCGCATCTCTTAACATCCCCTGCATTGGCAGTCAGATTCTTTACCACTATTGCCACCTGATAATTAAAAGACAAACCTCTATCAGTTTCAATATTGTTTTAAAATTCTCTGCAGTTGATTATCTCTGTTCCTGCCAGGAGCCCACTCCCACTATATATGCTCATCTGATTATCGCTGGATTTTACACAGCTGGTTTTCAGAAAAGCTCAAATCCCTGGAACAATAAGATTAACTTGTAGTAGCATTTGAGAAAAACAAACTAAGAGAAACTAGTAAACTGTTCCCTGCAGATGCCTTCAGCAAACATTGCCACTGTCAGCGCCCATATCCCTTCACCATTGTTTTGATTTGCTCAGCTATTGTAATAAAATACCATAGACTCGTTGACTTGAACAATGTACATATGTTCTCGCTCTGTTTCCGGGGCTGGAAGTCTGAGATTAGGGTACTGGTGTGAACAGGTTCTGATGAGAGTTCTCTTCCTGGCTTGCAGGCAGACATCTTGCCAGGCCTGGCGTTCTGTTGCTTCTTCTAAGGACACTAATTTCATGACAGCCCCACCCTCATGACCTTATCTGACCCTAATCCCCTCCCAAAGGGTCTGTCACATCAGGGTGAGGGCTTCAGCATATAAATTGAGGCTGGGGCGGCATACAGTTCAGTCCATGTGGTTGTTCAGTGACTAAGTTGTGTCCGACTCTTTGCGACGCTATGGACTGCAGCATGCCAAGCTTCCCTGTCCTTCACTAGCTCCCAGGGCGTCAGTGATGCCATCCAACCATCTCATCCTCTGTCGTCCCCTTCTCCTCCTGCCCTCAATTTTTCTGAGCATCACGGTCTTTTCCAATACTAGGCTCTTTGCATCAGGTGCCCAAAGTATTGGAGCTTCAGCTTCAGCATCAGTCCTTCCAATGAATATTCAGGCTTGATTTCCTTGACTCGTTTCATCTCCTTACTGTCCAAGGGACTCTCAAAGAGTCTTCTCCAGCACCACAGTTTGAAAGCATTCATTCTTCTGCGCTCAACCTTCCTTATGGTCCAATTCTCACATCCGTACATGACTACTGGAAAAACCATAGCTTTGACTATACAGACCTTTGTCAGCAAAATGATGTCTCTGCTTTTTAATACTCTATGTTTGTCATAACTTTCCTCCCAAAGAGCAAGTGCCTTTTAATCTCATGGCTACAGTCACCATCAGCAGTGATTTTGGAGCCCAAGAAAATAAAGTCTGTCACTGCTTCCACTTTTTACCCATCTATTTGCCATGAAGTGATGGGACCAGATGCCATGATCTTCATTTTTTGAATGTTGAGTTTTAAGCCAGCTTTTTTTACTCTCCTCTTTCACTTTCATCAGAGGCTCTTTAGTTCCTCTTCACTTTCTGCCATTAGGGTGGTATCACCTGCTTATCTGAGGTTATTGATATTCCTCCCTGCAATTTTTATTCCAGCCCTTGATTGATCCAGCCTGGCATTTAATATAATAGCAGGTAAATCTCTGCCTGTCATCATTCCTGATTTGACTCTTAGAGCATAGTGTCTAAGTGGTAAACACTTAGATGATCTTCCTAATTATTGTCTTAGATGTGTTTTAGCACAGTGTCTGGCACACAGTAGGCTCTCAATCAGTATTTCTGAATGACTCAATGAGTGACTAATTAGCTATCATCCAATGATACTTGACATAAATAAATAATATCCCTATGGTGGAATAATTTCCATCTTCTCGCAATCTTTTAAATGCCATTTTCACTATGTCTCATGTGATTTCTTTGCATTTCTATAGTGTGGTCTACCTCCTTGCAGAATGTGTTCTGTAAACCAGTACCATCACATCACTTGGAAAATTGTTAGAAACGTGGACTCTCAGGTCTGACTTGGCTGAATCAGAATCTGCATCTTAACAGGATCTCTGGTGATTTCTTTGTACATGAAAGCATGAGAAATGTTGTTGTAGAATAAGGAGGCTACTTTGATAGAGATGAATCAGTTCAATTGTTCTCAATTCTGGAACAATAGAATCTAAAAGATACTGATCCCCAGGCCTTACCCCAGAGAAATTAAATTAAACTCAGCCCCACTAGTTAGATGTTGAGAATTACCTACATTGCATGAGGACGGTATTCAGTTCAGTTGCTCAGTTGTGTCCGACTCTTTGTGACCCTATGGACTGCAGCAGCCTGTACCTACATTGCACTGGGACTGTATTACTTCTAAGAAATTAATGAAGAGAATCCTAAATTAGATGTACTTAGGAGACCAGAAATGGCACCCCACTCCAGTACTCTTGCCTGGAAATGCCCGTGGATGGAGGAGCCTGGAAGGCTGCAGTCCATGGGGTCGCTAAAGGTCAGACACAACTGGGAGACTTCGCTTTCACTTTCATGCATTGAAGAAGGAAATGGTAACCCGCTCCAGTGTTCTTGCCTGGAGAATCACAAGGACGGGTAGCCTGGTGGGCTGCCGTCTATGTGGTCGCGCAGAGTTGGACACGTGACTGTGTGGATCACAATAAACTATGGAAAATTCTGAAAGAGATGGGAATACCAGACCACCTGACCTGCCTCTTAAGAAATCTGTATGCAGATCAGGAAGCAGAACTGGACATGGAACAACAGACTGGTTCCAAATCGGGAAAGGAGTATGTCAAGGCTGTATATTATCACCCTGCTTATTTAACTTAAATGCAGAGTACATCATGAGAAACGCTGGACTGGAAGAAACACAAGCTGGAATCAAGATTGCCAGGAGAAATATCAATAACCTCAGATATGCAGATGACACCACCCTTATGGCAGAAAGTGAAGATGAACTCAAAAGCCTCTTGATGAAAGTGAAAGTGGAGAGTGAAAAAGTTGGCTTAAAGCTCAACATTCAGAAAACAAAGATCATGGCATCCGGTCCCATTACTTCATGGGAAATAGATGGGGAAACAGTGGAAACAGTGTCAGACTTTATTTTTTTGGGCTCCAAAATCACTGCAGATGGTGACTGCAGCCATGAAATTAAAAGACACTTACTCCTTGGAAGGAAAGTTATCACCAACCTAGATAGCATATTCAAAAGCAGAGACATTAGTTTGCCAACAAAGGTCCATCTAGTCAAGGCTATGGTTTTTCCTGTGGTCATGTATGGATGTGAGAGTTGGACTGTGAAGAAGGCTGAGTGCCGAAGAACTGATGCTTTTGAACTGTGGTGTTGGAGAAGACTCTTGAGAGTCCCTTGGACTGCAAGGAGATCCAACCAGTCCATTCTGAAGGAGATCAGCCCTGGGATTTCTTTGGAGGGAATGATGCTGAAGCTGAAACTCTAGTACTTTGGCCACCTCATGCAAAGAGTTGACTCATTGGAAAAGACTCTGATGCTGGGAGGGATTGGGGGCAGGAGGAGAAGGGGACGACAGAGGATGAGATGGCTGGATGGCATCACCGACTCAATGGACATGAGTTTGAGTGAACTCCAGGAGTTGGTGATGGACAGGGAGGCCTGGTGTGCTGTGATTCATGGGGTCACAGAGTCGGACACGACTGTGCGACTGAACTGAACTGAACTGAAGCAACTTAGCAGCATCAGGAGACCAGAATGGGGAGCTCTCATGCCCTGCAGCACTGCTGAGCCCAACAAGAAGAAAGACACTTCTTTCCTAGAAAGGACTCACCGAATGAAAAGCCATGGATTCTTTGTTTACTTAGCCCTCCCAACTTCTTTTCCCTCCCTATAAAAGCATTCTGCTTCCTTTGTGTATGATGTGGCAGATGGTGACTGCAGCAATGAGATTAAAAGACACTTATTCCTTGGAAGGAAAGTTATGACCAACCTAGATAGAATGTTCAAAAGCAGAGACATTAGTTTGCCAACAAAGGTCCGTCTAGTCAAGGCTATGGTTTTTCCAGTGGTCATGTATGGATGTGAGACTTGGACTGTGAAGAAAGCTGAGCACCGAAGAATTGATGATTTTGAACTGTGGTGTTGGAGAAGACTCTTGAGAGTCCCTTGGACTGCAAGGAGATCCAACCAGTCCATTCTAAAGGAGATCGGTCCTGGGTGTTCTTTGGAAGGAATGATGCTGAAGCTGAAACTCCAGTACTTTGGCCACCTCATGCGAAGAGTTGACTCATTGGAAAAGACTCTGATGCTGGGAGGGATTGGGGGCAGGAGGAGAAGGGGACCACAGAGGATGAGACGGCTGGATGGCATCACCGACTCGATGGACATGAGTCTGAGTGAACTCTGGGAGTTGGTGATGGACAGGGAGGCCTGGCGTGCTGCCATTCATGGGGTCGCAAAGAGTCGGACATGAATGAGCGACTGAAGTGAACTGAACTGAACTGTGGCCCACTTACCCCAAATTGTAGACCCCAGATCACAATTCTCTGCTGAACTTGAACAAACCCATCTTTTCTAGAGAAATCTCCGGCAGTCTGTTTGGTTTGGTTGTACATGGTGACTCTATCCATATCTGTATCTGTACCTGTATCTTTATCTACACATCTTATTTATATCCATTGATATAAATGAAGAAGAAGTACATTAAAAAAGGCATGACATTGATGAGGAGAATCTGGTAGGACAAACTGACACGTTGAGTTGTGATAAAGAGAGTAAACACAAGTTTGGGTGACACAGAAATAATATTTTGGAGCACGTTGGAGATCAGTGCCAACAGAAGAAAACAACAGTAAAGGAGTATTTATAAAGATTATGTAAAGCAACTGATCTGAGTTGCGAACTTAACCATTTATAAGCCAGCAAACAGAAGCCAGAAATAAAGACTCAGCCTTGAAATATAAAAGTGGTAAGAAATAATGATAATAATAACTACACTAAAGGTTAGTTGGGAATATTTGCTTTACCCAGAATAAGAATTAAGTGGTTATAGATGATTTCAGTCACTTAAAAATATTTTTCTTTACCCTGATTTTATGAAAGAAAAATTTCATCATGAAAAGTTAGGAAAGAAAATAACTAGGAAAAAGAAAACATAGTGTAATCATTATCCTATAATCCCAAAATGACTATAATTAACATTTTGCTGTTTGTCCTCCTAGGGACCTATCTCTGCGTGTGTATCTTATTTCCTTGATCTTGGAGGCTTTTGTTTTTAAGACACATTATCAATTTAATAACATTTTTACCAAGAAAAGAGAAGTATACAAATTTTCCTTTGTAACAAATTGAAAACAGATTAAAAGAAATATATATATGACTCATAATGCATTCCTGTAAGCCTTCTGCTTTAATTTAAATATTGTTATAAATTGCTTTGTGCTATCATCATCAGCAGTCCCTGGCAGCAGGGATCATTACTGCTGGCAGCCTGTAATCATTACCACTTCATCCCTTTTGGAACTGAAAATATACCTTTGAGATATATTTTTGAAATATCAGGATTTTTCTGCATTTCCTATTCGGTTAAAGTTAGTCCAAGTTTTTCCTTACGCAGTTCCTCTTGGTCTTCGGTCTGAGCTCTTGACATGTAGCTATTCAGGCCTGAGCAAAAGTCCTTCACAATACTCACTTGGTCATGCCATCTCTCCTAGTTTTGAAAATTTTAAGGCCAGGATAATTTCTGTAGGCTTTATTGCCATCACCTAATGTGTGGCCAAGTGCATGGCAGGCAGTCTTCTGCATGCAAAGTAGTTTTTGTTTGAAGTATGCACCTAGAATAATTTTAAGACATTAAAAGCAATACTTTGCAATTCAAATTTATGTTAAAATCACTGCTTGTACGAGTCCAATAAAAGTAACTCAACTGAGGTGGCAATCAGACGTACATAAATTTTGGTTCCTACTTCTAATTATTTTTTTATGGCACATTCTTTGATAACCTAAAACCCAAAGCAACTCTTTACTTTGTTTTATCTCAGATGTCTTTTTTATCAGTGAAACTGGGCTTATTGGTCATTTGCATTTCTTCTTCTATGAATTGTCCTAGAAATGGCCTCTGTTCATTTTTCCTTATATATTAAGAAAAAGTAGCATTTGCTTATAACATTCAAGGCAAATATTTTTCTGGTGTATTGTTTGACTTTTAGACTTAGGTTTATGTATGTATACGAAATAGTCATATTTGTTCAAGGAGTCAAATTTTTTGGTGAGTTTTTTTTTCAGTGATTTTATATTTGGGAAGTTCTTTCTCCAGTTTGAGATCAGATTTAAAAAAATTGTTTAGTGTATATTGAATTTTTAAATGTATTTTTGTTATAATTTTATAATTTATGTGTATCGCTTTGATGAACTTAATGTATGTTATATACAGCTCGGATATTTTTACCCAGTGGAAGTGATTCCTGTAAGTCACCCCCCACTAAGTGATATATGATACTTTGCTTATTACTTCCTTAGAATATATAATCTATTATATATAGCAAGGTATGTTTTGGGGTTTTCTGGATTGTATTTCTGCCCAGTAGATCTGTATATTTTCTTATATCAGATGTAGGCAACTTTAATGTTGTAATATATCAGTTTGGATTGTATTCAACTGTAACAAAAATCCTTACCACAAGGAAGGCATTATTTTATTCACTCAGTAAGAAGTCGAGGAATGGGTAGCCCAGGAGTGTTTCAGCTGCTCGTGATACTGTCAGAAACTCAGAATTCTTCTCTTCTTGCTCCATCAAACGTAACGGCTCCTGCAGCTCCAGCCAGTACACACTCATTTGCATGAAGATGGAAAGTCAGGAAGAGGCAGTATCTCAGGCTATGGGCTCATCTTTACAGCAAGAGAGTTCATGAAACTACAGGAGGGTTTTAGGGTTTTTTGTTTACTTGTGTGTTTTGTTTTTTATAGCCTCTGTAAATTAGAAGACAAGGGGATCGAAATCAGCATCGAGTGAGCCAACATATAGCGTTTGTCACATGTAACTATACACTAAGTTTGACATCTTTAAATTTGTTTCCTTCCCTGGACCATCTGAGAACAGTGTTCTGTGGTCCTCACACATCAACTTCAGTCACAGTCTTTTTCTGTCGGGAGCTTTAGGTTTTGCTCCATCGCCTGCTAGCATTTATTGTTCTTGAGGTTCACTCTGGGACCATCTTGACTTGTTTCTCTTTGTTGATAACCTGGACATTTTCTCCTGTCTGATTCTTTGATCTTCCTTTAAGCTTTGAAAATTCCACCAGAGTTGTCTTTTAATCATTGTTGTTGTTTTTTTTTTCATAAAAGGAAATACAGTCTCAATTTTTAGAATAAGGTTTTATTTATTTTGATCTGTAAAGCATGTTTCTGTTTGTTTATTGTTTGTGTTTTGTATTTGGAGGCCATCTATATAATCAGTGTACTAAAAATATTGGATCATACTGATGTAGTAATTGAGCTGAAGTCAGTAAGGAATTAATTGAGGTACCCATCCAAGTCTTCATAGAAGAAACTTGAGGCTTAACCAGTTCTCCTGCATATTGGGAAAGGGGGGGCAAGTAGCCGTAGTAGAGATACCTCATTCCTGTCCTGCCTTCCCATGCTTGGTCTTCCTGATTCTCTGCACATGTGGTTTCTGTATTTGAATTGAATTTTCATGTCCTTGCAGCTCCAGCTGCAAGTTAAGTGGTGGGTCCACAGTCTGTTCTTAGCAGTGTTTCTAGTAGTAACCAAGAGATAGTGGAGGCTTCCCAGTACTTCTCCCACCTGTACAAAACTTCTTTTCCAAGATAGTGTATAGGATCTTTATAACCTAAGTATTGCACCATCCAAACTATATATTGGGGTAGACATTCCATGAAGTTTGTGATATGTCAGTGATACTGTCTCTAATTTTCATCTCAGGCTTTTCCAAATTTGTGTGTACCACTGTATTTGTTGCTGCTGCTGTTGTGTAGGTGTAATTCACATAAACACGTAGATCTTTAACATTCCGTTTAGTTTTAAGAAATGTTCATACTCATGTAAGTCTATCCAAAATCAAGATACAGAATTTTCCTATTTTCCAAGAACATTGCCTTGTGCCTCCTTCCATGTAGTCTTCCTCATGCCAAGGCAAATTTTTTTTTTTACTTATATCACCAGAAATTGTCTTGTCTTTTCTTAAAAGTCATACAGATGGGATCAGGCTTATGTCACTCACTGTTAACACTTTTGAGATTTATCCACGTCATTGCACATGTCATTATTTCTGTCCTCTTTTTGACAGAGTAGTATTCCAGTATTTGAATATACCACAGTTTGTTTATCCGTTCTCTTGTTGACATGATGTTTGATTTATTTCTGGTTTAGGGCTGTTATGAATAAGGCTGCAATAAATGTTTCCGCTTCACCCTACTTGCTTCCGTTGAATTTCTGAGTAACAAATTAACTATAATTAAACTCTGCAGGATTTTTTCAGCCTTAAAACAAACTGTAATAAAAGTTTTCAAAATGCCTTAGCATTGGCTTTCATTTTAAAACACTGCTACTGTCAGTTTTAGAAGTAGGATTTAGTGATTATTAATAGTAGAAAATGGGTGTACCTAGGAAGTATTATTTGCTCATTATTAATGAAAATCTGAAGGGAGACCTCTGTGGCCATTAGGCTATCTCTATCTTGATTCTGTCAGGGCTAGGGTCTCTCCCCAGTTCGACATTTCAGTTAAGAAGTTAAACACTCCTATTTATCATCTCTATGGATGATATGAAGCTCTAAGTAAAGGGACAGATAGCTAATATAATGTGTAATAGTATCAAATTGAGAATAATATGTGTGCTGCTGCTAAGTCACTTCAGTCGTGTCCGACTCTGTGAGACCCCATAGACGGCAGCCCACCAGGCTCCCCCGTCCCTGAGTGTAATAGTAGGAAAAAAATTTTCAGCGGGATGTGTAGGGGTGATTGCAGAATCAAGTGGGAGCTGAAACTAGGAGTGGGGAGTGTTAAGAATCAACATTTTTGAGGCATTGTTTAAATGAGAATTCAGGACTCTGCATTGGATGACCTCCAAGGCCCCTTCTAACCTGAAGGCAGTATATTTCTATTAATAGTTTGAATGCTTTCTGATGTCCTTGAATTATGCCAGAGCCAGATGTCATCTTAGATGTGCCAAAAGGAATTTACAATGATGTGATAATGCATCTTTCAAAAGAGAAGAGGGACAACAAAAAGCTCACCAGTAAGGATAAGGAAGATTGGAGGAGATACATGGTTATAGGAATTAAGACCTGGCTGATTCATGTCAGTGTATGGGAAAACCACTACAATATTGTGAAGTAATTAGCCTCCAATTAAAATAAATAAATTTTTTAAAAAAGGAATTAAGACCAAGAAGTGATGATGATAAAAGAATTCCCAGGAATTTGGCTTCTGCTTTTATAAACTCTCAAAGTTTCTGCATAAAATGTGAATGAATTTTCTGTCATTGTTTGAAAAATGGATAGGCATTTCTCTTGTGTTAAATAGATGTATTAATAAATGGAGTGGAGTATAGATTCCATGCCAGCAATCTAAGCTGTAAAAATGTAATTGCTCCAAAATTGAGATATATGATCAATTCCTAGTTTAATAGTGGTTCAAAATTAAAGGTCATTAATTAGCATGTTTGGCACAGGCAGGAACATAGTGCAATATAAAATAGGTTTTGAAAACAGGGAATCTAAACCTTAGTTACCATTTTTTAAATTGTGTGCCATGGGACAGGTCTCATGCTAGGCACCTTATTTACCTTGCCTATGTTCTTTACAATAGTCCTGCAAATCAGGTTTGTGGGTATAGAATATCATAGAACAGTGTAGTAGAAGGAAATGTGGAAACAGGATTTTAGTCTGAGCTCTGCCACCACTTGGTGACCTCTGTGTTATATAACAACATTTTGTTGTTGTTGTTCAGTTGCTCAGTTGTGTCTGACTCTTTGCAGCCGCACGGACTGCAACATGCCAGGCTTCCCTGTCCTTCACTATCTCCTAGGGTTTTTTCCATTGAATTGGTGATGCCATCCAACCATCTCATCCTCTGTTGCCCCCTTCTCCTCCTGCCCTCAGTCTTTCCCAGCATCAGGGTCTTTTCCATTGAGTTGGCTCTTTGCATTAGGTGTTCTGAATTTAAAATATGAAAAATAGAGTAACTTTGAGCTTCATAATCTATTAATGAGGATTGCCTGAGTTATGCAGCTGTAACAAACAGCCCCATCATCTCAGTGCTTTACACAGTAAAAAGTTTTCACTCGCAGTCCACCCTGAGTGTGGCTGACTCTTCAAATCAGCTGCTGTCCACTCAGTGACCATTAATCCAACCTGCTTAGATCCTCTGGTTTCATCATTTATCATGAGTGAGAGACCCACAGAATCTGCTTCTAATCATGAGACACTGTATTTCTACTCACGTGTCATCAAGTAGAACAAGTCACATGCCCCCGCCTGCCTGCTCAGTTCAGTTCAGTTCAGTTGCTCTGTTGTGTCTGACTGTTTGTGACCCCATGGACTGCAGCACGCCAGGCCTCCCTGTCCATCACCAACTCCTGGAGCCTACTCAAACTCATGTCCATCGTGTCGGTGATGCCATCCAACCATCTCATCCTTTGTCGTTCCCTTCTCCTCCCACCTTCAATCTTTCCCAGCATCCGGGTCCTTTCCGATAAGTCAGTTCTTCACATCAGGTGGCCAAAGTATTGTTTCAGCTTTAGCATCAGTCCTTCCAATGAACATTCAGGACTGATTTCCTTTAGGATGGACTGGTTGGATCTCCTTGCAGTCCAAGGGACTCTCAAGAGTCTTCTCCAACGCCACAGTTAAAAGTATCAGTTTTATACTCAGCTTTCTTTATGGTCCAACTCTCACATCCATACCTGACTACTGGAAAAACCATAGCTTTGACTAGAAGGACTTTTGTTGGCAAAGTAATGTCCCTGCTTTTTAATATGCTGTCTAGGTTGGTCATAGCTTTTCTTCCAAGGAGCAAGCTGGTAGCTAGAAATAAAGTCTTTATTAGAAAGACATAAAGTCCCAGCAATACAAAAGAACTCGGTTTTGGTAAGCCCCAGGAAGGCCCACCACAAATCACCTCTTCTCTTTAACTATTAGCAGAGACAGCCTCAAGGATATTTGGTTAAGACCATTTTATTCCAACAGTTTATAGATGGGTGAGCAAAAACAGCTCATAATTACCCAGACGCATGCTACTGATCACCTCTAATGAATGTTTAATTTTTTATCACTATTATTACAACTGCTCTTTAGATATTATGACAGAACACTAGAAACTTGAGGTAATAATTATAATAGTAACACTTAAGGGCAATTTGTCCAGGATTTGAGGCTGAGTGCTTTAAATAGATTAAATTAATTCAGTCTCACAACTTTTTGCAGTATGTATTTTTGTAATTCTCATTTCACAGCTTAAGGACAAAAATAAAAACAAATATTTAAAAAGGCTTTAGCTAAGTAATATACCCATATTTAAATCATTAGTGTACAATGGAATCAGACTTGAATTCTGTCTGCCCTCAAAACTCATGTCCATAATCAAGTCATACTTGATTAAGGAACATGGAAACCGAGGCTCTGAGAAGTGTGTCCTTAGTAGAGTTACAGATCCTGAAGGCTGTGAAGCCAGAACACATGCACCCTTGGAGTTGGAATATTTATTCTATGCATGAGTCACTTAAGATAAAACAAGGTAGCACTGAAAATAGCCTCTGAAGCAGACACTGTCCATTACGTTCTCTTACATTCATTTTTGGCTGCCAGCACCTTGGCCACAATGCTTGGGTCTACAGTCTTCCCCAGGTTTCTTTTATTTCAGTTTTTTCTGTATCCGTGCCTACTGTATTGAAGCACACACTCATTCAAGGATGCACAAAAGAACTTTAGAATATGGATATCCTATTTTGATGTTTTATTGAGTGAAAGATGCTATAAATTCTGTGGTGCTTACAATTTTCAAAAATGTCATACACATGATTTCACATAAATAATGACCTCTTTTTTCTTCCTACACCTATATTGTCCCTCCCCCTAACGCACCCCCACTGGTAATCACTGGTATGTCTTCTATATCTGTGCTGCTGCTGCTGCTAAGTCGCTTCAGTCGTGTCCGACTCTGTGCGACCCCATGCACGGCAGCCCACCAGGCTCCCCTGTCCCTGGGATTCTCCAGGCAAAAACACTGGAGTGGGTTGCCATTTCCTTCTCCAGTGCATGAAAGATTAAAGTGAAAGTGAAGTCGCTCAGTCGAGTCTGACTCTTAGCGACCCCATGGACTGCAGCCTACCAGGCTCCTCCATCCATGGGATTTTCCATGCAAGAGTACTGGAGTGGGGTGCCATTGCCTTCTCCTCTACATCTGTGAATCTGCTGCTTTTCCTATTATTAAAAACTACAGAACCTATTCATCTGGTCAAAGTGTGTTTTTCCTTCAGGAGCAATTGTATCACCAGTCAGTAAATATTTGTCGAGATAAAGACTGAATTATTAAGTTAGAATTCAGTTCATTTCATTAATAAAGAACTTCTTTGGTATCAGGACTGAGAACTTGTTACAGAGTTATTCCATGTACCTAGCCTTACATTGTTCGAGAGCAGCTGGCCTTGAACAAGAAGGAGAAGGAGAGACTTGCATTGCTGTTGATGAAGCTATCATGGGAGTAGGATTCTAATAGCCTTTTTGTCATCCGTGACATCTTTCAAGAAAATCTTGCATTTCCCCCTGTTTAGCACAGGAAACTAAGAATTCTCCCAAGATCTCTTGAATACAGTGCCAGAAGAGGATCTACAGAGAAACTTAATTCCTAAAACTATAAGAAATCGTTCTCTTTCTTCCTTCTTCCCTTTCTTCCTCTCCTCTCCCCTGTCCTTCCTCTCCTCCTCTCTCTTCCCTTTTTTTTTCTTCCTGAAATTTGCACCTATCTTTTTATCAACTACCACTGAGGTATGGGAGTTACTCATTTATCTTTGGTGATGGAGGGGGAAATCCAACAGAGTAAACACAGTATCTAAATAAAATATAAAACTTACTGTCCCTTGAATGTTTCTGAAAGGGAGGGGAAAACGTTTCCAAAAGTGATTTAAAAGATAATTGAGACATTAAATGCAAGCAGGCCCTCTCAGCTTAAACACTTGAGAAAATAAAATAAAAAGGGAAGTGTGGAAGAGAAAGACATTAAAGTAGAAGGAATAGAAAGCAGCAGTTCTTGCAGCCACTAAGTGGACGCACCACTGAAAGATGACTGCATAGCCACTCACGCTCCAGGGCTGCTGCTGATTTGTTGGCTGCTTGTTACAAAAGATGCTGAACCCCAAGTCCTGGTTTCCTCCTCTCCTGTGCAGCGCAGTGCAGGCAGAGCTGCTTTCTGGGCCCAGCGTATCACCCGTGGGACTTGGGACAAGGGAAACTGGCACAACTGTGCTTACGTTCCCACTGTTTCTCATACTGCACAAAGGATTTCAATAGACATTTCACCAAAGAAGCTATTATGAATAGCTAAGAAGTAAATAAAAATATGTTAAACATCATGAATCAGTAGGGAAATACAAAGTAAAACCAAAATGAGATACCACTTTACTCCCACTATTATGATGATAATCAGAAAGACAGAAACATGGAGAACCAGGAGCCCTCATACAGTGCTAGTGGGAGTGTAAAGAGCAGAAAGTCTCTCGGAAAAACAACTTGACAGTTTCCTTAAAATGTTAAACATAAAACTGTCCATATGACCCTAATTTATACTTAAGAGAAATGGAAATCATGGCCACCCAAAGTTTGAATGCAGATATTTATACCATTTACACTATTTATTATTCATAATCACCTAAAACTGGAAACAATTCAAATGTCCACCAATGATGAGTAAATAAGATTATTTAGTATTTATTCCTACAATGAAATACTGCTCAGTAATAAAAAGGAATCAACTACTAATACTTGCTGCAACATAAGTAAATTTCAAAACCATGTTAGTAAAAGAAAACTCATTCCTATTAGAATGGCCAAAATCCAGAAAGTTGATTGACACCATCAAATGCCGGTGAGGAACCCTCATTCATTACAGGTGAGGATGTAGAATGGGACAGCCGCTTTGGAAGACAGTGTGGTGGTTCCATCCTTCATTTCCGTACAGTCAGTCCTGCAGTCGCATTCCTTGGAATTTACCCAAAAGAGTTGAAAACTTATGTCCACACAAAAACCTGCACACGGGCACATGGGTGTTTATCTGCCAAAACACGGAAGCAATCAAGATGTCCTTCAGTAAGTGAACAGATAGATTGTGGCACATCTGAACAGTTAAATATTAGCACCAAAACCAGATGAGCTACCAAGTCATGACAAGACATGGAGGGGTCTTAAATGCATATTAATAAATCAAGGAAGCCAATCTGAAGAGACTACAAACTGTATATTCTAACTATATGACATTCTGGGAAAGGCAAAACTATGGAGACGGTGAAAACAGACACATGGATCAATGGAATAGGATAGACAGCCCAGAAATAAATCCACACCATTATGGTCAATTTATTTACAACAAAGGAAACAAGAACGTACAATGGTGAAAAGACCGTCTCTTCAGGAAATGGTGCTAGGAAAACTGAACAGCTACTTAAAAAGAATGAAATTAGAACATTCTGTAACACCTATACAAAACTAAACTCAAAATGATTAAAAATCCAAATAAAGAGTGTATACTATAAAACTCCCAGAAGAAAATATAGGCAAAACACTCTTTGACATAAATCACAGAAATGTTTTTTTGATTTGTCTCCTAGAGTAATGGGAATAAAAGCAAAAATAAACAAATTGAACCTAATTAAATCTAAAAGCTTTTGCACAGCAAAGGAAACCCTTGACATAATGAAAAGATGACCTACAGAATGAGGGAAAATATTTGCAAATTATATGACCAATAAAGGATTAACGGCCAGCATTTATAAACAGTTCATACAGTTCAACAGCAAAACAAACAGCCCAGTTTAAAAATAAGCAGAACTAAGTAGACACTCTTCCAAAGAGAAAATGCAAATGACCAATGGGTCATTATGCAAGTAGAAAAGAACAAAATTTTGCCATTTGCAGCAACATGAATGGACTTGGAGGGCATTATGCTAAGTGAAATAAGTCAGAAAGACAAATACTGTATGATATCATGTATATGTGAAATCTGAAAAAGTACAACAAGCTAGTGAATATAACATAAAACAGGCAGACTCACAGATACAGAGAGTGGAGAAGGGCAGAAAAGAAGTGAGGAGTGGAAGGCACAGATTACTGGGTGCAAGCTAGCCTCAAGTATTATTACAGCACAGGGAGTCCCTGGTGGCTCCAGACGGTAAAACACCTGCCTACAACGCGGGAGACCCGGATTTGATCCCTGGGTTGGGAAGATCCCCTGGAGAAGGCAGTGGCAGCACACTCCAGTACTCTTGCCTGGAAAATCCCATGGACGGAGGAGTGTGGTGGGCTATAGTCCATGGGGTAGCAAAGAGTCAGACACGACTGAGCGATTTCACTTTGTAATAACTGTATATGAAAAGTGTGTGTGTGTGCTCAGTTATCTGACTCTTTGCGGCCCCATGGACTGTAGCCTGCCAGGATCCTCTGCCCATTTTCCAGGCAAGAATACTGGAGTGTGTTGCCATTTCCTCCTCCGGGGAACCTTCCTGGCCTAGGAATGGGACCTGCATTTCCTGAGTCTCCTGCATTGGCAGGTGGATTCTTTACCACTAGCACCAGCTGGGAAGCCCCGTATATACAAAGTAACTTTTAAAAATTGTAGAAAACATCTTTTAATTTTAAATAAAAATTTTTTTTAAAAAGCTTGAATGTCTCCTTGGGGTAGAGGATGGGGAAGAAGGGGAATAGATGAATAGGTAGAGCACAGAGGATTTTTAGGACAGTGAAAATATTCCAAAATGATAGACATATGCCATTATATGTTTGTCCAAACTCATAGAATGTATAACACTCGAGGTGAACAATAATGTAAACTGTGTTTTGTGGGTGGCTATGATGTGCCAGTGTAGGGTTATCCGTTGTAATAAATGTACCATCTGGTAAAGAGGCTGTGCATGGGTGGGAGTAGGTATAAGGGAAATCTTTTTATTATCTCAGTTTTGCTGTGAACCTAAAATGTCTCTAAGAAAAATGAAGTCTTAAAAAAAAAAACATTTTTTTAAAGTGTTGTCTTTGGGAACGGGAACTCATTAGGGCTGAGAAAGGGCTTATAATTCTTTAATCCATGTATTCATGGGCCTCCCAGGTGACGCAGTGGTGAAGAGTCCACTTGCCAATGCAAGAGACGCCAGAGATACAGGTTTGATCCCCGTATTCTTGTCTGGGAAATTGCATGGACAGAGAAGCCTGGCACGGTACAGTCCATGGGGTCACAAAGAGTCGGACATTAATGAGCGACTGAACACACACACATGCACTCATTAAACAGAACCTTATTGAATACCAGTCATGTGCCAAGCCTCATGTATTGTTTTATTTTAACATTGTGCATATATTGCATTAAGGAACATTAAAAATTGGAAAAGCTAAACAAAATAAAAATGGAAATAAGTTACAAATATAATTTAGCCTTCAGCATATAAAAACCTCTTCTATAACTGGAAATGTTTTTTAAAAAATTTCATGTTATATAGTTCCATAATGTATAACACTGAGTTACTACTTAAATTGCCTTTGTCCCTAACTGAACCAGAAAGACTCAAATTAGAACATTTATTTTTACCCATACTGCTCAGTACTTCTTTCTTTCATTGTTCCTTTAGGACTTGCAACTACTAATCAGGTATTTCTGAAACTCAGAAACTAAATAGGGAAAAGTCTTATGGTATAGACTGAATTGCTTTTTTAAAATTATGTATATAATCATTTTCTTCCAAAAGTAGTTTTAAGAATTTTGTAACTCTAACATAAGATTGTTAAAAGAAAGAAGGAGGAAGCAGAGATCATTGTCTAGACGTGGCAATTTTAAATTTTTTATTGAAGAATAGTTGATAAATAATATTACATAAGTTAAAAGTGTACAATATAGTGATTCACAATTTGTAAAGGTTATGCTCCATTTATAGCTGTTATACAGTATTGGCCATATTCCCTGTGTTGCACATTTATCTTTGTAGTTTTTTGTGTATAATAGCTTATATCTCTTAGTCTCCTACCCTTCTTTGCCCGTCTCCCCACTAGGAACCACTAGTTTATTCTCTACATCTGTGAGTTTGCTTCTTTTTTTTTTGTTGTTATATTCACTAGTTTGTTGTATTTTTTAGGTTCCACATGTAAGTGATGCCATACCAGTATTTGTCTTCCTCTGACTTATTTCACTTATCATAATTCCATCCAAGTCCATCTATGTTGTTTCGAATAGCAAAATTTCATTCTTTTTGTGGCTAATATTCCATTGTGTATGCATACCACATCTTTATCCATTCATCTGTTGATGGACCCTTGGGTTGCTTCTATATCGCAGCAATTGTCAATAACGGTGCTGTGAACATGGGGGTACATAGTTCTTTCAAATGCATGGTTTGGGTTTTTTCCGATATATACCCAGGAGTGCAAATGCAGATCATAAAGTACTTCTGTTTTTAGTTTTTTGGGAAACCTTTGTACTGTTTTCCATAGTGGCTATACAAATTTATACCCCAGCCAACAGTGTGCAAGAGTTTTGAGGGTTCCCTTTTCTGTGTGTCCCTGCCAGCATTTGTCATTTGTGTTCTTTTTGATGATAGCCATTGTGACCGCTGGGAGGTAATATCTCTGTAATTTTAATTTGCAGTGTAGCAGTGTTGAGCATCTTTCCATGTTAGAAGAGACAGTTTTTAAAATACCACTAGAATTAAACCTTGCTATGGCTTGTAGCATTGCAGGCTCAGATAGGTCTCAAGGCAAATCAAACTTTCTGAAGTTTGGCTGCTTGCAGAAAGGTTCTAGGCAACTTGCATTACATATATAGTCAGGAAAACGTTTCACTGGTGTGCATTGAAGAAGTGTGGGGAATCCTTCTGTTGTAGAAAGGGAGACCCCTTGTAGGGTCTGAAAGGGGGCTCTTGTCTAACACTCAGAAATGAATTTTCTGAGGAGACACGTGCATGCTGCTAAGACACTTCAGTCATGTCTGACTCTTTTTGACCCTATGGACTATAGCCTGCCATCTTCCTTTGTCCATAGGATACTCCAGGTAAGAATACTGGAATGGGTTTCCGTGCCCTTCTCTGGGGATCTTCCCAACCCAGGGATCGAACCTGCATCTCTTACCTTTCCTGCATTAGCAGGTGGATTCTTTACTCCTAGCACCATCTGGGAAGCCCACATGCTGACAAGGCAAGAGACTTTACTGGGAAAGGGGTGCCCGGGCAGAGAGCGGGAGGGTAAGGGAACCCAGGAGGACTGCTGTGCCACGTGGCTCTCAGTCTGGGTTTTATGGTGATGGGATTGGTTTCCAGGTTGTCTCTGGCCAGTCATTCTGACTCAGGGTCCTTCCTGGTGATGCACGTATTGCTCAGCCGGGATGGATGCCAGCAAGAAGGATTCTGGGAGGTGGTAGGACACATGGCATCTCCTTTTGACCTTTCCTGTATTCGTCCAGTTGGCGGTGGCTTGTTAGTTCTGTGTTCCTTACCGGGATCTCCTGTCATATAATTGCTCATACAACTGGATACTATGGTGCCTGGCCAAGGCAGGTGGTTTCAGTCAGGGTGTTTCCCCTAACAGTTCCGCAAAGTAAAAGATGGGTTGGGTCCTCCTATAGGGCACCTTGAGCCCCAATCTTCCCAACTCCTTCAGTTTTATATAGAGAAGTTTCAAACAGGGCATGAGATACCAGGACGATAAGCAGTTTTGCACAACTGCTTTCTTTTTCTGTAGCTGTTAATTAAAGGTAATGTATTGATATCACTTACATAGTCTCTTCGAGCAGTTTTTCTCAGCTTTTTCCTTGGGAAAATATAATTGCACCTTAGCCTTTCAGAAGTTTTGCTCTGCTGTAAAAATTATCTCCAACTCCCAATCCTCTAAACCTCTACTCTGTAAACCACTATTTGTTAAAAAACCAGGCACCAGGCTTCTCCCCCAAATCTGCACCATGACCCTCCTTACCAATCTACTTAGCACTTAATGTTTACTTTATTCTTCTGTTGGTCTTGGTGTAACTAAAGAAAACAATGTGAAGTTCTAGGCGCAGAAAATTCACAATAATATGAAAATCAAAGTTCAAGTAAGAAAACTCATGTTTAAGGCCAGGGACTGCAAAAGCAGGAGTGGCTCACTTTGTGCAGTAGGGCTGTATTATTCCATTTAATTCAGTGGGTTTTGGAGAAATACTCTCTACCCTGCTACATATCCAGTGCAGAGGGATCTGCAATTGCCATATGGAAAAAAGAAGAGTCTAAATCAAGATTAGATGATGAGGCGAATATTATCTGAATCATTAGTAGAAACCAGTTAGCTTCCTCTCTTAATAAGCAGAAATTTTCAACCAAGCTTCCTCCTTGCTGTACAGCCAAGGATATGGAATATAACTGCATTGTGATAAATGCAGCCAGCTCGCCCCTGGGAGGACAGGTTTAAAGACGATGAATAAGTGGGAGCTACTAACCTTTCTTGGTACAGCCAGACTGCTGACACCAGGCTCCCTAGGACTACATCCCACTTCCTGTGTGCTGGGCTTCCATTTCCTGCTGCATAACCTGGGGCCTGATGATTGCATGTCTGCTCAAGGTGGTTGTGATGAAGGAATATATGATTTAATATACATCAAACACATGGCACATCATGGGCATTCACTAGACATCAGCTGTAATAATAATCAGTATTACTTTTTCTGCATTTCACTTAGGATGTAAAATAATTAGCTGGGAAGCATTCTGAGTTCTAATTGGGTGGCCACCATAAATCTTACTCTGCCAGCTGCTGCAAAATAAGAAGATAAGCAAGTACTTTAATAAAACACCAGTGTGTTGTTTTTCATCATCACATTTCCCCTACATTCATGGCATTCAAATCTAGAAGACCTTATAGATACAACAGGAGAAGGACTTGGGTGAGAGTTAGACGCCATCTTCCCTTTGTGACATTGAAAATGGCTGATTTGCTACATTGAAAGTAACACTGAGGTATTAGTGTTATTTTTTACTATGACCTAATCCAGTATCTAACCTCAGTGTCCAGGCATATACAGTAGTGGGCTAAAGCCGGCCTGTATCAAAAAGTAATTATTAAATAGTCATGAATTTTGCAAACTGGTCACTAATCCATTGATTATTCGTGTTCCTGCTCAGTTCAGTTCACTTCAGTTTAGTTCAGTCGCTCAGTCGTGTCCAACTCTTTGGAACCCATGGACTGCAGCACACCAGGCCTCCCTGTCCATCACCAACTCCCAGAGCTTACTCAAACTCATGTCCATCAAGTCAGTGATGCCATCCAACCATCTGATCCTCTGTCATCCCCTTCTCCTCCTGCCTTCAATCTTTCCCAGCATCAGGGTCTTTTGAAATGAGTCAGTTCTTCGCTTCAGGTGGCCAAAGTATTGGAGTTTCAGCTTCAGCATCAGTCCTTCCAATGAATATTCAGGAATAATTTCCTTTAGAATTGACTGGTTTAATCTCCTTACAGTCCAAGGGACTCTTAAGAGCCTTCTCCAACACCACAGTTCAAAAGCATCAATTCTTCAGTGCTCAGCTTTTTTTATGGTCCAACTCTCACACCCATACATGACTACTGGAAAATGATAGCCTTGACTAGATGGACCTTTGTTGGCAAAGTAACATCTCTACTTTTCAATATGCTGTCTAGGTTGGTCATAACTTGTCTTCTAAGGAGCAAGTGTCTTTTAATTTCATGGCTGCAGTCACCATCTGCAGTGATTTTGGAGCCCAGAAAAATAAAGTCTGTCACTGTTTCCAGTGTTGCCTCATCTATTTTCCATGAAGTGATGGGACCAGATGCCATGATCTTCGTTTTCTGAATGTTGAGCTTTAAGCCAACTTTTTCACTCTCCACTTTCACTTTCATCAAGAGGCTTTTTAGTTCCTCTTCACTTTCTGCCATAAGGGTGGTGTCATCTGCATATCTGAGGTTATTGATATTTCTCCTGGCAATCTTGATTCCAGCTTGTGCTTCTTCCAGCCCAGTGTTTCTCATGATGTACTCTGCATAGAAGTTAAATAAGCAGGGTGACAATACACAGGGCAATGCCAAACAATGTGTATTGTTCCTGTTTGGAACCAGTCTGTTGCTCCATGTCCAGTTCTGTTGTTTCTTTCTTTTTTTTTTTTTTTTTTTTTTGGAGAAATGACGGTTTATTCAGCAATAGTGTTGGAAAAGTTGGGTAACAGTAAATCAGTTAGAACACTCCCTCACACCATACACAAAAATAAACTCAAAATGGCTTAAAAATTTAAACATAAGAATGACACCATAAAATTCCGAGGGAAAACATAGGCAAAATATTCTCTGACATAAAACTGTAGCAATGTTTTCTTAGGTCAGTTTCCCAAGGCAATAGAAATAAAAGCAAAAATAAATGAATGGGACCTAAACAAATTTATTAGCTTTTGCAAAGGAAACTATAAATAAACAAAAAGACAAGTTACAGACTGGAAAAAAAATATTTGCAAATGATACAACTGATAAGGGGTTAATTTCCAAAATAGAAAAACAGCTCATACACACAAAGAACAAACAACCCAGGGAAAAAAATGTGCAGAAGACCTAAACAGATTGTTTCTTGACCTGCATACAGATTTCTTAAGAGGCAGGTCAGGTGGTCTGGTATTCCCATCTCTTGAAGAATTTTCCACAGTTTATTGTGATCCACACAGTCAAAGGTTTTGGCATAGTCAATAAAGCATAAGTGTATGTTTTTCTGGAACTCTCTTCTTTTTCTGATGATCCAGCGGATGTTGGCAATTTGATCTCTGGTTCCTCTGCCTTTTCTAAAACCAGCTTGAACATCTGAAAGTTCACAGTTCACGTACTGTTGAAGCCTGGCTTGGAGAATTTTGAGCATTACTTTACTAGCATGTGAGATGAGTGCGATTGTGTGATAGTTTGAGCATTCTTTGGCATTGCCCTTCTTAGGGATTAGAATGAAAACTGACCTTTTCCAGTCCTGTGGCCACTGCTGAGTTTTCCAAATTTGCTGGCATATTGAGTGCAGCACTTTCACAGCCTCATCTTTTAGGATTTGAAATAGCTCAACTGGAATTCCATCACCTCCACTAGCTTTGTTCTTAGTGATGCTTCCTAAGACCCACTTGACTTCACATTCCAAGATGTCTCACTCTAGGTGAGTGATCACACCATTGTGGTTATCTGAATTATCAAGATCTTTTTTGTACAGTTCTTCTGTGTATTCTTGCCACCTCTTCTTAATATCTTCTGCTTCTGTTAGGTACATACCATTTCTGTCCTTTATTGAGCCCATCTTTGCATGAAATGTTCCCTTGGTATCTCTAATTTTCCTGAAGAGATCTCTAGTCTTTCCCATTTTGTTGTTTTCCTCTATTTCTTTGCACTGGTCATTCAGGAAGGCTTTTTTCTCTCTCCTTGCTATTCTTTGGAACTCTGCATTCAAATGGATATATCTTTCCTTTTCTCCTTTGCCTTTCACTTCTCTTCTTTTCATAGCTATTTGTAAGCCCTCCTCAGACAACCATTTTGCCTTTTTGCATTTTTTTTCCTTGGGGATGGTCTTGATCACTGCCTCCTGTACAGTGTCACGAACCTCCATCCATGGTTCTTCAAGCACTTGGTCTATTAGATGTAATCCCTTATATCTATTTGTCACTTCCCCTGTGTAATTGTAAGGGATTTGATTTAGGTAATACCTGCATGATCTAGTGTCCTGCTCAGTTATGTCTAAGTCTATGCAACCCCATGGACTGTAGCCTGCTAGGCTCCTCTGTTCATGGAATTCTCCAGGCAAGAAAGCTGGAGTCCTGACCCAGGGATTGAGCCCACATCTTTTGTGTCTCCTGCACTGCTAGGCGGATTCTTTATCACTGCGCCACCACCATGGTGGGAGTATTTATACCACAGAAGTCAGTAGATGCTATAGCTTGGGGTCTTTTTTCTCCTGGGGAGCCAATTTACTAGCATACCACTGAGTCCGTGTGTCCTGTACAATACATGGAAGGAAATGAAGACGCTTCAAAGGTACTGGCTTTCTCTTTCCAAAGTGTTCTCATCCTATTTAAATAATCTTTCCACCAGCTCTATGCTAGTAGCAGAGTCCTGTTCTTACTCAGGCTTCTTGACTTAGCACAACATTTGTTCTATCTTGGTTTTAAGACACAGTATCATACGATTTTTATTTTTGGGATTTGGGGATTTCCAATTAATTTTAAGAGATATTACAACATTTCTAAATGAAGAAAGAAATCTGAATTAAATATTCCATATATCACTTTACTGGAGGTTAAGGGGGGGTGAGGAGGAAGTTGAGGACACGGTGTGTATTTCCTACAGATGTAAATCTTCACTTGTCAGCGTTAGAGGAATCCTGTGCTGCTTGCCTTTGGGCATGGATGGAGGACATCAAAGAGACAGAAACTGCACACATGTCCCTGAGGAAGGCTTGGCTATAACTAGCAACCCTGCACAGACATATGAAGTGCTTAAGAATGTTTACAAAGCAATATAACAGCAAATACAATACAGTTGTGTTCAGAATGGGAACGTAGGCACTGAGGGGCTCTTCAGAGGCAGCCTCCTGGAGGAGGGGATTTCAGGTGTTTCTTCAGGAGGCGTAGGCTAAACCCAGATAGCTGAAGAGGATGGGAGAGGAGGCGATGGCCAACCAAGGGCCACTTGCCCCACAGTCCCACCAGCCTCTGCCTAATGTTACCCCTTCTAGGGATGAGGAGGAAACTCAAATCAGACAGTTGTACTACATCTTTTCCAGTCTGGTAAAAAGAAAAGAGAAAGAGTTTGAAAATCAGTACCAGAATAAATTGAAGCCTAGGATTTTCTTTTGTTTTCTATCTCTTTCCTTAGTCATTGTGATGTTCCAGTGGATAAATCTCTGTTTCGGGCATAGGAATAGCTGAGACATTTTTCCCGTTGTGCTCTTTGAAGCTACGTGACATATTGTTGTACTACAATGAACAGAAAGCTAGCAGATAAATATCCAAACTCAAACCAAATGGATCAGGGTGTGGTTATTTGCATCACAAAAAGAGCTTCTTCATTTTAGAAAAGGATTCACTGTTGCTCTATTCATTTCTTTAACAGATATTTGTTTAGTGCAGAGTGTATTTCAGGCACTTAAAGACACAAAGCTGTATAAAACAGGTCTTCTGCCCTCGTAGATCTCAGAGTACACTGCAGGAGCGAAGTGATTGATTCTGGCATAATTACAGTCACTCTCAAGTGTTGTAATAGAGGCTCACTTTATGAATTCAGCTATTAAGACAGTTAACTGTTACAGATATTGAGCAAGTATACAAAAAGAGGGGGATGCTTCAAGAGGAAATGAATGGGTTCACCAGACCAAAAGAGATAGCTTTCCCAAAGGATGACAAACTAGAAAAGAAAGCAGGTATTAAAGAAAACTGTGTTGCATGGTTTCCACCTGGCCCAATCTAGAGGACCACTTAGATATAATAACCGGAGGACTCATGTGAAATTAGGAGTAATCCTCACTTTATGCCACAAAAGCAAAAAAATTGTTGTGATGTTTATAATTGGGCACGGAAATTGAAGTTTCTGGAGAGAGATTAGATGTCAGTAATAGGTAGTCACTGAACGTTTTTAGCAAGAGCAACTGTGGCCTGCTCTGATTTGTAACTTTATGAAAAAGATCATTTTAGAGATGGTGTAGAAGGTGGATTGATGCTTTTGAACTGTGGTGTTGGAGAAGACTCTTGAGAGTCCCTTGGACTACAAAGAGATCCAACCAGTCTATCCTAAAGGAGATCAGTCCTGGATGTTCACTGAAGGGACTGATGTTGAAGCTGAAACTCCAATGCTTTGGCTACCTGATGCAAAGAGCCAACTCATTTGAAAAGACCCTGATGCTGGGAAGGATTGAGGGCAGGAGGGGAATGGGACGACAGAGGATGAGGTGGTTGGATGGCATCACCAACACAGTGGACATGGGTTTGGGTGGACTCCAGGAGTTGGTGATGGACAGGGAGGCCTGGCGTGCTACAGTTCGAGTCGGACATGACTGAGTGACTAGACTGAACTGAACTGAGAAAGTGGATTGAGAAGTCAAATTGTTTAAATAGAAGATCCCTCATTCCTTTAAAACCTGATTTTATTTCCAAAGTTCTGCTTACATAGAGTCAGCCCCTAATCTGTCCTCTGGAGCAAGTAGACACACCTCTGATATGGCAGGTGTGGTCCCAGAAAGCACAAGTGTTCTTGGCATTCTAGTACCACGCGCCTCCAATTTTCAGTGGAACAAGCCGATTCTGCTTAGAGCAACTGTCCCAGCTTTAAACCTGATACAGTGATTGATTTTGTACCACCCACACCATAAGTATATTCAAGGTATCAAAGCAGTGCTCCAAACAATTCAGATGATGTGAAAATTCCCTGTCATTCATCTTCTATTTTCCCACCAAAATCACTATAGGTCCTTTGAAACCTTAAAGTGACTCCCCTTTTCCTTTGCTTTGAGATGTTGTCATGAGTTAAGTATCCTCTGGGCTTTCTTCAGAGCTGGGATGGGATCACTTCATTCCTTAAAATACACAAAGGCCAGCTTATAAGAAATCTTGCATAATGAGAGCAACTATATATATATATGATAGGCATACATATACATATAAATATATATATATACACATGTACATACATATATGATAGGCACTGGGTATTTTTTCCAAGAAATTTCTAAATTTAGCTTATAGTTTGCTTCCAATGGCCAGCATTCTGCTGAGTTAATGATTTTCAAAATCAGAAGACATAAAATAATTAAACAAAATTGCTTCTGAAGATACTGTGAAGGACGGGAGAAAGGCACGATTACTCAGGTTGTGCCTTGGAGTGCTTGCTGATATGACAGTCGTGTTTTCTTTCTGTTCCAAATCCTCTTACTTTGGAAATCATCTTTTGGCACTTATGACCTCAGTTCTCTTCTGCCAGCAGAGAAGAGTACTATTCTGATTTTCATTTTTCACTTTTAAAAGAGGTGAGAGACTTGAGAAAATTCAATCTCAAACTTCTTGAATCCAGGAAAATGGCCCTGGAAAGGAAAATGACCCTGCCTGCCACTTATAAAAATCCAGATAGATTGTATTTTATATCAGAGACTCTGAAAATCAATTATCTCTGCTTCTTTCTTTTATCTGTTGTTGACAGATTCTCCTATTTTCTTAACATAGGAGGAGGGGAAGAGTATCTGGCAATGGCAAGTTACCTAGAATTGAAACAGACTGTAGACTGCTGAAAATTTTTCAGCCATTGACTCTTAAAGATACATATAGATCTGTAAGGTTGCTTGCATTCATGACTTCATTTCTTTTTTTACTGAAGTTTATTTGACTTGCAAGATTGTATTAGTTTCAAGTATACACAGTGATGCAATGTTTTTATAGATTATACTCTATTTAAAGTTATTACAAAACAGTGTCTGTATTTCCCTGTTACACAATATATTCTTATTGTTTATCTTTTTATACATAGTAGTCTGGACCTCTTATTTCCATACCCCTTTCTTGCCCCTCCCTCCTTCCTTCTCACTGGCTACTGCTGGTTTGGTCTCTATATCTGTGAGTCTGTTTCTGTTTTGTTATATACATTCATATTTTGGGAGGATTCTACATATATAAGTGATAACATAGTGTGTTTGTCTCTTTCTATCTGACTTATTTCACTGTACATAATACTCTCTACGTCTATCCACATTGTTGCAAATGGCAGAATTTCATTCTTTTTATGGCTGAGTAATATTCTATCATATATATATTCTATAAATATATCACATCTTTTTGTATAATCTTTTTTAAATTAATTAATTTATTTTAATGGAGGCTAATTACTTTATAATACTGTAGTGTTTTTTGCCATACATTGACATGAATCAGCCATGAGTATACATGTGTCCTCCATCCTGAACCCCCCTCCCACCTCCCTCCCCATCCCATCGCTCAGGGTTGTCCCAGTGCACCAGCTTTGAGTGCCCTATTTCATGCATCAAACTTGGACTGGTGATATCTCTCAAATCATCCCACCCTCGCCTTCTCACACAGAGTCCAAAAGTCTATTCTTTATATCTGTGTCTCTTTTGCTGTCTCGCATATAGGGTCATCGTTACCATCTTTCTAAATTCCATATATATGCGTTAATATACTGTATTGGTGTTTTTCTTTCTGACTTACTTCACTCTGTATAATAGGCTCCAGTTTCATCCACCTCATTAGAACTGATTCAAATGCATTCTTTTTAATAGTGGAGTAATAGTCCATTGTGTATATGTACCACAACTTTGTTATCCATTTATCTGCCTATGGACATCTAGGTTGCTTCCATGTCCTGGCTATTATAAACAGTGCTGCAATGAACATTGGGGTACACATGTCTCTTTCAATTCTGGTTTCCTCAGTGTGTATCAGAGAAGGCAATGGCACCCCACTCCAGTACTCTTGCCTGGAAAATCCCATGGACGGAGGAGCCTGGTAGGCTCCAGTCCATGGGGTCGCTAAGAGTCAGGGACGACTGAGCGACTTCACTTTCACGCATTGGAGAAGGAAATGGCAACCCACTCCAAGTATTCTTGCCTGGAGAATCCCAGGGACAGAGGAGCCTAGTGGGCTGCCCTCTATGGGGTCACACAGAGTCGGACACGACTGAAGCAACTTAGCAGCAGCAGCAGCAGTGTGTATGCCCAGTGGTGGGATTGCTGGGTCGTATGGCAGTTCTATATATATATATTCTACCATATATATATATATATATATATATATATATATATCACATCTTCTTATCTGTTCATCTGTTGATGGATGTCAGGTTGCTTCCATATTTTAGCTACTAAAAATAATGCTGCTATGAACATTGGAGTTCATGTATCTTTTCCAATTAGTATTTTAGTTTTCTTCAGATATATACACAGGAGTGGAATTGCTGGATCATATAGTAGTACAATTTTTGTTTTTTGAGGAGCCTCAATATTGTTTTCCATAGTTTTCCACCAGTTTACATTCCCACCAGCAGTATACGAGGGTTTACTTTTCTCTACATCCTCACCAACATTTGTTATTTGTGCCATTCTGACACATGTGAGGTGATATCTCATTGTGGTTTTGGTTTGCATTTCTCTCATGATTAGCGATACTGAACATCTTTTCATGTGCTTGTCGGCCACATGAATATCTTCTTTGGGAAAAATATCTATTCAGGTTTTCAGCTCATTTTTAAATTAGGTTGTTAGTTTCTTTGATATTGAGTTGTATGAGCTATTTATAGATTTTGGATATTAACCTTCTTGGCCATATCATTTGCAAATATTTTCTCCCATTCAGTAGGTTGTCTTTTTGGTCTGTTGATGGGGTTTTTTTGCTGTGCAAAGCTTTTAAATTTAAAGAGGTCTCATTTGTTTATCATTGGGTTTCCTTGTGGCTCAGGTGGTAAAGAATCTGCCTGCAGTGCAGGAGACCTGGGTTCAATCCCTGGGTTGGGAAGATCCCCGGATAAGGGACTGGCTACCCACTCCAGTATTCTGGCCTGTAGAATTCCATGGCCTGCATAGTCTATGGGGTCACAAAGAGCTGGACACAACTGAGCGACTTTCACTTCACTTCACTTTGTTTATTGTTGCCTTTCTTTCTTTTATCTTTGAAGACAGAGCCAAAAGAAAGGCTCTCATCTTTTCAGTGAGTGTGCTATGGCTGTGAGTTTGTCATAAATGGTCTTTATTATGTTGAGATATGTCCCTTTATACCAACTTGGGTAAGAATGAGTTTTTATCATGACTGAATGTTAGATGCTCCCTGGTGGTCTAGTGGTTAGGATTTGGCACTCTCTCATGAATGGATGTTGAACTTTATCAAATGATTTTTCTGTCTATTGAGCTGATCATGTGGTTTTATTCTTTTTTTAGTGTCTTTGTCTGGTTTTGGTGTCAGGATCATAGTGGTCCTATAGAAACATGGGAGTGTTTCCATACTCTTCAGTTGTTTGGAATAGTTTGAGGTGGATGAGTATTGGCTCGTCTTTGTAATTTACAATTATGCTTTTATTTCAATCACAGTTTCTGTCTGCTCAGTTGACATTAGGTTGTGACTAAGTATTTTAAGACATGAAGGCTATAGGCCGTTGTTGCATAAGAACTGAGGAGGCTTTGCCCAGGTGCTAAATGGCTTTGAAAACAGTTGATGATGTTGGGGGTGGTGGTGATGGGAAAGCACTAGACTGGTCTATATAGTTGTCTAAATAATCATCTTAAAATACTACCTAAATCCTTCTTACTGTGTCAAGACTGAGTTCTCTACCTTAGGATACAATGCCTTCAGTTTACAGGCCTCACTCTGAGCTTCTGTTTTGCTTTTCCCTGGTGCCCTCCATCCCGTCAGCTGGTGCTCTGTGGTCTGCCAGTGGTCCTTTATTATCGTGACCCACGTTTCATGTCTTTGCCTATTTTCCCTCATCTCCAACGAAGGATACTCTCTTAAGTTCTGTCCAGTAAACTGAATCTTCAAATTCCTTTTAGACCCAGACTTTAAAACTTCTCCTTAACCAAACTTAACCCATTCTTCAAAGATTCTTTGGTGCCCTGTTGATACTCTGAATCCTTTCTCACATGTTTTTAGCCCTTTCATACATAATCATCAGTCTGAGAGCTAGAAGAGACCTTAGAGATCATTTCCAGAAAGGGATGGTGAGGCCCAGAGAGACCAGGGGATTGCCTGGTGATACAGAAGAGCACAGTGACACCTGCTCCTGAAGACAGTCTGGGGGCCCTGTGATACCATGAGATGACGTCACAGTCATCAAAGGATGGTTCATTGTAGCTTTATGGTGGAATCCTGATCTCAGAAAGCAAGTATTACAGGTGATTCCTGCCTGACATCTCCCAGCTCTGCAGTGCTAGTGTACCTGAAGCATCACAGCATCCACTCACCCCAAGAGCAGAGAGCATATCTCATGGTTGGAAACTTTCCTTGGTTGTTTTACATAGTATTAAGGTTTTGTCCTGTAAAAACTGTTTACCTCCCCATAGCAAATACATGCCATTTTTATAATTGAATTGGACTGTGGTTATCATATTATTATGATAATGATATTATAGTTGGACTATAAAATCATGAAGGCAGGGACTGGAGTTATTTTGTGTTGTATCCCAGTCCCTAGAGTTGGACACGACTGAGTGACTGAACTGAACTGAACTGAGAGCACGATGCCTTGAACACAGCAAGTTCTCAAGAAAGGTTGAATGAATGAATGATTGTGCTGCTTGCATATAAAGTCTAGAATAGGAACTTAGTTCCTGTTAGCTTAAAGCAACTAAATTAAAGCCAAATCAGGGTTTTAAAATAAAATGTACTAGAACAGGAGTCACAAATTTAAATGGTTATCAGTTCAGTTCAGTTCAGTCGCTCAGTTGTGTCCAACTCTTTGCGACCCCATGAATCGCAGCATGCGAGGCCTCCCTGTCCATCACCAACTCCCGGAGTTCACTCAAACTCAGAGTCCATTGAGTCAGTGATGCCATCCAGCCATCTCATCCTCTGTAGTCCCCTTCTCCTCTTGCCCCCAATCCCTCCCAGCATCAGGGTCTTTTCCAATAAGTCAACCCTTCACATGAAGTGGCCGAAGTATTGGAGTTTCAGCTTTAGCATCAGTCCTTCCAATGAACACCCAGGACTGATCTCCTTTAGGATGGACTGGTTGGACCTCCTTGCAGTCCAAGGGACTCTCAAGAGTCTTCTCCAACACCATAGTTCGAAAACATCAATTCTTCGGTGCTTAGCTTTCTTCACAGTCCAACTCTCACATCCATACATGACCACTGGAAAAACCATAGCCTTGAACAAGACGGACCTTTGTTGGCAAAGTAATGTCTCTGCTTTTGAATATGCTATCTAGGTTGGTCATAACTTTCCTTCCAAGGAGTAAGCGTCTTTTAATTTCATGGCTGCAATCACCATCTGTAGTGATTTTGGAGCCCCCAAAAATAAAGTCTGACACTGTTTCCACTGTTTTCCCCATCTATTTGCCATGAAGTGATGGGACCAGATGCCATGGTCTTCGTTTTCTGAATGTTGAACTTTAAGCCAACTTTTTCACTCTCCTCTTTCACTTTCATCAAGAGGCTTTTTAGTTCCTCTTCACTTTCTGCCACAAGGGTGGTGTCATCTGCATATCTGAGGTTATTGATATTTCTCCTGGCAATCTTGATTCCAGCTTGTGCTTCATCCAGCCCAGTTTCTCATGATGTACTCTGTGTATACGTTAAATAAGCAGGGTGACAATACATACCTTGACGTACTCCTTTTCCTGTTTGGAACCAGTCTGTTGTTCCATGTCCAATTCTAACTGTTGCTTCCTGACCTGCATATAGGTTTCTCAAGAGGCAGGTCAGGTGGTCTCTGCGATTCCCATCTCCTGAAGAATTTTCCACAGTTTATTGTGATCCACACAGTCAAAGGCTTTAGCATAGTCAATAAAGCAGAAATAGATGTTTTTCTGGAACTCTCTTGCTTTTTTCGATGATCCAGAGGATGCTGGCAATTTGATCTCTGGTTCCTCTGCCTTTTCTAAAACCAGCTTGAACATCTGGAAGTTCACGGTTCATGTATTGCTGAAGCCTGGCTTGGAGAATTTTGAGCATTACTTTACTAGCATGTGAGATGAGTGCAATTGTGCAGTAGTTTGAGCGTTCTTTGGCATTGCCTTTCTTTGGGATTGGAATGAAAACAGACCTTTTCCAGTCCTGTGGCCACTGCTGAGTTTTCCAAATTTGCTGGCATATTGAGTGCAGCACTTTCACAGCATCATCTTTCAGGATTTGGAATAGCTCAACTGGAATTCCATCACCTCCACCAGCTTTGTTCATAGTGATGCTTCCTAAGACCCACTTGACTTCACATTCCAGGATGTTTGACTCTAGGTGAGTGATCACACCATTGTGATTATCTTGGTCGTGAAGCTCTTGTAGTTCTCCTGTGTATTCTTGCCACCTCTTCTTAATATCTTCTGCTTCTGTTAGGTCCATACCATTTCTGTCCTTTATCGAGCCCATCTTTGCATGAAATGTTCCCTTGGTCTCTCTAATTTTCTTGATGAGATCTCTAGTCTTTCCCATTCTGTTGTTTTCCTCTATTTCTTTGCACTGATCGCTAAGGAAGGCTTTCTTATCTCTCCTTGCTATTCTTTGGAACTCTGCATTCAAATGGGAACATCTTTCCTTTTCTCCTTTACTTTTTGCTTCTCTTCTTTTCACAGCTATTTATAAGGCCTCCCCAGACAGCCATTTTGCTTTTCTGCATTTCTTTTCCATGGACATGGTCTTGATCCCTGTCTCCTGTACAATGTCACAAACCTCCCTCCGTCCGTAGTTCATCAGGCACTCTGTCTATCAGATCTAGGCCCTTAAATCTATTTCTCACTTCCACTGTATAATCATAAGGGATTTGATTTAGGTCATACCTGAATGGTCTAGGGGTTTTCCCTACTTTCTTCAATTTAAGTCTGAATTTGGCAATAAGGAGTTCATGATCTGAGCCACAGTCAGCTCCTGGTCTTGTTTTTGCTGACTGTATAGAGCTTCTCCATCTTTGGCTGCAAAGAATATAATCAGTTTGATTTCAGTGTTGACCATCTGGTGATGTCCATGTGTAGAGTCTTCTCTTGTGTTGTTGGAAGAGGGTGTTTGCTATGACCAGTGCATTTTCTTGGCAAAACTCTATTAGTCTTTGCCCTGCTTCATTCTTTACTCCAAGGCCAAATTTGCCTGTTACCCAAGGTGTTTCTTGACTTCCTACTTTTGCATTCCAGTCCCCTATAATGAAAAGGACATCTTTTTTGGATGTTAGTTCTAAGAGGTCTTGTAGGTGTTCATAGAACCGTTCAACTTCAGCTTCTTCAGCATTACTGGTCGGGGCATAGGCTTGGATTACCGTGATATTCAATGGTTTGCCTTGGAGACAAACAGAGATCATTCTGTTGTTTTTGAGATTGCATCCAAGTACTGCATTTTGGAATCTTTTGTTGACCATAATGGCTACTCCATTTCTTCTAAGGGATTCCTGCCCACAGTAGTAGTTGTAATGGTCATCTGAGTTAAATTCCATTTAACTCAGTCCATTTTAGTTCGCTGATTCTTACAATGTTAATGTTCACTCTTGCCGTCTCCTGTTTGACAACTTCCAATTTGCCTTGATTCATGGACCTGACATTCCAGGTTCCTATGAAATATTGCTCTTTACAGCATCAGACCTTGCTTCTATCACCAGTCACATCCACAACTGGGTATTGTTTTTGTTTTGGCTCCATCTCTTCATTCTTTCTGGAGTTATTTCTCCACTGATTTCCAGTAACATATAGGACACCTACTGACCTGGGGAGTTCCTCTTTCAGTATTCTATCATTTTGGCTTTTCATACTGTTCATGGGGTTCTCAAGGCAAGAATAGTGACGTGGTTTGCCGTTCCCTTCTCCAGTGGACCACATTCTCTCAGACTTCTGCACCATGACCGGCCCATCCTGGGTGGCCCCACACAGCATGGCTTAGTTTCATTGAGTTAGACAGGCTGTGGTCCGTGTGATCTGATTAGCTAGTTTTCTGTGATTATGGTTTCAGTGTGTCTGCCCTCTGATGCCCTCTTGCAACACCTACTGTCTTACTTGGGTTTCTCTTACCTTGGACGTGGGGTATCTCTTCACAGCTGCTTCAGCAAAGCGCAGCCTCTGCTCCTTACCTTGAACGAAGGGTATCTCCTCACGGCCGCCCCTCCTGACCTTGAACGTGGAGTAGCTCCTGTCAGCCCTCCTGCACCCACACAGCCACAGCTCCTTGGATGGGAGGTTGCTCCTCTCAGCCGCCTCCCCTGACCTCGGACATGGGGTAGCTCCTCTAGGCTGCTCCTGTGCCATCGCCGCCCCTGACCTTGGGCGAGGGGTAGCTCCTCTCAGCCGTGCTTCCGCGCAGTCTGTCGCTGCCGAACATAAATAGCAAGCCAGTCTGGTGTGAGAAATACAACAGTGCAAGCCCCATGATGAAAATATTACTGGTAACTAGAGCTTCCCTGATAGCTCAGCTGGTAAAGAATCTGCCTGCAATGCAGGAGACCCCTGTTCAACTCCTTGGTCAGGAAGATCCTCTGGAGAAGGGATAGGCTACACACTCCAGTATTCTTGGGCTTCCCTGGTGTCTCAGCTGCTAAAGAATCCATCTGCAGTGCAGGAGACCTGAGTTCGATCCTTGGGTTGGGAAGATCCCCTGGAGAAGGGAATGGCTACCCACTCCAGTATTCTGGCCTGAAGAATTCCATGGACTATATAGTCCATGGGTTCGCAAAGAGTCGGGCACAACTGAGCAACTTTCCCTTTCATGAGGAATGGGGCCTCATAGAGGAAAGAACATGGGCCTCATCTAGACAGGGTTGTTGTTCCCATGGGGGAATGGAGACCCCATGTATGTAGATCTTCTGATTTTTCTTGAAAGGCTGAAATCCAAACTTTAATATAAAAATATCACAATATTAAAATGTTTGTAATAAATTCATTTTAAAAGAAAAGCACTGTGTGGACAAAACAAACTTTCCGTGGGCAGCTCAAAGACTGCCAGCTCCCAGACTTTTGGTGTAGAATCAAAGTTCCATGTCAAGCATCTCTCTACGGACCACTGAGCCCAGTCTTCCCATCTCCTGTGTGGGACATGTGTGGCATGTAGCATCACTGTTCCTCCAAACTTGAGCCACCAGGAGAGTCACCTGGACCAATCCCTTTATTCTAATCCAGGACCCACAGGGGCCAAGAGGAGATGGCACAAGTGTGCCCTGCTGGCAAGCTTGGCAGCTTCGGAAGGCAGTAATTGATTTGACATTTTAAAAATAGAAAAAGCAGTAAGATTTATGCACTCTAAATTGACCATGGAATGCTCTCCAAGCAAAATTGTCACCAAGCCATTCCGAAATGTCTTCCCAAAAAACTCAGAAGGAAAGACTAGGAGAAAGGAAACCTTTTTTCTTCAGTTTAGAGACTCTGAATTGCCTACATATTTGAGACAGTTCTTAAAATAGTAGTGGTGGTAACTTGATTGAGACCTTTGGTACATAATACAGAAGAGCATGTGCTCAAGAAAAGGATTTTTCATGAAAATGATTTTGTTTATTTAGAACATGCAGTATATCACTTATTTTTTACATGGCCTGCTGAGTAAGAGATATAATATATTGCATATGTTCTAAACTAAATCTTTTTGACTGAAACAGATTTTTCCACTAGAGAAAGTTAGTTGAATCTCTTACTTGTGCAAGTAGTCATATTTTAAAAAATCAAAGCAAAAATGCAAAAACTCAAGCAGCATACACGCATGCATATGTGCGCACACAAACACACACACACACTCACCTTGAGCTATGTGAATAATTGTTTTGTTAAAAACAGAATTTCAGAAAACTACCTTACTCAGTATGTCCATGGCCCTAAAAGAGCCCTCATTCAGTTACAGGTTTGCTGAGCAGCCCGCGGTGAGATGGGGAAGCTGGCGATCAGCACCAGTGCCCCTGGAGGAGGGCTTAGGGCCAGACTCAGCTTCAGCTGGTGGTGCAGCTCATTGAGGTCACACGGGCTGAGTCCCGGCCCTGCAGGGACACCCAGACTCCTTGCTCACCCCCACCCTGCTTAGAAACACCATTTTCAAAATGAGGAGCCTAAGGTAACACTGCTCCTCAGAGTGAAAATGTAGTCATTTCAAAACACACGTGTGTTTCTCTGAGCCCATTTGGGTGTCTTTTGACAAACAATGCCTGTGCCGGCTCAACACAGATGGCAGGAGCTTTGCCTCTGGGCTGCGGGTCTCTCTCCTCACCCAGCCTGGTGCACCTGCCTTTCCTCCCGGCCTCTCTGCGTCAGGCACCCGCAGCAGCCACTCCTCTCCCAGCAGGTCCTTTCCGACCTCTTATGTGAGCTGGGGGCATGAGAACAAAGAGCAAGACATAACTGAGCACACACACTTTACAGTTAAGGGTAAGCAAAACTGCATGAGTACTGATATGGTATTCTGAGTTAAGGAGACATGTTTCTATTTGGATACGTTCTCTATTTTGACTTCACATGTGTAAATGCCCGTGATTCTCATTACAGTGCTCTGAGCTTAGAAGGGCAGATATTACCTGCTTCATTTTACTTTCAAAAAAAAGTGAAGAAGTATTACTCTGTCATGTTCACTTCTTTGTGACTGCATGGAACTGTAGCCCGCCAGGCTCCTCTGTCCATGGGATTTCCCAGGTAAGAATACTGGAGTGGGCTGCCATTTCCTCCTGCAGTGGAATCTTCCTAATCCAGGGATCGAACCCGAGTCTCTTACATCTCCTGCATTGGCAGGTGGATTCTTTACCACTAGCGCCACCTGGGAAGCCCAGTTGTAAAGTGAAAGTGTTGGTCACTCAGTTGTGCCGAACTCTTTGGGATCCCATGGACTGTAGCCCGCCAGGCTCCTCTGTCCATGGGATTCTCCAGGCAAGAATATTGGAGTGGGTAGCCATGTCCTTCTCCAGGAGATCTTCCCGACCCAGGGATGGAACCAGGGTCTTCCTCATTACAGTCAGATTCTTTACTGTCTGAGCCACAAGAGAAGCCCATTGTAAAGTGGGAGACCCAAATTTAGCCACATAGTGTCATCTTTAAGATGATAAAAATAACAAAAAACATATTCTTGAAAATGACTAACTATTATGCTCTGGAATGAAAGCACCTGCTCTTTACCGTTCATACTTAAGGCAAAGAACCAGGTTCTAATATTATTCTCTAGTTTACTCCTGCTAAGGAATGGGTGATACCCTTCACCAGTCAGGCTAAAAGATGATTTGTAGTCCACTCTGGTTCTCATCTCTGGAGTCAGAAACTCAGTCTTGGGCTCTCACTCCCCAGCCTCAGTCCTGGTGCTTCTGCCTCTTGTTTTCTCCTGAATCAGTGAACTTCTCTCCATCACCTGTGTGCAGACCTTCTTTGTCCCTCATCCAGATTATTGTAACAACCTCTGCACTGGTCTCCCTTCTCCAGGATGCTCCTCTCCAATCCATCCATCACAATCACCACTCTAGTTCTGTTGCTAGGAGACAGATCTGACCAGGCCGCAGCCCTGCTCAAAACCCTTCAAAGACCATCTGTTGCCCTTAGATAGAAGACTTAACTCCTTACCAGGCTTTCAAGGCCCTCCAGACCCTGACATCTGCCTGTCTTCTCTGCCTCCTTTCCTGTTTTTATCTTTCCTCTTGCTTTTAGGACTTCCCGTTTGCTAGTCTTAGCCTATAATGCCACTTTTCCCCCCATTGCAGATTGACCCCTCCATGTGACTGGGCAAAATCAGACTTATCCCTCAGCTATGGCTTAACTTTTCCTTCCTCAAGGGGAGCTTGCCAGACATTTAAAATTGCTTAGTACACCCTGTTTCCTTCCCCTGTATTACATCTTCACGTGTTGTTCTGTAATGTCTGTCCTCTGATGAGACTCTGAGCTCCATGAGGATGAGTCCAGGTATAGTGTGCTGATACACATAGTGTATATGGTGTAGCTCTATAGAGTGTTCTGGAGCTCCATTCCAGGGCCTGGCACCATGAGGAGAGACACCAGGGGCTTGGCAGCATATACTGGTGGAGTGAGCGAGTGACTGGGCGAGTCCATCTGCCATGCAGTGGGTTCTCCCCGCTGTAGGCTGCCTGCTGTGTGCTGTGATACCTGCTTTTTTCAGGGCTTTTATTTGTAATCACACAGTTCTTCATCTGGCTTGTGCTTGATAGTCTTTTGAGTACCAGTCATGTCCACTGATTCCCAATGATAACTACCCACCATCACACCTTCCCTTTCCCCATGGGCATTGTGAAATATGAATTCTCATTTACAAAGCTACCATGTGGATATAGATCTCCTCATATTTAAAATCCCTAAGCCATTTGCGTGAATAAAGCAAGTTAAAAAAAAATACATACTTACCCTAAATAATGCTGTATGTTTGTACAGGGCTGATTTAAGAAATTTGTAGGCCCTAACCAATCTTAAATATTGAAGACACTGCTCCACTGCATTTGGAATGTATTTCTCAAATTAAATGTAAATTTTTGTTGCAAAAAGAAAGAATTTTTTTATTTTTGCTTGTGAACAAATTTGGTTACACGCAATTTATTTAGTTTGCAGTTAGCCATGATTTTTCAATGACTGTCATTTCTATTTGGGAACCTTTGTAAAGTGAGGGGAACCCAATCTTTTCAAATGTAATGACTTGTTCATGGATACCAAGTTCGACAATATTAAATCTGGTAGTGATTTAAATATTATTTTTCACTTAGTTTTTTTTCCCCCTTTGGAGGCAATACAAAAATACCTGAAAAGTGGGGAGATATTTGTCATTATGCTTTTGGGACCCAGTCAATCAAATGACTGTATAGCTATAGATGAAAATGCATTGAAGAAATAAAAGGGCTGGAGTTTTATACAATAAATTGATAACCGTGGTTACTTCTAGGTAGGGAACCAGGGTTGGAAATGGAGGGCTGAGGAATACTAGCTTAATTCATGTCTAAATTTTTCAAGAGAATATATTGCTACTTCAAAAATAGAAATTAAAAGACAATGTTTTTTTAAATGAAGTATAAAGAGAAGACTGAAGTGGGTGACCTCGCAGACACTGAGGACTTTACAAGTAGATATGGGTAGTTATTAATGATGGAAATATTTCTAAGCCTATTTCTGCCTGGCTGTAGCATATTTGGATAAATGAGATAGTGTTGGTTTTATACAAAACAAACAAAAAATTTTTCAATTGTCCAGGAACATCACTGTAGTATCTGACTATATCAGGTCTCTTGAAATGGATAATTTCATACAAAACTTCGGGTTTCCCAAGTGATTCAGTGGTAAAGAATCTGCCTGCCAATGCAGGAGATATAAGGGACACAGGTTTGATCCCCGGGTCAGGAAGATACCCTAGGGTAGGAAATGGCAACACTCTCCAGTATTATTTGCCTGGAAGATTCCATGGACAGAGGAGCCTGATGGGCTACAGTCCATGGGATCACAAAGAGTCAGGCACAACTGAGCAACTGAGCATAGGAGCACATGTAACTTTGGTGATAAATCTTCTCCATTGTTAATATCTTATTTTGTAGCTTCTGGATACTCATAAAGGAAAAAGAAACTGCCTTTAAACTTCTGGTATTAAAATGACAACACTACAGAGGAAAAATTAAGCAGATCACATCTCATTAATATTTTTACCTTGTAGTTAGTTGGGTTTCACATCAGCATTTATTCTGCGACCTGGATTCCTTACAAAGGCTTTTTCTAAGGTCACCATACCTAAGGAGATCTTATCACAGATGAGGATATGGGAATTCCGTGTAACAAGACCTCCATTCTTTCACTATATATTTTAATAATTACTTTTCCTAACATCTGCAAGCAGACGGGTATGGAAGCATAAGCATGAAAAGCTCATATTTGTTTTAATGCAGTCAAGAATATTCTGCTTTCAGTCATTCAGACAGGATAGTATTAAGTGTTAGAGTTTTTGTACAGTCTAAACCAGTAAAAGAAAAAAAGAAAGTATTCCTCTAATAATCTGGCTACCACATGATTATTCTCCTGTATTGTGTGACTATAGAAGGTAATTCTTGAGTTTTTTTCTTAATGGCCTTCTTTTGTTTAGAAATTTTCTTTGTATTTAGAGGTTATTTTCAAATACAAAATCTGAATTGACTATGGTTAAGACAAGGAGAATCTTATGCTCTATTTTGTAGCATGGAGAAGTTTATTTATTATCTTTTTATTTCCAAGATAAAGTCTAGAGAAAATGTTAATTGATTCCTTTTGGCAGTACTTGAGATCTGGCAAAAGCATCATTCTAAAAACATGGGGTAGCAAGTAATTTTAAAGAAAAAAGAAAGAGTTGGAAAATATCAAAGCCTATTTTTCCAAAATGATGAATTATGAAAGGACATGCAGCCTTCAACACAGGAATAAGATACAGGAACAAAGAAATACATCAAACCAAAGACAGCAAAATCATCAAAATGCCACAATACTCAAAAAGTGGCAAGCAAATGGGAAATTAAGACATCCCTGAAAAAGATAGGATTGAGAACAGTGAATGTAAAATGGAGCAGTGAAGATGAAAAGTGAAGAAATCAGGACAATTAACAAATTGCAGTTATTAATGGATTGTGACACTTTTAAAAACACTGAAAAACATCTTTTTTTTTTTTTTTTAAGGGAGTGTGTTATCTAGAATGAAGCTTTAGCATACATATGTATAAATTATTTAGTGTTCTGGGTCTTTGTTGCTATGCGGGCTTTTCCCTAGCTGCAGAGAGTGGGGGTTACTCTTGAGTTATGGTGCTTGGGCTTCTCATTACGGTGGCTTCTTTTGTTGCAGAGCATGGGCTCTAGGCATTTGGGCTTCAGTAATTGAGGCGTTTGAGGTCTAGAGCACAGGCTTAATAGTTGTGGCACACAGACATGTGGGATCTTCCCAGACCAGGGATCGAACCCGTCTCCTTCTTCGGCAGGTGGATTCTTTACCATTGAGCCACCAGGGAAGCCTCCAAGAAACCTGTTTTTAAATACTAATCCTATGATATTTTAAACACAATGCTATGAAAGACACTTCAGTTAGAATGGTTGAGTGGAAAAATGACCTTCTTTCCAGTGGGAATCCTTGGTCATCCAGCTCGAGGCTTGGTTCTCTTTTGACACTGTATCAGTATTTGAAGTAATGTAGAGAAACAAATCAACTTTGAGATCAATTCTAAGCCACCTCACATATCTGGGCAGGTGTTCTGGGCCTGGGTTTGGCTGAAAGCGCCTCAGTGCTGCTTTGCTTCAAGTTTGGGTTTGGCAGAGCCAGGTGTTTCATGGCCTCAGACCTGCATCTCTGAACCCTCACGGTCATGATGTTTCAGTCTCCCTCCTCCCTTTGAGACTGACTGGAACGGCCGTGCTTCATTTGGATGGGGCCTTCACATCTTTGAAAATCTCCTGGAATAAAACATAAAACTGAATTCAAACACTGAAGCCGCAAGCACAGCCCCCTCTCCCCCCACCAAGTCCCTAGAAGCCTTGTGGGCCTGTCTGTGCCCAGCCTGGCAGCCGAGCCGTGTTCCAGATCTTCCCAGACACCAGGGCATCACTCCTGCAAAATCCCAGAAAGCAGAAAACTCCCTCTGTATTTTCTCATTTGCAATGTTGGGGAGAAGAGAAATTTTGGAGGAAATTAAAATGTTCATCAGCTCTTGACATGAGTGTACAAATGCAGTCGCATGTCAGCATCTGGCATTTGGGGGACAAGGAAGTCCCACCACACTTGGGGTGGTCTTAGGACATGGCCTGGGGGTATGTTTTTGTTTAGTTGCTAAGTCATGCCTGACTCTTTTGTGACTCCATGGACTGTAGCCCACCAGGCTCCTCTTTCTATGGGATTCTCCAGGCAAGAATACTGAAGTGGGGTGCCATTTCCTTCTCCTGGGGCTCTTCCTGAGGAGATTGGACCTGAGTCTCCTGCATTGCAGGCAGATTCTTTACCACTGCGCCACCAGGGAAGCCCACCTGGGGATATAGGGCCCTCAATAAACATTCTCAGAAGGGGACTCAGCAAAACCCAGAGCTGTTACCACTTCCTATCTGCTGTTGCTGCTGCTGCTGCTAAGTCGCTTCAGTCATGTCCGACTCTGTGCAACCCCATAGACGGCAGCCCACCAGGCTCCCCCGCCCCTGGGATTCTCCAGGCAAGAACACTGGAGTGGGTTGCCATTTCCATCTACCCCTCACCAAATCCAAGAGAACTTCTAAAAATGAGTCTTAATGCTGCCTGCTTTCTGCTGAAATAAGGTGACTGCTCAGAAGGGTTGTTCTAATTTACGGAAGCTCAGGTACATCAAAAATATTCTTGCTGTGACACCGAGATAATGAAAAATGAGCATGACTGTTTGACTTTTTTCTTTAAATCCATTCTAAACCATGAACTACATTCAGGCTTTCTCTTTTCTTCTGTGTTCACCCAGATGAACTTGACTTGCTGGATGTGACCCCAGGGGCAATTGGCCATGTGTCCAGGCCTTTATCTCCTCCACTGCCATCTAATTTTCATCAGTGAAACAGGCCAGCAGCCAACATTGTTTCTCTTTTCAACTGTCTTTGTGGTTGTAAAACAGGAAAAATAAGTAAAACTGGGTTCTCAGTGCTTGGCACATCACTGATTCCAGTTTTAAGTTGCTGAATTCTCTCAGGGAGACCTCATGCCTTTCTGATCGGAGACCCACAGGCTTTTCTGATCAGAGAGGAGCTGCGCTTGTTCCCATCTCCTGTCCAGCAGTTTCTGTGCTGTCTACTCCACTCTTAGATTTCTTAGTGTCTGTTCATCTTAGATTTTTCATAAGAGCCACCACTTTAAATATTTTGTGAAGGATCTGCTCCCAGGACACTTCTTGGGCCCAGAGATCCCACACGAGTTATGGAGATGCATCAGACGGGCGCTGCCTTCTCCTGTCAGCCTGCAGTGGTCCAGGGTCTGCTGCCCCCAGGCACCAGGCTTGGGACCACACTTGTGTCTTTGAAAGAACTGGCAAGACGCAGCCGTTTCTGCAGGGTCCAAGGATAGCCTGTTAGCAGAAGGAATCCTGCCAGTCACAGCTCCTCTTAGAGCCAAGAGGATGGCTAAAAGTCTCTCTTCACGGTTCCCTTTGGTCATTTTTCAGAGGCTTTCTCAGAAAGAAGTCCTTCTCCCTGATTTTTTTCCTTTCTTTCCTCTGCCCACCCCCCAGGACCCTCTTTGTCACAGGACCCTGTTTCTGAGCCCCAGGAAGCTATCCCTGGTTTCACCCAAAAAGGGGATGGTGAGCTCCCAACTTCAGAGGAGCCCTTTCAAAACAAACCAGCTTCTTTCCTGTGTTAACTTGGGTGTGTAATTCTGTAGAAGTCCCTCCCCGGCAGAGACGACGATGCACAGGAATCAATGCTGAAGGGGACACACAGGGATGGCAAGAACTGGGGAGAAAAAAAAATTTTAGTTAAAAAAATATTTTTCATTTGTTTCTTAATTCTTATTAGAGTATAGTTGATGTGCAATGTTGTTACTTTCTACTGTACAGCAAAGTGAATCAGTTATACATGCTCTTTTTTAGACTTTTTCCCCATATAGGTCATTACTGAGTATTGAGTAGAGTTCCTGTGCTATATAGCAGGTCCTTATGGATTATCTGTTTTATATCTAGTAGTGTGTATGTGTCAGTCCCAATCTCCTACTTTATCCCTCCCTCACTTTCCCTCCAGTACCTATAAGATTGTTTTCTACATCTGTAACTCTGTTTTGTAAATAAGTTCCTTTGTGCCATTTTTTTTTTAGATTCCACATATAAATGATATCTATGATGTTGTTTCTCTCTATCTGACTTAGAGAAGAAAATTTTCTAAATGAAAATAGTTTGCCTGCTGCTGCTGCTGCTGCTAAGTCACTTCAGTCGTGTCCAACTCTGTGCGATCCTATAGATGGCAGCCCACCAGGCTCCCCCGTCCCTGGGATTCTCCAGGCAAGAACACTGCAGTGGGTTGCCATTCCCTTCTCCAATGCATGAAAGTGAAAAGTGAAAGTGAAGTTGCTCAGTCGTATCCGACTCTTCACGACCCCATGGACTACAGCCCACCAGGCTCCTCCATCCATGGGATTTTCCAAGCAAGAGTACTGGAGTGGGGTGCCATTGCCTTCTTCGAGATACTGAGCTAAATAACTGCTTTATTTGGATTGTATTATTTAATCCTGAAAATTACTCAAAGTAGTAGGTGTTATTATTGTCAAAGTTTTCTAGACGAGGAAACAGATTAGGAAGATGACAGCTATGATTACAATTAGACTGCGCATTCTGATTTTTGGTTCAGAAGATGACGTGCACGGTCCATATTATAGTTATTTGAATAAAAGAGTTAATCCCATATTAAATTAAAAGGACCTAGAAGTCAAAATATTTTGTGCCTCCCCCCACATATACACACTCACATAGAACTTAGAACAATGAACTCCACATTAAGGAACTAACAAATCTTTGTAAAGTGTATGCAGGCATAGCAGGATTTGCATAAGTTAAAGCAGAAACATAACCACACTTTTGGAGGTATAGTCACGTGTTCAGTCTTTGAGGTCACCAATAGAGAAATAAGAAGTAAAGTATAGGAGTAACGGGGAACATATTTAAAGAGAGAAACGAAAGACCTTAGCCAGAATTTGAAACAAGAGAAATGCCATCCTGGACCAGGGATGGAATGGAGGTGCAGAGGGTGAGGCTGGCTGAAACCGAAAGCCTGCTGGGCTCTGGGTCTGGGCACCCAGGAGGTGAGGTTCCACAGGATGAAGGACTCAAAAGTTCTCCATCACACATGTGGCAGGAGCCAGATTCAGGGCATGAAGGCGGGTGAGGTGGGGCACTCCCTCATCGTGAAGACACTCAACAACGAAGGAAAACGTGTGCACCTTCCTCCTTGAGCTGAGCATCTCAAAAAGCAGCCTGAGGGTTCAGGGTACATGAGGCAGTGAGCCCACTCCTGCTGGCTTGCAGGGCCCTGCTGTTTCCAGCTGCTATTGCTGTTGACTCCACGCCCCTTCCTACTCCCGAGGGCAGGAGAAAGCAGTGGCGCCTCTGCTAGTGTGAGGAAGACAAACTCGTTCTGAAACCTGGAAAAAGACAGCCAACAAAAGTCAGCCACCGAAACGTTGTAGGGTATGTTATAGACTCAGTTTTGTAGAATATTTTTGGCCAAACCTTTAAATAAGTACGCTAAATGTGTTCAAAAAGTAAAGCATAACTTTATAAAAACAAACTCCGTTAAGTAAAAATAAGAAACGAAACAGGTACAAGTAGCAATGAAAAAGAACCAACTGTGAACTTGAAAATGAAAACTGTCAAAATTTTTTAAAAAAATATGTAATTTCCAGTAAGGACAAAGTTGAAGAGAGACAAGTACTGTGGATGGCAGCGGTGGTGTCTCTGTGTGTTAGTCACTCAGTCGTGTCTGACTCTTTGCGACCCCATGGACTCTAGCCCGCCAGGCTCCTCTGTCCATGGAATTTCCCAGGCAAGAATACTGGAGTGGGTGGCCATGTCCTACTCCAGGGAATCTTCCTGACCCAGGGATCAAACACAGATCTCCTGCATTGTGGGCAGATTCTTTACCGTCTGAGCCACCAGAGAAGCCAAAGCAGAGAGGATAAGGCTACTTTTCAGTTCACAAGAAGAAACCACCTGCGAAGTCTCACCCTTTTATTCTCACACCTGTGAAAGACTTTGCTTTGAGTCTGCTTCAGCTCTTCCAGCATTAGTTCAGCAGCCATCTCGGAAAGCTTTCTAAGAGGAAATGCGTCCTCTTTCTGTCCATTAGGGATACTCAGTTCTATAAAAGTGTGTGCACCCCACTGTGCTGGAATCAGGATTCTAAAGTGGTGAGAAGTGACTTGCTCCCTCCACTCTCCTCAAGCTCATTTCTGTGACAGAGGCAAGGATGGTGCAGCTGGGATGGGGGCTGCATTCCGTGAGCAAACTTGGGTGCTCTTATGAAACTCACGGCGTGAGGGCCCAGCCTGGTCCCCTAAACCCCAGGGTGGACAGGGACAAAGCTCTCAGTGTTGCCAGGAGCTATAGAGGAGAGAGTTGAGGGTGAGAGGGGGTGTCAGCCACTGTGTCTGAGGGGAGAGATGGCGCCGATGGGTTTTGCACAGTCCAGTCCAGGGCAAAGTCAAGCTCTAGAAGGAGGGTTCTGTGCACGGCTGTGAGGAGGCGTCATTCCCGGCTGAGTCTCTAGGTCCCTAGGGGCTAAGATGCAGCAGAAGGGGCACTCCTAAGGTCCTGCCCCTTAGAGCTGTGTCTCTGCTGAAGGAACCCAGTGCCGCCTGCCTGGAGGGCTTGGTAGATCCGCCAGAAGCAGCTCTCTGCCCGGGGGAACTAGAAACACACAGGAAACTGAGGGGCTCCGGGCAACTCAAAGCTGCAGCACAGAACATGTACATGGGATTTTCTTTCCATTTATTCAGACTTTTAAAAATGCATAGACACTCCCATATAGATAGCGAATGGGCTATGAGTCAGGGAACTCAAACCGGGACTCTGTGACAACCCAGAGCAGGGAGGTAGGAGGGAATTTTAAGAGGGAGGGGACATATGTGTACCTGTGGCTGACTCATGTTGATGTATGGCAGAAAGCAGCACAGTATTGTAAAGCAGTTATCCTTCAATTAAAAATAAATAAACTAAAAAAATACTGTGAACAGCATGCCTGCTATTTGAAAGGTCAGTGCGCAACACTGCTAAGGATTTGAGCAAAGTGAATACTGCCAGGGGCATCTTTTGCATAAGTAACAATATCGTCTTGAAAGTAGGCTGAGGACCTTGAGTCATTTTGCTTGGACGATGTTCTTCGCAGTGGCTACACTGAGCAGTTTGGTTTGTGACTTGACCTTAGTAAGTCTGAAGCTGAATCCCACCTTCTCCTGTGGTACCAGATCCAGTGTGGACCTTGAACTCTGGGCACATCCCTCCCATCCTTGCCCCATTTATCTGGCTTTAGCCAGGCTTTCCTTCCTCCCTTGAGTGACTCTTACCTCTCCAGAAACTTCTGCCTCCCCTCCTATCCTGTGTAAAAATTTCTTTTCGTTGTTTCCTGTCTCATTTATTTACTGGGTTGGCCAGAGGTTTCATTCAAGTTTTTCCATGACATCTTACAGAATAACCAAGTGAACCTTCTGGTCAACCCAATATTTTGTTTGGTTTCTGTAGAAACAGAGCTAGAAGATCAAGTAGAGGTTTTCCAACTCAGCACCCAGATCTTACAGATGAGAAAACTGAGGTCCAGAGAGACTGTTACACTCTGAGCTGTGAAGAAAGGACTCTCCAAGAAGGATTTGGCTTGTCTCAGAGGCCGGGCTGCGTTTCCAGGACTTCACGTCAGTAGTTTCTCAGGGTGGCAGACTTCCTGCCTCCCCGAGAACGCCCCAGAGGTCCAGCAGTGCAGGTCACTCTGCAGAGCTCTGCTCCCCCTCAGGAAGGCAGACTTTGTCTCTGACCTGCTGGACTCCTGGCTTACTCTGACCCAGTGTGCTCCTGCCCCAGCTTCCTGACAGTCCCAATGTCCTCCCCCATGTTCTCCTGCCAGCCTGACCCGATTCTCCCTGCCTCTGTCTAGTACCCATCTCCTGGCCATGGCCTGCCTGTGAGCCTCTTTGTGACAGCAAGCAGGGCGCAGCTGCTGGGCTGTGGTGGGACCAGCTCTGCTCCCAGCCTAGCAGCTATCGGGCCATGACCCGGACGCACCTGCATGCCGTGCTTGCCAAGACAGGATGCTGCGGATGTCAGCACTGATGAGGACGGTCTCTCAGAGAGTTTTGTCAGACATCTGTGACTCGGGGTTTCTTCTCTTCAGAGGGGATAAAGCAGGACAAATTCAAGTGACCTTGGAAGCGTAGTGTCAGTGACAAATGGTCAGCAAGAGACAGTCCAGATGAGAGCCTGGTGGGTGTCAGATCTGGGTCATCCAGATCATTTCAGGAGGTGATGAGGAATTCAGATTCCTGGGCCTCACCCACAGAGGTTGCGGTTTCCATGGCCCATGGGAGAGCCCAGGAAGTTGAGTCTGTAATAAACACAGGTGATGCTGATTTCCCTTGTAGGCATGCATCCTGACGCTCCAGGGCCAGGCCCATGGTCCCCACCGGTGCTGCAGGCTGGCCAGGCTTGCAGAGAGGAGCCTCCAGCGTTGACCCGACACCTCCTCCCTCCCTCCACACAGCTGCTTCTCCTCTGTGCCAGTGCCTCCTCCCCTGACTCGGTAGGAGCTGTGTCCCAGAGAAGTAGCCAGAGGAAGCAGGGACACACAGAGGTACCAGGGCGGGTGGCACATAAATGGAGTTGAGAAGTGGTGAGGACGCTGCTTGTCTTTCTGCCAAAAGAAATTACTGAGCTGAAGCATACAGTTGTCCTGTTGAAAACCAGCTGTCCACCATCAGCCAACCCATGAGATGTGTAAGTCCCTTGCCTCCCAACCCCAACACGGAGGTCTGCTGCAGTCTTTCCTTCTTCAGTCTTACCTTCCTCCTCCTCCCCCTCCCCCTTATTTTACTACCCTACATGTAACACCAGATTAGAAAGAGAGATTAATGTAAAAGGTGCATTGTTTACACGATGTCAAACTTGTCTGATTGACCTTTTCCCCGGGTCTTTAGATATGACACCATGTAAATGAAAACATGTAAAGTTGTCACCTCATTCCTAAATGGACCAGGAATGGTGTGCCAGTACGGCCCTTCCTTCTTGGCTTGTGTTGTGTTTCCTTTTCCCAGAGGGATGCCAGGGATGAAGTGTGACTTGCACAGAGAGTGCAGAGGGGAAGGCCTGGACAGTTCCTGGTGGAAATGCCCTTTAAAACGTGACTTTATATTTCAGCTTGTAAAGGGCTTCCCAGGTGGAGCAGTGGTAAAGAGTCCACCTGCCAATGCAGGAGATTCAGGTTCAATCTCTAGGTTGGGAAGATCCCTTGGAGAAGGAAATGGCAACCCACTCCAGTACTATTGCCTGGAGAATCCCATGGATAGGGGGAGTCAGGCAGGCTACAGTCCATGGGGTTGCAAAGAGTTAGATAGGACTGAACACATACGCACACACACACACACTCACACAGACACACCTATCTTTCAGTCTGAGTTCCTCTTTAAAATTAAAATGGCCATTAAGCTCTTTTGCGCCTAGTGTACAATTTCAAATTATTTCCTCTTGCAGTTGTCTCAGTGCTTGCCAAGACCTCACAGATGAGAGGATGTTTTATGCCTTCAGTATAAGTTTTATTCCACTTACAGACATTAATCACCAAATGCCAAGGAGTGGTAAACATATGGGACAAAACACCAGCATAAATTACATTTTCAAGGCACCCAGATAAGAGCAAAACCCATGTCTCCACATAGCACCTTAGATCTCTTCTGGAATTCGGTAGTGGTATAAATCTCAAGTTATAAATGTATGTGATGTTTCTGCACCATATTACACCATCATAAAAGCAAATCACTTTTTCCCCTTTCTGAGTGTGCCTGAATTTGAAGCAGAAGTAAAAATGATTTTAAAGAAACACAAAAATGTGCTAAATGGAAGCAAATTTAAACTGGGTTTTCTATGTAGAGGATCATGTCATCTGCAAACAGTGAGAGTTTTACTTCTTCTTTTCCAATTTGGATTCCTTTTATTTCTTTTTCTGCTCTGATTGCTGTGGCCAAAACTTCCAAAACTATGTTGAATAGTAGTGGTGAAAGTGGGCACACTTGTCTTGTTCCTGAGAAAATAGAAAGAGAAATTAAGAAAACAATTTCATTCACCATTGCAACGAAAAGAATAAAATACTTAGGAATATATCTACCTAAAGAAACTAAAGACCTATATATAGAAAACTATAAAACACTGGTGAAAGAAATCAAAGAGGACACTAATAGATGGAGAAATATACCATGTTCATGGATTGGAAGAATCAATATAGTGAAAATGAGTATACTACCCAAAGCAATCTATAGATTCAATGCAATCCCTATCAAGCTACCAAGAGTATTTTTCACAGAGCTAGAACAAATAATTACACAATTTGTATGGAAATACAAAAAACCTCGAATAGCCAAAGCTATCTTGAGAAAGAAGAATGGAACTGGAGGAATCAACATGCCTGATTTCAGGCTCTACTACAAAGCCACAGTCATCAAGACAGTATGGTACTGGCACAAAGACAGATATATAGATCAATGGAACAAAATAGAAAGCCCAGAGATAAATCCACGCACCTATGGACACCTTATCTTTGAGAAAGGAGGCAAGAATATACAATGGATTAAAGACAATCTCTTTAACAAGTGGTGCTGGGAAAACTGGTCAACCACTTGTAAAAGAATGAAACTAGAACACTTTCTAACACCATACACAAAAATAAACTCAAAATGGATTAAAGATCTAAATGTAAGACCAGAAACTGTAAAACTCCTAGAGGAGAACATAGGCAAAACACTCTCTGACATACATCACAGCAGGATCCTCTATGACCCACCTCCCAGAATACTGGAAATAAAAGCAAAAATAAACAAATGGGACCTAATTAAAATTAAAAGCTTCTGCACAACAAAGGAAACTATAAGCAAGGTGAAAATATAGCCTTCGGAATGGGAGAAAATAATAGCAAATGAAGCAACTGACAAACAACTAATCTCAAAAATATACAAGCAACTCCTGCAGCTCAATTCCAAAAAAAAAAAATGACCCAATCAAAAAATGGGCAAAAGAACTAAATAGACATTTCTCCAAAGAAGACATACAGATGGCTAACAAACACGTGAAAAGATGCTCAACATCACTCATTATCAGAGAAATGCAAATCAATACCACGATGAGGTACCATTTCACGCCAGTCAGAATAGCTGTGATCCAAAAGTCTACAAGCAATAAATGCTAGAGAGGGTGTGGAGAAAAGGGAACCCTCTTACACTGTTGGTGGGAATGCAAACTAGTACAGCCACTATGGAGAACAGTGTGGAGATTCCTTAAAAAACTGGAAATAGAACGGCCTTATGACCCAGCAATCCCACTAGTGGGCATACACACCGAGGAAACCAGAATTGAAAGAGACACGTGTACCCCAATGTTCATCGCAGCACTGTTTATAATAGCCAGGACATGGAAGCAACCTAGATGTCCATCAGCAGATGAATGGATAGGAAAGCTGTGATACATATACACAATGGAGTATTACTCAGCCATTAAAAAGAATACATTTGAATCCGTTCTAATGAGGTGGATGAAACTGGAGTGAAGTAAGCCTACAGAGTGAAGTAAGCCAGAAAGAAAAACACCAATATAGTATACTAACGCATATTATGGAATTTAGAAAGATGGTAATGATAACCCTGTATGCGAGACAGCAAAAGAGACACAGATGTATAGAATAGTCTTTTGGACTCTGTGGGAGAGGGCGAGGGTGGGATGATTTGGGAGAATGGCATTGAAACATGTGTAATATCATATATGAAACGAAATCGCCAGTCCAGGTTCAATGCAGGATACAGGATGCTTGGGGCTGGTGCACTGGGACGACCCAAAGGGATAGTATGGGGAGGGAGGAGGGATGAGGGTTCAGGATGGGGAACACGTGTACAACCGTGGCAGATTCATGTTGATGTATGGCAAAACCAATACAATATTGTAAAGTAATTAGCCTCCAGTTAAAATAAATTAAATTTTAAAAAATAATAAAAATAAATAAACTGGGAATTTTTTTTTTAATCACTAAGTGAAAGTCACCATCACACATTGCAACTGCTTAAGAACTCCAGTCAAAATTTTCTGGGATAAAAGATCCTCTTCCACTTTGTGGGACAGTGCTTCACAAGTGGGTTTACTTAAAATGTTAAAGTTACAGCTGTCTGATTCCTGCCGTCAGATGTCTGGTTAGGAAAACACTGGGGTGGAAACCCTGATGATAAAACATGCAAAGCAGCCTGTGCTTCTGGAACACTCCACATATGCATGTGTTGTGTGAATTTCTGTGAGTGTCAGTTCTTAAGATGTGCCAGGAAGAGGTTTGGACTGCAAGGCTTTTGAAGTGGGGGTGTCTCTCACAAGCAATCACCCAGAGTGACTAAACATTCAACAAATGAAAGTAAAAGTGGTAGCATTTGTTTCTGCACGTACTGAAGAGACGTTCAGAGAGATGCTTGACTACAAAACACTTCCAGATTTGAGGGGAAAATTCAGTATTTTTTAAATCACACTTAACTTTTGAAAGTGATTTTATTGTGGTTTTATAGGAGAAACATTATTTTATTTTACTCATAAAAATATCATTCCATTTATTAGAACCAACACAAAAATCATAATCTGTAGATGTAACAATATCCCAACAATTCTGGGCAAAAGGTGTAAAACCATATGGTTAAAAATAAATATATAGACACAGCAAATAGAAAAATGCAACAAATGTACTGATGAATATAGAACTATATGCTTTTTATGTGATACTATAAATGCAAATAGCAGTGTTGCTTTTCAGAGAGTGCTGGCACCTGAAAAGCCAATCATAATGTAGACTGTATGTTAATGAATTTTTATATAGCAGTCCAGGCAAAATAAAAAATAGGGCTTTCCTGATAGCTCAGTTGGTAAAGAATCCACCTGCAATGCAGGAGGCCAGGGTTCGATTCCTGGGTCAGGAAGATCCGCTGGAGAAGAGATAGACTACCCACTCCAGTATTCTTGGGCTTCCCTTGTGGGTCAACTGGTAAAGAATCTGCCTGCAATGCAGGAGACCTGGGTTGGGAAGATCCCCTGGAGAAGGAAAACGCTACCCACTCCAGTATTCTGGCCTGGAGAATTCCATGGACTGTATAGTCCACAGGGTCATAAAGAGTCGGACACGACTGAGCGACTTTCACTTTTTCCAGACAAAATAAATATATCAGTTGAAACTGAAAAAAAAGCTAATAGCAAAATGTGATACATTTGAAATTTATTTACAAGGAGAGAGCTAAAGTATGCATAAACAAAACAATAACTGATAGAAAGCTTTAAACTACACAATAAAGAGGAAGGAATTCCAATATTATGGCCTTTATGTGACAAACTAAATACTTCCTGAGTAAATAGGAAAGTAGAATCCCAGGCAAGTAGGTGTTCTAATAGGTTCTACCCTGAGCTTGTTATTAAGGTGACTCTTTTGGTTTTAAGTCATAGATTGTTTTGAGACAAATTTGTATCTAAAGTTTAGTGAAGTAACCCAGAGTTTAGTGAAGTAACTCCTTATCAGTTACGTGGTCTCGGGATTGTTTTTTTTTTGTTTGAGAAGTAAATAAGTACCGACCTTGGACGCCAAGTTGCACTGTGAAGAGTACTGATCCCACTGTTGTCCACCATCCTCAGACCTTGGGGGCCTGGCCTGACCATTGGAATCGGAGCTCATATAGGGAAAGCTTGTTATACTTGGGGGGGTTGGGGGTTGTACCATAGAGACAAATCCAACACAATTTAGACCATGTAACAATAACTGATGTACTGATGTGTTGTGTGGTTGCTCAGTGGTAAAGAATCCGCCTGCCAATGCAGGAGACCCAGGACATGTAGATTTGATCCCCGGGTCAGGAAGATCCCCTGGAGGAGGGCATGGCAACCAACTCCAGTATTTTTGCCTGGGAAATCCCATGGACAGAGGAGACTGGCGGGCTGCAGTCCATGGGGTCACAGAGAGTCGGACGCAACTGAGTGACTGAGCATGCATGTAAATGATTTTAATTTTCTCAGTAGCAAAAAGACACCAGCCCTTGAACACCCACCTGTCAATAACCCCAGTTTTTGAGTCCAGTACCTAAAGATTATATGAACACTGTACACTAGGTTGGTTCCTGGCCAGAAGGAAAAGAGGACCCTGATTGGCTGTGATATTAAAGCAGTTGCGTAGCCCAAAGCGAAAAGCCCTGTTGAAAGTAAATGTAGAGAAGCACTTCCAGTGACCTTGAGAGAGGATGGCCTGGACTGACGAGGAGCCTGTGATCAGAGTGTAACTGTGAACTGAACAGAGTTTACAAGTAAAAGGGACTAATAGTGACAATTAGGGGGCTTTCCAGGTGGCGCTGCTGGTGAAGAACCCAGCTGCCAATGCAGGAGACATAAAAGATGCGGGTTCAGTCCCTGGGCTGGAAAGATCCCCTGGAGGAGGGCATGGCAACCCACTCCAGTATGCTTGCCTGGAGAATCCCATGGACGGAGGAGCCTGGTGGGCTTACAGTCCATGGGGTCACATAGAGTTGGACACGACTGAAGCAACCTAAAACACACACAGCGACAATTAGAAAGATTGCCTTAATTAGATCATTAATGTTCTGCGAGGCAGCTACATTAAACTACTCAGGAATTCATTTAGCTGTCATGGCCTCAGCCATCTTTATGAAAAGGAGGCAAATAAGTATTATGCACATTGATACCAGGGATTTTCCCAAGTAGTAATAACAAAAAACACATTTCAGGACCATCAGCCCACAATCTGCCATCTGAATCTACATCTGAGTCTGCAGTTATAATGAAAAAACTAAACACGGAGTGAGTTACGACTGATACTTACGCACCCAAGGATTATCTCTATTGTGTATTCAAGTTAGTGTGCTCTGTCTCAGAAAACAAGGGCATGTACACTTTTAAAAGTTTCCCATTAAAAATGAATTATAAAATTTAAAAGGCTTAAAGCCATCTGAGTAAACTTGGCCCTCCAGAAGTTCTTACTGCCCCAGCACTCTGTACTGTGGACTGCTTTAAACACAATACTGTGTCGATTGATTTGGATCAAACTCCTGTTTAAAAATCTTTTATCATCTTTCTCCACCTCAGCTCCTCATCCACACACCATGAGTGGATTCTTTTGATGCACACACATAGTTTTTCAGCTCAGCATAAATGTCCCTTCCCTGTTTCTCTTGGTAAATCATAAACTCTTCTCCCTGTTTTAGTCTCAGTCCTCCCTTTCTCTCCCCCTTTCCTTTTGGAAGCTGTAGTCACAGTCCCGGCAAACGTCTACCGGTTGAAAGTTCTTTATTGCAAATCACAACGTGCACATGGTCTCCCTGAGAAGATGAGGGAAGCCCTCACTGTGCTGCCCTCTGGCTGTGGCTTTCTGCTGCCTTCTGAACACTAATCCCGGGATCTGAGCTAGAAGAGATGCCACAAATCACCTAGCTTACTCTTTGTGTTTTACGGTTGAGGGAATTAACCCTAAGCCCAAGATGTGAACTAACTTCTTCCAACATCATACTGCTGGCTGGCGGCAGTGCAGGTGGTCCTGTCGTTGACCTCCTGAGCCCCAGTCCCGTGCTTGTCCACTGACCACCCCCCCAGCCCCCTCGCCCCCGCTTCCTGTCTGTTGATGGTGATATGTGTTGAAGCTTGGTTTGCTTGTTTGGGAAGAGAGGAGTGAAGTGGTTGATAAGAGAGGAGCTGGATGGGTCCCACTTGTCTGTTTTCCAGAAGAATATGAGGATGCATGGATGTTTCAAATGTATTTCACAAGGGGAATGTCCCCCCAAATAAGCATGAAGCATTCATAAGACTCATATATGGTTTGTTGAACCACAATGTGGATAACTTCCAGATACGGAATGTGGAATATGGAAATACACCCTTTCAGGACTCATCTCTTTCCATTCCCAAACACTCAGATTGGCAGGGCCCAGAATTTAAACATCATCTTCAATCTGCTCAGGGCTGTGATTAAGAACACTTCGAACAGCATTGTAAACATGTAAACAACACGCTGTCGAATTTCTTTTCCCAAAAGTGTATACAACTGTCTACCATGGAGGTTTCTTCAAACCCAGACCGCTGCATAGATGCATACAGGCTGTTCTTCCTCCTGTCCTACAAGCCACAACCTGGTCAACCATCAACCAGCCCTCCAGGGCTCTGCCTCTACTTCCGCAAGTTTCCTTTTATGTCCTCGGTGGCCCCAGAAGCTCACCACCTCCCAGCTAGAATACAGCATTGCTGGGGAAATGCCAGGGCGGTGTGTGTAAACCCTAGTACAAAGGACCTTCTGAAATGTGCATGTAGCCACCTCACACCTCACAGCAGAGATACACCTCCTTAGGGAACAACTTTCCTGTAGCTGACATGGAATACCGGTTGGGGACAGCTGTAGACAAAATTGTGACCAGGCAAGAGTTATCTCTAGCACATTCTGGGCCCTTTGCCCCTTGGGTGACTTGGTGACCCTCAATATTTCCACTACTATCAAGCAAATTTTGAAGGGTCAGTGAATTGCTTTAGCTTCATGAGAATATGACAAAGAAAAATCAGCAGTCCAGACTAAAGCGTACTTATGGAAGTAATTCTGGATAGCAGGTTTGGACATAGCAAAAAGTTGAAGAATGACTCGCATTCATACCAAACTCCATATTACAGAAGCCGACCTAAAGGTAAAGAAACTTGAGGCTTATGAAAAAACTGAGGTAAAAATTCTTGTCATGAGAAAGACAGTGTTGTTGTTGTTCAGTTACTAAGTTGTGTCCTACTCTCCGCGACCCCATGAATTGCAGCATGCCAGGCTCCCCTGTCCTTCACCATCTTTCGGAGTTTGCTCAAATTCTGTCCATTGAGTTGGCCATGCCATCCAACCATCTCATCCTCAGTCGCTCCCTTCTCCTGCCCTCAGTTTTTCCCAGTGTCGAGGTCTTTTCCAGTGAGTCAGCTCTTCACATCAGGTGGCCCAAGTATTGGAGCTTCAGCATCAGTCCTTCCAATGAATATTCAGGGTTGATTTCCTTTAGGATGGACTGGTTGTATCTCCTTGCAGTCCAAGGGACTCTCAAGAGTCTTCTCCAGCACCACAGTTCAAAGGCATCAATTCTTCAACTCTCAGCCTTCCTTATGGTCCAACTCTCACATCCATACATGACCACTGGAAAAATCATAGCGTTGGCTGATTTTTAGAAGGCAATTTGGTTAGGTTGAAAATCTATTAAGCCAATGAACTATCACTTTCTGAGTTTGAAGAGTAAGACTTTTATATGTTTCATTGTCCTTGCACTCACTCAGCACTTTTAAACTGGAAATCTATCTTTTCTTTTAATCCACTTCCCTTTCAAATAACTTAAATCTTTGCCTCTCCTCTTCATCCTAACTCTGTGTACTTAAAATTTTCTTTTTCCAAAATCCTTAGAAAAGGGAAGGAGAGGGAGGAAAAAATATTTAACAGAGTCTTGCATAGAAGTTTGATAGCAGTTTTCATTGATCTATGACTGTAACAAACCAAGTTTGTTCAGTGACTCTAAGCAGCTTTTGGCACTCTGGGTGCTAACTCATCTGCTGACTCACCAACCTGGACTGGCTGCTGGATGGAAATAGAGGGAAAGGTGACCCAGTTATCCAGGCTCCCAGAGTGTTCAGATATTAAGCTCCTCCTACACCCTGGAAGAGGCCCTGCCTCCCTCCGACCTGCCAGCCACCCCTTCCCATCTCCTCACTGTCTTGATAAGTGTGCTTAGTTGCTCATTTGTGTCTCTTTGTGACCCATGGACTGTAGCCCACCAGGCTCCTCTGTCCATGGAATTTTCCAGGCAAAAATACTGGAGTGGGTTCCCATTTCCCTCTCTAGGGGATCTTCCCAACCCAGGGATCAAACCCACATCTCTTGCATCTCCTAAGGTGGCTTTGCTTGTGGTGGAGCATGGGCTTTAGGCACACAGGCTTCAGTAGTTGTAGTTCCCGGGCTCTTGATAGTTGTGGCTCTTGGGCTCAGTTGCTCCGAGGGCTGTGGGATCTTTCCGGATCAGGGACTGAACTAGTGTTTCCTGCCTTAGCAGGCAGTTTCTTTACCACTGAGCCATCAAGGAAGCCCCAACATTTTTTAGGCATGTGGGCTCAGTCGTGTCATACTCTTTGCGACTGCATGGACTGTAGCCCGCCAGGCTCCTCTGTCCATGGAATTTTTCAGGCAAGAATACTGGAGTGGGTTGCCATTTGCTTCTCCAGGGGATCTTCCCAACCTAGGGATCAAACCCACATCTCTTGCATCTCCTGCATTGGCAGGCAGATTCTTTACCAGCTGAGCCACCGGGGAAGCATTTTTTAAAGAATGGTCAAATATGCAAGAATAAGCAAGTGCATACATTTGAAACTTATAAGCACTAGAGAATGTAAGGAAGTTGGACAACAAGAATAGCTGTTCTAAACAGAACTTTTAGTTTTGCAAACTGGTATTGTCAATGGCCTTCATTCCCTAAAACATAAGAGCCTCGGTTTTGCCCATTTGTCCTGAGGACCGAGATGGTCATTGCAAACTTACCAGGGGAAATTTGGTGTCTGCAAAACCTCCAGGGAATGGTGCTGTCTCCTTCCACCTTCCTAAAAGACTTGGTGCCCTGTGAAGGGATGAGAAGGGCTACAGGTCAAGGAGAGGTAAGTGCAGAAGGGTCATCAGAGACCTGATGGGACCTAGTGTCACAGCTGTGCCTGGAAGCTGTGTCTCAATGTTCCCAAAACTCCGACAGCATCTCGTTTCCAAAGAGGAGAAAGGTGGTTTCCTTTGCTTGTTGGACCTTGGTGATGGAAATGTGGTTCTAATTTATTCCAGCCAAGTGTTTCCAAACTGTACTCAACACTGATTTTTTTTTTTTTCTAACTTTTCCTCTCTTTTTGATCCTAAGCAGCTCGGAGAGGGAAACTTGGTAGGAATCATACAGGCTCCATGTGCTGATATCAGTCCTTACGATAGCTCCAACCTAACAGTCTTTACTTTTTTTTTTTTTTTAATTGGACTATATTTACAGTATTCTTAGTTTCATTGTACAGCAAAGTGAATCAGCTGTATGGTTACATGTCTCCCCTTCTTTTTGGATTTCCTTCCCATTTAGGTCACCACAGAGCACTGAGTAGAATTCCCTGACCTATACAGTAGGTTCTCATTAGTTACCTATTTTATACATAGTATCAACAGTGTATGGAGAAGGCAATGGCACCCCACTCCAGTACTCTTGCCTGGAAAATCCCATGGACGGAGGAGCCTGGTAGGCTGCAGTCCATGGGGTCACTAAGAGTCGGACACGACTGAGAGACTTCACTTTCACTCTTCACTTTCATGCATTGGAGAAGGAAATGGCAACCCACTCCAGTGTTCTTGCCTGGAGAATCCCAGGGACGGGGGAGCCTGGTGGGCTGCCGTCTATGGGGTCACACAGAGTCGGACACGACTGAAGTGACTTAGCATAGCATAGCATAGCATCAACAGTGTATGTATGTCAATATCAGTGTCCCCATTCATCCCCTCCCCCCTTCCCCCTTGATGTCCATACATTTGATCTCTATGTCTGTGTCCCTGTTTCTGCTTTGCAGATAAGATCATTTTTACCATTTATCTAGATTCCATATGTAAGTGATATTATACGGTATTTACTTGGAATTTTTACTTTTTTTTTTACTTTTGTATTTACTATTGTTATTCTGACTCACTTTGTATGACAATCTCTAGGTCTATCCACATCTCTGCAAATGGCTCAGTTTTGTTCCTTTTTATGGCTGAGTAATATTCCATTGTATATATGTACCACTTCTTCTTTATCCATTCCTGTTTATGCACATTTAGGTTGTTTCCATGCCTGGCTATTGAAAGTAGTGCTATAATGAACATTGGGGTGCATGTATCTTTTGGAATTAGGTTTTCTCTGGATATATGGTCAGGAGTGGGATTGCTAGGTAGTTCTATTTTTAGCTTTTTAAGGAACCTCTATGCTGTTCTGCATAGTGACTGTACCAATTTACATTCCCACCAACAGTGTAAAAGGGTTCCCTTTTCTCTACACCATCTCCAGAAAGTTTTTATAAATGTTTTGACGATGGTCATTCTGATGTGAGGTGATAGTCTAATAATTAGTGATATTGAGCATCTTTTCATGTGTTTGTTGGCCTTCTATATGCCTTCTTTGGAGAGATGTCTATTTAGATCTTCTGCCCAATTTTTTTGATTGGGTTTTTTTTTTTTTGCAATATTGAGTTGCATGAGTTGTTTGCGTATTTTGGAGGTTAATCCCTTGTCAGTTGCTTTGTTTGCAAATATTTGCTCCCATTCTGAGGGTTGTCTTTTCATCTTGTTTATGTTTTTTTGGCTGTGCAAAAGTTTTTGAGTTTAATTATGTCCCATTTCAGAGAAGGCAATGGCACCCCACTCCAGTACTCTTGCCTGGAAAATCCCACGGACTCAGGAGCCTGGTGGGCTGCAGTCCATGGGGTCGCTAAGAGTCGGGCATGACTGAGCAACTTCACTTTCACTCTTCACTTTCATGCATTGGAGAAGGAAATGGCAACCCACTCCAGTGTTCTTGCCTGGAGAATCCCAGGGACAGGGGAGCCTGGTGGGCTGCCGTCTATGGGGTTGCACAGAGTCGGACACGACTGAAGCGACTTAGCAGCAGCAGCAGCAGCATGTCCCATTTGTTTATGTTTGTTTTGATTTTCATTACTGTAGGAGGTGGGTCAAAAAAGATCTGGCTCTGATTTGTATAAGGGAGTCTAACAGTCTTTAAAATCAGGGCACAGGGGGAGGAAGGAGGTTTAGGGAATACTAAGCAACCAGCTCACGAGTCCACCATGTCACTCCCCTCAGTCCGTGCGTTTCAGAGCCTCGTGTGTTCTGGCATGTAGTCATGTCCCTGGCTCAGGACAGTTGCTAAAAAGGAGGGTGTTTCATTTTGCTATACATTTGCTAATACATCCTATTTGCTTTTAACAGAAACAAGCAAGCAAATAAAACAATGGAGTAGGTAGGGGACTAATTCTGTCTGGACCTTTCTTAAACAGTTTCTGGATCTCCGAGGCAAATTGTTTTGGTGCCTTATTTTTTTTTTCTTGAGAACCTTAAACATTTTTTCCTTAACTGAAAAATCTTAAGAATAAGTACAAAGTATTTTGTTTAACATATTGCTAGTGCAGATTAGAATTCTGCTCAGAATACTACAGTTGCTTATCAGTCAATAGTTTCTACTTGCTGATGGTAGGAACCATGTTTAAAAGCTGACTCTTATGTGAAGTACAGACCCATAAAGTCAATAAAATGTGGGTGTTCTCCTTGAAATGGGGGCTGAAAGGCCTCAATGTCCTGTCTCTCTGATCCATCCCAGATTCCACACACACACAGGCACTCACACACACATTCACCAACCACCGAGGAGGCTCCTGACACAGCTCCTGGAACAGAAGCCTCTGAGGGACAGAACTGTGAAGCCACAGCTCTAGAGGGACCCGTTCTTCCAAGCCTCACAATAATCCACTTTTGCAGGTGGCCACACTGGTTATCCTGAATAGGATTTATTATTTTTTTTTTTTTTTTGGCATGTCCAACATTGGACTTTGCCTTGTTTATCTCTAAAGACTACCAGAAAATGTAAAAGGTACCATGTATAACTCATTTTTAAATTTATCCTTGCCCTTCTATAAAAACAGAAATAAAAATAGTTTATAAATTATTTAATAAATTATTAAAATTCTTTAAGAGGCACCTGGAGATTTCACCTCGATCTACTCTTTGGCTTAAGTTTTTCATCTGTTTGTTAAACGAATATTTCCTGAACTCCTCCTGCATGCAAGACAGTCAGCTGTCCAGGCCAGACAGGTTAAAGCAGCATGGTTAAATGGAAAGGACATGAGCTTTGCAATTAACCCCCAGTTCAGCCAGTTACTGGTTAGCTCATTGGGCCTCAGTTTCTCCATCTGTAGCTTGGGGATAATGCCTGACTTGCTGTGTGGTTGAGAGGTTCAGTGGGATGATGATATGAGAACACCTGTCCTAGCACTTGGCCCCAAACATATTTAATTTCCCTGGAGGTGGGAGCTGAAGGGGGAGGGCAAGGCTAGGCAGTTTCTCAGCTTTACCCAGAGTGCAGAGTAAAAGCCTGACATCTAGTGGCGGAAGTGACAGTTGCACTTCATCTTGCTGTAGGGTTGAGTCTCGGAAGTTCCCAGCTTGGATCTGCATCACAATCACCTGGAGAACCAGACCCCTCTTGGAGATCCTGAAACTACAGGTCAAGGCTAAGATCAAGGAAGGTCCGTTTTACCAGCTCCCCAAAATGATTCTTACTCACCTGTCAGCCATAAGTAGTTTGAGGTCATTGACCTTAGGGTTCAAAGAGGAGAGGCTGGTGGATGAGAATGCTCTTTATTTTAAGCTTCTTTTAAAAAGAAGCCTCCCTGAGAAAATCATAATTGAAAAAAACATGTTACCCCAATGTTCATTGCAACACTATTTACAATAGCCAGGACATGGAAGCAATCTAGATGTCCATTGACAGAAGAATGGATAAAGAAGCTGTGGTACATATATACAATGGAATATTACTCAGCCATAACAAGGAACACATTTGAGTTAGTGCTAGTGAGGTGGATGAACCTGGAGCCTATTATACAGAGTGAAGGAAGGCAGAGAAAACCAAGTATCAAATATTAATACATATATATGGGATCTAGAAAGATGGTCCTGGTGAACCTGTTTGCAGGGCAGCAGTGGAGATGCAGACCTAGAGAGCAGACTTGTATACAAGGGGAGGAAGGAGAGGGTGGGACAAATGGAGGGAGTAGCATGAAAACACATACATTACCATGTGTAGAATAGATAGCCAGTGGGAATTTGCTGTATGACTCAGGGAGCTCAAACGGGGGTTGTGTGACAACCTAGAGGGGTGGGGTGGGGTGAGAGGTGCTAGGGAGGTTTAAGAAGGAGGGGACATATGTATACCTATGGCTGATTCATGCTGATATATAGCAGAAACCAACACAATATTGTAAAGCAATTATCTTCCAATTAAAAATAATATTTTTAAAAAGAGGTTTGGTGCTTGCAGGAGTGCCAAAGCAACACATTACTTTATGAGAGAGTTGGTTTCAAGGTGTGCAAATGCAAGTGGCTCCAACCCAAATTAAGAATGATCCCTTGAAGGAAAAGCAGTAACTATAGTTCCTTCCATATAGTGTGTTGTTCTTGTTGTTCAGTCACTAAGATGTGCCCAGCTCTTTGTGATCCCGTGGACTGCAGTGTGCCAGGCTTCCCTGTCCTTCACTATCTCCTGGGGTTTGTTCAAACTCATGTCCATCAAGTTGGTGATGCCATCCAAACATCTTATCCTCTGTCATCCCCTTCTCCTCCTGCCCTCAATCATTCCCAGCATCAGGGTCTTTTCCAATAAGTAGGAAAACATATGGTTGACTTACCTTCTAATTACAGATTATTCTCTGAGAAGCAAAGAAAATCAATTATAGCATTTCTATACATTTGACAAACATTCCTTTAACAAATAAATATTAATTTATATCCAGCTATGAGGTTCATAACATTGTACAGGAGGCAATGATCAAAACCATCCCCGAGAAGAAGAAATGCAAACAGGTAAACTGGTTGTCTGAGGAGGCCTCACAAATAGCTGTGAAGAGAAGCAAAAGGCAAAGGAGAAAAGGAAAGATATATCCATCTGAATGCAGAGTTCCAAAAAATATCCAGGAAGAGATAAGAAAGCCTTCCTAAGTGATTAGTGTGAAGAAATAGAGGAAAACAATAGAATGGGAAAGACTAGAGATCTCTTCAAGAAAATTAGAGAGACCAAGGGAACATTTCATGCAAAGATGGGCTTGATAAAGGACAGAAATGGTATGGACCTAACAGAAGCAGAAGATATTAAGAAGAGGACAAGAATACACAGAAAACCTATAGAAAAGAGATCTTCATGACCCAAATAACCATGATGGTGTTATCTAGATCACTCACCTAGAGCGAGACATCTTGGAATGTGAAGTCAAGTGGGCCTTAGGAAGCATCACTATGAACAAAGCTAGTGGAGGTGATGGAATTCCAGTTGAGCTATTTCAACTCCTAAAAGATGATGCTGTGAAAGTGCTACACTCAACATGCCAGCAAATTTGGAGAACTCAGCAGTGGCCACAGGACTGGAAAAGGTTAGTTTTCATTCCAATCCCCAGGAAAGGCAATGCCAAAGAATGTTCAAACTACTGCACAATTGCATTCATCTCGCACACTAGCAAAGTAATGCTCAAAATTCTCCAAGCCAGGCTTCTATAGTACATGAACCTTGAAATTCCAGATGTTCAAGCTGGATTTAAAAAAGATACAGGAACCATTGATCAAATTGCCAACATCTGTTGGATCATTGAAAAAGCAAGAGAGTTCCAGAAAAACATATACTTCTGCTTTATGGACTACACCAAAGCCTTTGACTGTGTGGATCACAACAAACTGTGGAAAATTCTCCAAGAGATGGGAATACCAGACCTCCTGACCTGCCTCTTGAGAAATCTGTATGCAGGTCCAGAATCAACAGTTAGAACTGGACATGGAACAACAGACTGGTTCCAAATTGGGAATGGAGTATGTCAAAGCTGTATGTCATCACCTTGCTTATTTAACTTATATGCAGAGTACTTCATGTGAAGTGCCAGGCTGGAAGGAGCACAAGCTGGAATCAAAATTTCTGGGAAAAATATCAATAACCTCAGATATGCAGATGATACCACCCTTATGGTAGAAAGCAAAGAGGACTTAAAGAGCCTCTTGATGAAAGTGAAAGAGGAGAGTGAAAAAGCTGGCTTAAAACTCAACATTCAAAAAATGAAGATCATGCCATCTGGTCCCATCACTTCATGGCAAATAGATGGAGAAACAATGGAAACAGTGACAGACTTTATTTTGGGCTCCAAAATCACTGCATATGGTGACTACAGCCATGAAATTTTAAAAGATGCTTGCTCCTTGGAAGGAAAGTTATGACCAACCTAGACAGCATATTAAAAAGCAGGGACATTACTTTGCCAACAAAGGTCTGTTTAGTCAAGGCTATGGTTTTTCCTGTAGTCATATATGGATGTGAGAGTTGGACTATAAAGAAAGCTGAGTGCCAAAGAACTGATGCTTTTGAACTGTGGTTGGAGAAGACTCTTGAGAGACCCTCGGACAGCAAGGAAACCAAACCAGTCAATCCTAAAGGAAATCAGTCCTGAATATTCATTGGAAGAACTGATGCTGAAGCTAAAGCTCCAATTCTTGGCCACCTGATGCAAATAACTGACTCATTTGAAAAGACCGTGATGCTGGGAAAGATTGAAGGCTGAAGAAGAAGGGGACGACAGAGGATGAGATGGTTGGAGGACATCACTGACTCGATGGACGTGAGTTTGAATAAGCTCCAGGAGATGGTCATTGACAGGGAGGCCTGGCATGCTGCAGTCCATGAGGTCGCAAAGAGTCAAACATGACCGAGTGACTGAACTGATGATCCAAGAACCATCCTGGTCCTTGAGAATGTAAGTCAGATAATATTGATTCAGTATATTACCTTACAGGTCTTTTTAGGCTGTGAGGGAGAGAGAAACACATGATCAGACTGTTAAAATAGAATTTTAGGAGTCTTAAGACATAGAAAAGAAAGGCCTGGAAGCACGTGGAAAACCTGCATTGGTTTTCTGTTGCTACTGCAACAAATTACCGCAAGCCTAGTGGTTTAAAGCAAGGCAAATGTATTATCTAAATTTTCAGTTTAATCTAAATGGGTCATACTGGACTAAATTGTGCTGTTGCTATCCACAGAGCTGTGTTCAGTAGGGCCTCTAGGGAAATATGTACATTCTTGCCTGTTCCCGGAGTTCCCTGGCTCATGGCTTCCTCAGTCTGACCTCATCTTCCCTTGTCACATTGCCTTCTCCGATCCTGATTCTCCTGATTTCCTCTTATAAAAACCCTTGTGATTACATTGGATCCATCTTGATGTCCCCAGCTGATCGTCCTCCTTCAGTATCTATAGCTTAATCACATCTGCAAAGCCCCTTCTGTTGTGTAAGGTGACAGGTTCAAAAATGGATATTACTAGGGAGCCATTACTGTTCCCACTGCCCCATTTCACTCTGACTTGGGGAATTGGGGAGCATTCCTAGAAGGAGAGGCATCTAACTGAAACTTAACTAAAAAAATATTGTATTTCTGGGGCGTGGGTTGGGGAAGGGCTGAAGGGAAGGAGTCAGGTCAGTTATGAAGAGAGTAAGATTCTCCAAAGAGAAGAAATGTGAGACGACCCAGAGTTAAAGAAAGCTTGTGTGTGGGAACTCTAGAAAGTGTTTTAGGGCTGTGTGGTGGTGGGGAGGGCAGGCATGAGAAGGCCGTAAAGTCATCAGAGGTAACCTCATGGAGAATAACCTCAAAACACTTGTTACAGACTTTGGACTTTTAGGGTAACAGAAGCAACTGAAGAACTTCAGGTAGAAACATCATATCACTCTGGGGTGAAGTGAAACTTCAAAGAGGGCATGGGTGGTGGCTGTTGTAGAAATCCAGAGAAGAGGTGATAAAGCTGCCTGGATGAGCATTGAGTGGTTGGTTGATGACACTGCTTCATGCTACAAGGCTTCTTTACTTCCATCCACGTGACCTTCTGCAGCCTGCTCAGCCTCTGTGTACCTCATCTCCTCTATCTATAGAAACAGGAGGAACACTCAACGTCACTGGAGCTTGCTCAGTAGTATTAAGTGAGGGAATACATTTAAAGGACATGGTAAAAAGCCTGGCACATAGTAAAAAGGTCCAATGAAAGTTAGCAGTTGCTCTTTAATGACTGTTTTAAAGCCGGAACTGAGATAACTGGGGGATTCAAGAGATACGTAGGAGGAAGCACGAGTAGAGCCAGGGCTAGGCTGTTGAGGTGACATGAGGCAGACCAGGGGGCTGAAGCCTCACAGAGGGCTCAGCTGTCTGGGCGGGCACCTGATACTGGAGGTGGTGGTGGCTCAGGACCAGGGTGGTTCTGTTTTTAACATGTTGAGTTTGAAGGTGTTCAGACTCCTCTCTCAAGAGGAGAGATCCAGTAGACATGGTTTGGGTTTGTCTAGAAAGGATTGTGCTGGAGGTCTCTACTTGGGAGTCATTACTTGGATCCAGGAGAATGAATGAGGTCACCCAGGAACCCATACACAGCGAGGAGAGGATCACCCAGGGTGGAGCACTGGAAGGACTCTGCACGCCCTTTCTCATGGCGTTTATTACCCTTTATTGTCATTTCTCACTCAGTAACCCTATTGTACTGCAAGCACCCTGAGGGCAATGGTTGCATCTAGCTTGCTCACCATTGTCTATGTCCAAAGGGTTGAATCCAGCTATCGTACAGTTCAGTTCAGTCGCTCTGTCCGACTCTTTGCAACCCTATGGACTGTAGCATGCCAGGCCTTCCTGTCCATCACCAACTCCCATAGTTTACTCAGACTCACGTCCGTTGAGTCAGTGATGCCATCCAACCATCTCATCCTCTGTCCCCTTCTCCTCCCGCCTTCAGTCTTTCCTGGCATCAGGGTCTTTTCTAACGAGTCTGTTCTTCGCATCAGGTAGTCCAAGTATCAGAGTTTCAGCTTCAACATCAGTCCTTCCAATGAATATTCAGGACTGACTTCCTTTAGGATAGACTGGTTGGATCTCCTTGCAGTCCAAGGGACTCTCAAGAGTCTTCTCCAACCACAGTTCAAAAGCATCAGTTCTTTGGCACTCAGCTTTCTTTATAGTCCAACTCTCACATCCATATATGACTACTGGAAAAACCATAGCTTTGACTAGACCGATGTTTGTTGGCAAAGTAATGTCTCTGCTTTTTAATATGCTGTCTAGGTTGATCATAACTTTCCTTCCAAGGAGTAAGCATCTTTTAATTTCATGGCTGCAAGTCACCATCTGCAGTCATTTTGGAACCCCAAAATATAAAGTCTGCCATTGTTTCCACTGTTTCCCCATCTATTTGCCATGAAGTGATGGGACCAGATGGCATGATCTTCATTTTTTGAATGTTGAGTTTTAAGCCAGCTTTTTCACTCTTCTCTTTCACTTTCATCAGGAGGCTCTTTAGTTCTTCTTCGCTTTCTGCCATAAGGGTGGTGTCATCTGTATATCTGAGGTTATTGATACCCACTCAATAAATAGCTTCAGTAAATGATTAAATCATAGACAATGTCCAAAGGCAAATCTGAAGGCAACAAAAGCCTTTTAAAAAAATGCTTAATACCTGCCAGATACTGTGTCCGCTGTTTTACATAAATCAGCTCATTTAACCTTCACAACAGCTCAGATTAGGCAGGCTTGTTCTTCCCTGTCATGCATGTGATGGGCCTGAGGCTAAAGGAGCTCAAGTGAATTGGCTCAGATCTATGGTAGATGACAGCATTGAGCTTGTTTACCCCCAAAGCCTGTGCCCTGCACTGTACCTGGGACTGCAGACAAGTAAAGGGAAGTGGGCTGGCCTCTTCCAGGAGGGAAGGGTGAGAACAAGCCTTGTTTCCCTGCTGAGAACTTCTTTACCCACGGTGACATGCCTCCCCTGGCCTCTCAGGGCACTCCTTCCAGAAAGAGGCTGTGGGTCACGGCCACTAGAGGGCAGACACGCCTGGAGCGTCACCAGCCAGATGGGAACCCCTGCCCATTCCTTCTCTCGGCCTCATTCAGACCAGGACTGGTGGAGGGACTGCCGAGTCTGCAGAATAAGCAGTCGTGGTTGCCGCTGACTCTTCCCCAGCCCTTCACAGTTCACGCATCCCTCCTAACTCACGTCTCACCTCATCCTTGGGGCAGCGTCATCACGTAGTGCTTTTCATCGTCTTCTTTTTACAAAAATGCTTATAAAGTAATGAGACACATACCTATGGTTTCAGGATCAATATTTTTCTAGATTGCAGAGACTTGCTGGAACCATAGAAAGCACTGGTACCTCAAGACAGATTGGTCCGATGGAATAAGAAGCCCAAGGTGTGGCGTGTAGGTACTTCAGCCCAGGGTCCCACAAAAACAGGTGCTTGAGAAATATTAATGAACTTAAGTGATTCAAGAAATAAAACCTCAAGAAAAAGTTCATGACTTGCAGGATTTTATAAACAGGACTACTTGGCATTATTATCTCATTTTAAAAACAAGGTATTTGAAGTCCACAGAAACTAATGTTAAACTACAAAATTTTTCAGTGAAAAAAGTGGGGCTTGTGTTAGGTATTTACTGTCAGAGCTCTTTTCACCATACCTCCTCATTATCACTGGATCTAGAACCTCCAAAAAAAATCAAAGTCCAAAGACACAAGCTGACAACCAGCTTCCCGGAGGCTGGTGAGTTCAGGCCTTCTGTCCCTGACAGGAAAGGTCCTCCGAATGCGGCACGTCCAGCCCACTCAGTCGTATGAGGCTTAGAGAAAGCTGCTCGCCAGGTATAGATCACAGAGCATTAAAAGAATGCTTAGAAGGCTGCTAAAAGGAAAATTAAGAAAAACTGACTCTAACTAGGTCATGAAGATGGCCACCAAAGAACTTCTTCCAAACTGCGTTGAAGATACCTGAACTAAGATAGCAGCACACACCCAGTTCTGACATCCCAGATGATGAAACACCCAAGGAGGAGAGTGTCCTAAAGGGCTTACTCTGCTTAACCCTTCAACCAGATCCCAGCGTTTCGGCTCTGGTGACTATGAGAAAGCTCCCGAGACATGCCTCTAGCCAATCCTCTGCCCAGCGGGCTCACTCGTGGTGAACGGCTGGCTGCTGCCTCTTCACCTGACACTGCCTCTGGACTCCCCTTTCCGTTCTCCACTCTGGCTCTGCCTTGTGCTACCGCCTTGTGGATTCCCGCAACCCCGTATTCGGCACCCCCTACCACCAAACCCGTCCCACCCCCACTTACCATCTGGCCTCTAGAGTCCCATGCTGTGTGGGACCCTGGCCCTACTCTTCCCCTAAAGGAGTTCTCCACAGAAAGGGAGCCCACTGATTCATTATCATTCACCAAATTCCAACACAGTGTTATTCACCAACTATGTATTACTTTGGCCACCTGATGTGAAGAACTGACTCATTTGAAGGGACCCTGATCCTGGGAAAGATTGAGGGTAGGAGGAGAAGGGGATGACCAAAGATGAGATGGTTGGATGGCATCACCGACTCAATGGACATGAGTTTGAGCAAACTCCGGAAGATGGTGAAGGACTGGGAAGCCTGGCATGCTGCAGTCCATGGGGTCATAAAGAGTCGGACACGACTGAGCGACTGAACTGAACTGAACGGAATGTATTACAAATGTCCTGTGTACAGGTTGTGCTAGATACATGCAAGGATCTAAAGAAAATTGAAGTAAAAATCCATATACTTATGTTTAATCATCTATTGGAAATGGGGACAGATTAGGGCAAGATAACCATAATATATGATGAAATGGGTTGAATTTCATTACAAACAGAAAATGATATAGGTGTCCAGAGGAGAAAGCAATTACAGAAGGGCCAGGAGAACCTTTGTAAAGAGTTGACATTTAATAAGCATTGAAAAGGTCCAAAGAGAAGGGTGGTTCAAGAGAGGAAAGGACCCCCTCAAGAGCACGTGCAGTGAAGCCACTGAAAGCATGTTTGGGTTTGCAGAATGGTCCAGTGTGGCTGGAGAATAGTCCCATGTGAGATCCTGGGAAGGGTTGGGGTCGATGGAGGGGGGTCAGCCACATGGCTTCCTGAGATCTGGGAAGGAGATAAATGAAACTGACCTTCTCAGATGACAGGCACAGTGTGTTCTGAGGCATCAAGCATTGAGCAATGTTTAAACCATAATGTTTCCGGTAGACAGACATGTGCTAGGTGGAGCTCCTTGGTCCTGATTCAGTTCATTGACATTTGGAACTCTTCCTGTCCCCCTCCACAGTTCATTAAGCTCTTTTCTCTCTGCTCCAGCACATCATAAAACTTACACCCCTTCTTCCAAATCCTGACTCATTTCCTAGAAGAGGGGTAGTTACTTACCTTTAATTACTGAATGTATTATCCCAGCCTGTCTTTCAGAGCTTACTTCCATCTCTCCCCCAAAACTTCAGACCTCTCATCCTCCCCACATCAGACATTTTTCTCATTTTTTGAGCTAAACAGTGATTGTTAAGAATTGGTTACACCCATGTCCATCGCCCAGGTGCTGCCTGTCTCAGACGGTGAGGTCTGCATGCTGTGCTTTTCCACACAGCGTGAATCAGTGCCATCGTGTGGCTGGAAAGCAGGGCTCAGGAGCAACGCCCGGGTCCAGTCTGGTACTCCATGAAGTGCATCATAGATGCTTTCTGTGGTGCTGACAGAAATCTAAACATCAGTTCACAGACTCTTCAGAGAAATAACTCAGGAGTGATCTGGGGTATGGTGTGTAGTGATGGCTTCATTCACTGGTGGTTTGCTGTTAATTCTCTGGTCATTGTCAAGTGACAGGACTTTGGGTGATACAGGAATTTTTTCCTTCTTTTGATGCCTCTTCCACAGGGAATGATGAGAACCTAGCAAGATGGTTACAAATAGGTTTCTGACAGGCTGTTGATCCATCCAGCATGCCCAGAGCAAGGGTGAGAATAATGAAGAGACAGGGCTGTCCTCTTTGCGTCTCCATTTCCATTGAGTGTACTATAAAGTTGCCTGTAAGAACCTGGAAAGCTCAATTAATTTTCAAAATATCTCTCACTTAAGTTTCAGAATCCTTTGTGAGGGCGCAGAACTGAGATGTACTTTTATGTTTGCAGATGGGGGGGAAAAAGGCTTTACTAAGCAAGCAGTTTTGATTAGTGTATTTCCCCTCTTTTCCATATCTATTTTTCCCAATTTTACCTATGTGTTTCTTTCTCCCATATAATTGACTGATCTGATTATTAGCTGAACTTTTGAAAATGAATTAAAAGATAACATTGGGTTTGCTGAAAAGTAACAGAAGAACAGAGAGTCTAAGCATTCTGATGGTATGTAGAAGGAAGGTGGGATTATAAGGCTTTTGATCTGAATGCATAATTTTCACCATTCTTTAAAAATCAGAATAAGAAGGAAATTACCAAAACCCAAATGGAGAAATGTGGTGACAAAATAAAGACAGAGGGCTTTGAAGAAGTCATATGAAGACTGATAAACATTTTTTTCTGCAATTAACTTCACAAACTAATCTGTCCACATCTGAAATGGGAAGTTTATTCTGTTTTCACGTACCATTCCTTGCACCTCAAGTGGCTTGTCTTCATTTGGGCACTCCAGGGTAAGGGTGCACATTAGTCATTGTCTGGTGTATGTGTTTTAACACCTGTATGCACATAACACTTTCTTACCTTTATGGCCATTTGTCCATCAGTGCAACTTGGATGCAAGAATAAGAGGGATGTCACCATTCCCAGTTCGGCTTAGCATGTTTGTGTAGGCTTGTGATGAGCTTGAAGCCAGATATACCAGGCCTGCCTGTCCTCAAGCCACAAGATTTCACAAGGACCAAATCTCTGAAACATGGCCACCTGCCCGGGCTGGTTTGAACCAGTCAACTGCAGCATATGCCCTGCCCAGTTGCTTCTTGTGGATCCATAAACTCCCAGTTCTCATACTGCATTTTTTCCTCTTAGGTCTACTCCAAAACCTCATTTAACATACAAGGCAAACCCATCTAAGTTAGGCGTTCCTTTGGATAGGCTCTTGGTGTCCCATGCTCCAGCTCACAAGATAGCAGTTGCTAACAACTATCAGACTCTGGCCTTGAGCCTCGTGTCTGGTCCTCATCAGTGGCTCTAATTCACTGGATACTGTGAGTGTCCTGAAGCTAACCACCTGGAATTGTTTTAAAGAGCAGTCCTCTAAGGAGAAATCAACTTACAGAGTGAGGGCTCACACCCGCCCAGCTTCTCACCGCACCCAGGACACGTCCTGCTTCTTTGATTCTGTATCCCGGCCTTCAAGGCCCTCCTAGCTCGGGCCTGCTGCCTCTGGCTTCCTGGCTGCCTGCTCCCTGACTTTGCCAGTGTCTTGCTCCAGGTCTGGAAGGCTCTTCGCTCTTGACTTGTCCAGAGGTCATCGTGCTCCGTTAAAGCTCCTCCACAGGCCCACTAAAACCTTCTCATGGCAGTTGGGTCTTCCTCTCTTCTCTGGATCCAGACAACTATTTATCCATACCATTTACTTCCCAGGTGCCATGTACTTAATTATGACTCTGTTGTGTCTCAACATTAACTTCTCATGTTACTATGTGACTTGTTATGACCTTTATTCTCCTCTTGCCCCTAAGTTTCTTGAGAGCATGGGCCCTGTTTTCTACATCTTTGTATCCCTCAGGGCACCAACCAGAATTAGCACACAGTAGAGACTCAGTACATATTTGCTAATAACATGTAAGACTCCAGAAGCCTTATCCTTATGAGAGATTGGGGGGGAAATACATATAGTCAATGGGAACCAAAAAAAAAAAAAATCTCTCTCTCTATATATATATTCAGTGATGCCAGCTCTCTGGAGAGACAAATGAAGCCAGCCAGCTCTCCTCCTGACCTGGTGTCTTTCGTGGGCTCTAGCCCCGCTCTCTCTGGTCTGCCTCTGACCACATGTGAAAGAGGCCCTGGTAGACAGATTCTCTAAGCGCTGCTGCTCTGCCTTCTGCCCTCTTTCCCCTTCTCCTAGGTTCCTTATCTGGGTCAACAACCTAACACCTGATCTTCTGCTGTCTTTTGTGTTGATCCACGTTAGAATCCACAGGTTCTGACAGTGATCAGGACCGAATTTCCCTGCACCTGCACCACAAGTCTGTGCTCCCTCCCTCAGTGTGTGGAGGTGTGAGTCATCCCTCTGGTTATTTATCCTCTCCAGTATCAGCCTCCTTGTGATGCTCTGTTTTGTATACATATATCTAAATAATGTGCATTATATATATACATATATTTTAGAAAACTTAGGAATTTTTGCCTCAGTAAAAAATGTATGATATTTTGATTCCACTGATTTGACTTAGTGTGAATAGACTGCTAGATTTCTAATTTTAAAAAATACATATGCAACATTTGCTACTTAATAAGCCCTCAAGAAACAATAACTGTTAATAGTCCATCTTCATGATTATCATTGTAGTTGTTCCTGGGGTCAGGCAGTGAGGTCACTGTTCTCCTCATTCTCCCAAAGCATTTATGGACCATTCTCTTCCACCTCCTGGTGAAGACCCTATCCCTGCGGAGTACCCGCTCCATGGGGAACATCAGCCTCGGCTCTTCTTAGGCGCTGTGAGTGGAGCTGCTGGCTCACAGGTGCTTTGTCTTCTCTTCATCAACCAGCCCTGCGTCTTGCTCTGGGGTTTAGATTTCGTCACAAACCATCTCCATCCCACTCTTGCCCAAACCCTAAACTCCCTTGTCCATCTTCTGACTTCTCCAGACACATCTCATCCCTGAATGGCATCAGTTCTGCTTTCTCTGTGCCAGTGCCTGGGCTGGTAAGCTCTGAACTCATCTGGCTGATGTTTACAGGAACTTTTTCATGTACTTCATAATACAGATTATTCTGAAATTTCTTTCTGTAATACATTGTGCAGAGCCCTGAGCATTTGTGAAAGACCTGATTTGCTCCCAAATGAAAGGAAATGGCAACCCACTCCAATATTCTTGCCTGGAGGATCCCATGGACAGAGGAGCCTGGAGGGCTACAGTCCACGGGGTCACAAAGAGTCAGACACGACGGAGCACACACACACTAATAACAGCAGTGAAGACATGACAGAGCCATGGCTTCTTGAAACCTAAAGCTATGGCTTCAGGTCTGTAAAATAAATGGGGGTGACTTTCATTTCTTTTTGCTGTTGGATAGTATAACAGGGCAGAATTAACCTATTCCTTAAATGTTTCGTAGTAAGTAGTGTTGATCAACGGAGAAGGCAATGGCACCCCACTCCAGTACTCTTGCCTGGAAAATCCCATGGATGGAGGAGCCTGGTAGGCTGCAGTCCATGGGGTCGCTAAGAGTCGGGCACGACTGAGCGACTTCACTTTCACTTTTTACTTTCATGCATTGGAGAAGGAAACAGCAACCCACTCCAGTGTTCTTGCCTGGAGAATCCCAGGGACGGCGGAGCCTGGTGGGCTGCCGTCTATGGGGTCGCACAGAGTCGGACACGACTGAAGCAACTTAGCAGCAGCAGCAGCAGCAGCAGTGTTGATCGACTTTAATGTGGAATTTTGGCCTTTAAAATAAGAATCATTTAGAACTGGAAATTACTTAAATTGACATAGATTCAGTAATAAAATCAGGAAGGAATACTTGACTTGAAGCACATCTCTGAGTTCTGGATTGTTCTTCAAGACAGCTTTTGATCAGTTTACTTTTGGTCAAGACAGCATCTTCTGAGCTTTTGGTCTTAAAAGTGCCTGGTTGCAGACTATATGAAAGAGCAACTAGTTAAGGGATCACTGAGTGATGAATTTGGCACAGTATTCCACTTCCCTTCACCTCAAGACTGTGACATGCAAACCCTGCCCGAGTTTCTGATCTGCAGGTTTGCCAGCCCTCACCATTATGTGAGCCAATTTATTACCAAAAAAAAAAAAAAAATGTGTGCGTGCGTGCGTGTGTGTGTGTGTGTGTGTGTGTATTGTATTGGTTTTGTTGTGTAGAGACCTGACTGATACTCATAAACCAAAGTCAGCTATGTTTGTAACTGTCCCTTCACTTTCCAGGGGCCACGATCCGCTGTTATTTTCCTTCCTGTGACATCACAGGCAACACAAGCTCTCACTGAACTAAAGTTTCATGAGCACTTAGGACAACCTAAACCCTCAGATGCTTTCAAACAGAAAACTCATGCAGTTTTTCGAAAATATTTTTTTAAAGTAATAACACCTGGGGAAATGTTCACAAAATTATATAAAATTTCTTAAATCAATAGAAAATCTATAAATACTTGGTGGGCAACATCCAGTGCACTTTAAGAAAAAGTTCCGATTTTTCTTAAACTTCATTCCAGTCAAGTATGATCCCAATTTTGATTTTTTTTTTAAATCAAAAGCAAAACTGAAAAAATGTACGGGCATCATTCATTTCCTTGAGGTGGAATTACATATGGATATTTAAATTTTATTTACAGTGAACATATATTACATATATTATTAGAAAAAATAAAGATTCTGAAAAATAGAAAACATTTTCATATTACACATTTAAAGAAGAATTGGCAATTTTGGATAATGCGGATGAAATTAAGGAAATGTTGAAAACCATTGAGAAGTTGAGAACTCCGGGGTATAGGAATGTCAGTGGATTTGGTAGCATCACAAATCTATGTGTGAGGCACTCAGATGGACCAAGAATACAGGTAAGAGTCTTTACCATCACACAACGGGAGGAAGGTAGAGATTTAGCTTCCTGGAAAAGCCAAGCTCAGAGGTCTGAACGCTGGGCAGTGGAATATGACAGTCTATTAAAAAGTAAGGCCGTTACTGGGGGCCCAGAGTCCTGGTGGATCAGTGCTGGGTCTGTTCATCAGCGCCCACTGGGGCCGCCCCCGCAGTGAAGGGGAAGGATGAAGCAGGGAGTGGCTGAACAAGATGAAAGGACTCGGGAACAAACTGTTATCCAGAGAGACTGAGCCATAGAGAACTAAGAAAAGGAACTCAGCTCTTCTACTGTTTGAATTTTTTTTTAAAAGCAAAACAAAACAAATGTGTGTCATAGTAAGTTAAATTGAAATGAGTTGCATCTGAAAATACAGCTGCAGCAGATGAGAAAGATATTCAGAAATATATTTAAACTTTGAGAAACTTTATTAATCAAATGCCATCTCTTCTGGATGAAAATCCCTTCACCAAATCACGTAAAGGCTTTATGAGTTTTTCAGAAGAAGGGCACCCTGGCAATTTAAGTATTTTTTTGCTGTAAGGCTGAATTCTTTGATGCAACCTCAGTAGCTTTGGAGTGAATCTGAATGCAGTTTTTGGCACAGTTGAGAAAAGTCATGCAGTGTTGAGACGCCAGCCTTCCTCCAAGAAATCATTTGAAAATAACTGATAAAGATGCTTAGGGCTCTGAATTATTGTTAAGTACGGTATTCAAAGAAACTGGTAGTTTGGAACACTTTTCTATAATTCTGTGCTACTGAATTCTGAAATGTCACGTAGCAGTGTAAGAGCAAGATACATTCATTTTTAACAACATGGACAAAATGCATAGATGCAGTCTCCAATCTGAGGCTAAGGAGGTGGCTCCGGGTGCACCAGTTAGGTAATCTTATTGACTGATCTTAGTGCTCATCACCCATGCCGTGGCCTTGAAGGAAGGGAATGACTGCATCAGCCGTTTCAAGGATTTGGCAAAGATATATCAAATGCCAGAGGGAAAAATGGGATAGACACAATGACAGCAAAAGTCCTCATGAGACCAAGGACTGGCCCATGACCAACATAGCATCCCATAGAAAGCAGTGACACACCATTCTAACACAAGAACAAATCGTATGGTTTCTGAAGTTTGGGCTTTTGTAGACTGTTGTTTTTCAGAATTTTCTTGTTGCTTTGTAGCACAATTTGAACTTTAAAACTCCTCTTATATACTGAGTCACTCATTTAGTCGTAGCGGCCAGTGCACACTGTGCTCTTCTGTACCAGGCATCACGGTTTACAGGTGGCGTCCCACCATAGCCCTGTAAGATAGGGGGTTGTGTCCACTCCCGCTTCACAGAGGAGAAGACTGAGTCACAGGGGCTTAACTTGCCTGAGGTTACACAGCTCTTGGGTGACACAACTAGACTTCAAAGACAGGTAGCCCAGCTTGCAAGTCGAGGCCTGTACGCTGTGACCCCCCACACTGCAGCTTCTGTTTCTATCGGGCATCATTAAGGAGGCAGCACTTGGCTTGTTTCTGTAGATGAAGTATGAGACAAGATTTTTTTAAGTTTTGATAAATGAACTGTTTTTCTACTTTCTAAAAGCCCATGTGCATATACACTGAGCGGTTCACCAGGTAGCCTCTAGTGCCACCTGTACTAAAAGTCCCCCAAACAGTGTCTGTCATGAGCCAGTTTCGCATCCTTCCATGTTCATAGACTGGTGAAAGCCCACATCCTGCTCTCATAATACCAGACCCAATGTGCACTGCGCAGATTTGTTTAGGCTGGTTTTTCTGCTTGATGCTACTGGTGACCCTCGAGGAAGATCACTTGGCACCAGTGGCTTTCTTGTGGGTACAGAGGGGCGACGTCCAGCCTTACCAAAGGGGCTCACTGAGCTCTGTCTCCGTCCTCCTGTTGGAGGCTGATTCCTCACTGCCCTGGCTGCCCGGCAGGTGGTCCTGCTGCAGCAAGTGGCTTCTCCCCATCTCCCGTGTTGCTGGAGGCAGGACCAACCAACCATGCCTCCTTTCAAGCCTCTGACCTCACCGCCAGGCCCTCCCCACCTGCCCCTGTGCTCCTTTACTGCTGCTTTACAAATCCCAGGGCCTTACTGGCACCCCCCACTGCACCCCACTGGCTTTCCAGGAGGGGTCTTCCAGGCTCCAGATTGCAGAGAGGCAGGCATTAAAAGTTGCTACTTCAGGCCCTTTCATGAGCTTGATGTCGCTGCTCTTGGGACAGAACTTTCCAGAAATGTAGGGCAACTGACACCCAGTGGTGGAGAAGAGGAGGAGACTGGCCAGTCAGCAACAGGAGACACGAGCAAACAGATGGATTCTCCTCCTTTACCCCTCCCCAAGTGGCTGTGCGCGAACCCAGTGCATCCACACACCCTCCCTGGGGGTGTCCTATGTGTTCTGAGCTGCCGGGATGTTTCTCTGGTAAAGTCTGGATGGCTTGGCACACACGCCTTTGACCTGCTGCCTCTCTCCTCCTACCTCACTCACTCGGTCCCTTCACATCTGCCTCCCTTGAGTGTGTCCTCAGCAAAGGGGTGTGTGCACACGCATGCGTGCATTCAGTTGTGTTCGACTCTGAGACCCCATGGACTGTAGCCCACCAGGCTCCTCTGTCCATGGGATTCTCCGGGCGAGAATACTGGAGTGGGTTGCCATTTCCTTCTCCAGGGGATCTTCCTGACCCAGGGACTGAACCTGGGTCTCCTTCATTGACTCACAGATTCTTTAAGGCTGAGCCACCGGGGAAGTCCAAGCAAAGCTTTTAGCACTTAGGTTTTGCCGTAGGCTGTTTTCTGGGGAAACCAGGCTGAGAGATTCACCATCGACCAGAAACGGAGCACAGTCCTCTTGATTCCCTAAGTGCTTGTGGTTTTGCTAAATGAGTATTATCTCTCTTAATCCTTAAGGACAGCTGTACAGTAGATACCATTTTTCCCCATCACAGTGAGAAGCCGAGGCTCAGTGAGGCTTAAGTAACCCACCCAGGATGGCACCATGAGAAGACGAGAGCTCAGATGCTCACATCAGCACATCTTGCTTCACAGCCAGGACTCCTCCCTCTGCTCCTCACTGTCTCCAGTGGGGATGTGGGAGTGGGGGGCAGGGAGTCTGTGTAGTTTCCATGTGGTAATTCATCACCAGGGTCCTCAGAACCTGTAAGAATGATTCAGTGAAGGACATTATAAATATCCAAGCAGAGCATAAGGCAGCCCTGAAATGACTGACTGGGTGAGCCATCAATAAAAGCAGATGGTTAAACCACCATCACTGGACATTTAGATGACACTTTGTATAGTCATCTCTAGAGGGAATCACATTGATGAACCAGCTTAAAGGTCATGAAAGGAGCTGCTCCAGGGAGGAGACACAAGTTCCAGCAGAGAAGCAAGGGCTCCTCCCCAAGCCCAGCTCAGAGCTCCGTCATGCACAGAATTGCTAGGCCAGGCTCCTCTAGAACATCTGAATCTGCCTCTTCTTTCCACAAAGATCCCTGAGAACAAAGTGTACAAAGATGTAACCAGAAGATTCATCTTGAAACAAAGCAGAGAGGTCCTGACTGCCAGAGACTGAAACGGGATGGATTCCCTGCTCCTGAACAGGGTGTTACTGGCAGAGCCCTATATGTGTCCAGGGATTTGGGCTCAGAACTGCACTTTGGAAATTGGAAAAAGACCAAATTTGGACCCTGAAAACACTGCTCGGCATCTCTCCAGATCATGGGTTAGGAAGTCACTTATGTCCCTCCCGTGGGAAAGAGCTGGTTTTTTGTGTCATTGAAAAGTCAGATTGTTAACAGATCTAATCATTTTATCTTGGTCTGATAAAAGTGTTGATGGGTCGGCCCCTTGAAGAGAGTCGTTAATTTATAGGTGCAAAACAAAATACAAAAAACACGTAGATCTGTGTATTGTGCTGGCCAAAAAGGTCGTTCAGATTTTTCCATAAGATATTATGGAAAAACCCAAATGGCCTTTTTGGCCAACCCAGTATACACAAAGAAAGCATTAATACCACCTGCCTGATACTGAAACTCCTGCCTCTGAACTTGACAAGCATCCCAGAGGCCTCCAGGAGCTCTGCTATGCCACAGTAGAGGTGACACCTCTGAGCATGGCTGGCAGCAGAGGCTGTTCTCAATGAGGTCTTTTCCTTTGGGGCACACAGTTGAAAAGCCAACCCCCCACCTAAAGAATCAGCACTTACTTCTTATTAATAAAACAGCCCTTATCCTCTCATCCCTCAACCCTCCCCCCTCCAAAAAAAACTGCTCAAAGAGCTTAAACCACCATGTCTCAGATTTCAATATCAGTCACCTGGAGGTCTTGATAAAATGAAGTGACATTTTGATTCAGTAGTTCGGAATGGGGCCCAAGATTCTGCATTTCTTCCAGATGAAATGACTTCCAGGATAGGTCGGTGCTTATCTGTGAACAATGCTTCGAGTAGCAAGAATTTAGAAGACCATCCCATTTTCCTTCTGAATATTTTAAAGCTGATTTGGCCCTTAGAAAAATTTGTCCCTTGAAAATGCCTCAGATGCTACCAACAAGCTGTTCTGGGCACCACTGCAGAAATGTTTAAACAGATGGGGCTGAAGTATGAAGCACTGAAAGCATTATGCTAGAGTTGTTCTCTTGGCCACATTTGTTGAGTTCTCAGCACAAGCACAAACTCAGTGCTGACCTAAAGGCTTACTTTCAAAATTACACATAAAAATGGATTTTACTGACACTCCTTGGCTAAATGTGCTTGTCCCTGGGACCACCAGGCTCATTTCATTCAGTCTCAAATTGGTTATTTTCCGTCGGGTAATTTCGATTTTTGTATAGGGTAAGAAGATTTTAATGGCAAAGCACATAAACAGGAGCAGTTTAATTGTGTATTTAAATTCTATGTTTGATGGAACAGAAGTAATACTTGTTATTCTGCCTCTATTTCAGGGTTCTCATTTTCTGCTTGGAGTCATTTTAATGTCAAAAAAAAAAAAAAAAAAAACTAAAATCATTGTGGAAAATGCAACCGGTTCAAACTATGTTAAACTGCCTTAAACAGATGAGGGAAAGGGGTATTAAACTAGGCAGCTTTTTCCAGATGCTTTAGAAATATTTACTATGTACTGCCTTTTACCCCCCAAAGCATAGCTATACATTATCTCTTATAGAAAAATAACTTACTTGGAGAAAAATAAACATGTGGTTTTGTACAAACTATACCAATTCTTAGGTTTATCCCTCACATTCCTTTTTTTTTTTTTTTTATACCTAGGTATTTTATACCTAGGTATATTTTTATTCTTAGGTCTAATATTGAGTCTGTGGCTGAAGGTAATATGTCACTATTTAGAGAATAAAAGGTCCCATTATCTTCATTCAAGTCTTCAGCCACAAAGTTACACATTATTCTCATACAAGATAAGGGTTGGTAGGGGATTAAGGAAGTACACTGAGGATAAAAGCGAAAGAGAACACTTTTACAAGCATATCATCCCGGTTACTGTGAAGGTTACATTTCAGGTTAATTTACAAAAGTAGTGACAGAACCATGATTTCACTAAAAATCAACACATTATACCTTTTAAAAAACCAATTCAACTAACCAGTTCAAACCAACTAAGTCAGGCAAGCATGCAAAATTCTGAGTATAAACAAACGCAAGGACTGGCTGCCCAAACTGGTATTTCCCTCAGAAAGAGATTTTTGAAAATGCTGCACAGAACAAAAGGAATTAGAAGCTTAATTAGCAGACCCATTTCCTCACTTTATATATGAGGCAAGTGGACAGACATTAACTGGTAAAGCTTACTCAGCCAGGTTAAGAATGCACAGAGATCTAATTCCTGGTGCTATCTGCAACTACATGTATCTAAAATACAAGGAGATAAATATCCAGAACACATCAAACCCACTGATTTAAAGAAAACATTTAAAGGGTAGGGGTGAAGTTGTTATTAGAGCAGCACGTTGTACATATTTAAGAGATTAAATGGAAAGAAATAATCTATTTTAGTGCTCAGTTTTGATCAACACAAGTTTCCAGCCAACTTTCTGATGTACAGCAAAATGTATTAGCAAAAAAAAAAAAGTGCATTCTTCAGTTTTCTTCTACACTTTTTTTGGCCTATCTTTCAAAACTGAGAACTGGATATTTTTAATGTAAGTAATGGGATGTTATGAGCTCAATAAAGGACAGAAATGGTAGGGACCTAACAGAAGCAGAAGATATTAAGAAGAGGTGGCAAGAATACACAGAAGAACTGTACAAAAAAGATCTTCATGACCCAGATAATCACGATGGTGTGCTCACTCACCTATAGCCCGACATCCTGGAATGTGAAGTTAAGTGGACCTTAGGAAGCATCACTATGAACAAAGCTAGTGGAGGTGATGGAATTCCAGTTGAGCTCTTTCAAATCCTGAAAGATGATGCTGTGAAAGTGCTGCACTCGATATGCCAGCAAATTTGGAAAACTCAGCAGTGGCCACAGGACTGGAAAAGGTCAGTTTTCATTCCAATCCCAAAGAAAGGCAATGACAAAGAATGCTCAAACTACCACACAATTGCACTCATCTCACACGCTAGTAAAGTAATGCTCAAAATTCTGTAAGCCAGGCTTCAGCAATACATGAACTGTGAACTTCCAGATGTTCAAGCTAGTTTTAGAAAAGGCAGAGGAACCAGAGATCAAATTGCCAACATCCGCTGGATCATCGAAAAAGCAAGAGAGTTCCAGAAAAACATTTATTTCTGCTTTATTGACTATGCCAAAGCCTTTGACTATGTGGATCACAATGAACTGTGGAAAATTCTGAAAGAGATAGAAATACCAGACCACCTGACCTGCCTCTTGAGAGACCTGTATGCAGATCAGGAAGCAACAGAACTGGACATGGAACAACAGACTGGTTCCAAATAGGAAAAGGAGTACGTCAAGGCTGTATATTGTCACCCTGCTTATTTAACTTATATGCAGAGTACATCATGAGAAATGCTGAGCTGGAGGAAGCACAAGCTGGAATCAAGATTGCCGGGAGAAATATCAATAACCTCAGATATGCAGATGACACCACCCTTATGGCAGAAAGTGAAGAAGAACTAAAGAGCTTCTTGATGAAGTGAAAGAGGAGAGTGAAAAAAGTTGGCTTAAAGCTCAACATTCAGAAAACGAAGATCATGGCATCCAGTCCCATCACTTCATGGCAAATAGATGGGGAAACAGTGGAAACAGTGGCTGACTTTATTTTTCTGGGCTCCAAAATCACTGCAGATGGTGATTGCAGCCATGAAATTAAAAGACACTTACTCCTTGGAAGGAAAGTTATGACCAACCTAAACAGCATATTAAAAGGCAGAAACATTACTTTGTCAACAAAGGTCAATCTAGTCAAGGCTATGGTTTTTCCAGTGGTCATATATGGATGTGAGAGTTGGACTATAAAGAAAGCTGAGCACCGAAGAATTGATGCTTTTGAGCTATGGTGTTGGAGAAGACTCTTGAGAGTCCCTTGGACTTCAAGGAGATCCAACCAGTCCATCCTAAAGGAGATCAGTCCTGGCTGTTCATTGGAAGGTCTGATGTTGAAGCTGAAACTCCAATACCTTGGCCATCTCATGCAAAGAGCTGACTCATTGGAAAAGACTCTGATGCTGGGAGGGATTGGGGGCAGGAGGAGAAGGGGACGACAAAGGATAAGGTGGTTTGATGGCATCACCGACTCAGTGGACATGGGTTTGGGTGGACTCCAGGAGTTGGTGATGGACAGGGAGGCCTGGTGTGCTGCGGTTCATGGGGTTGCAAAGAGTCGGACACGACTGAGCAACTGAACTGAACTGAATGGGATGTTATATGTACATTCTAATTACACATTTGAGAAATAAATAAAATGCATATTTCAGTAATTCAGAATGTATTTATAAAATGAAAAGCCGTTTAGCAAAAATACACTTTTCACTGGGAAAAATAACAGACAAATGGATCTACACAAAGTGAAAATTAAGTTTGGGAGACTCCAGTCTGGAGGACAGTCCATAACAGGCTTTATCTGCCCTTCCTCCCCCAGAGCCGTTCATCTTCTGAGTTAAGATTTTAAAAATATGCTTTAATCGAGATCATTATGTCGACATTTGTTTTTTCATCCCACATCATCTTTAGCGAAGCTCTAAGCACTTAAAATTCTCTAATTGTCAGGTACTCAGTGAGAGTCGTCTGGAGCACTGGTGGTGGAAAGGTTTGTTGCAACACTTGCCATGACTGCTGTGGCAGTCCCCACACACAGCCGTTGCTTCTGAGGTGGTGCACACCCTTCTCATATTCACCTTGAGCTAGTCCTTCACCAAGCTGTGTTTCTTCTAGGAAGAATTTCTGAACAGCTTCAGCATCTTTAAAGTCAGGTAGCTCAGAAAGCCCAGCTCTCTCCTTGGCAAACTTCTACTTCTATTTTTCGTTTCTCGTGGCCTGTTCTTGAAGTTGGGGTCACTCGGGGCCCCACATCCGCAGGCAGTGATGGCGCTGTCCCGGCCCCCACCCACCCCACCCCACCCCACCCCACCCCCCGTCTTCGCTCCACCAAGGAGCCGGTCTGTGCAGCGGGGCCCTCGCAAAAAAAGCCTTTCACCACGAGGCCTCGGATCCTGGTGCACAGCTCAGTCCTCACACCTGCCGCGAGGGATGTGCCCCTTAGATTCATTTTGGAAAGCTGCCTACCTCGCTCAAATCTTTACCAGGACATTTTGCTGACAGTCTCCTAGTATTCTTGTCTCTAGATTCTGTCTATTCCAGCGTGTTAGTCGCTTAGTCATGTCCGACTCTTTGCGACCCCCTATACTGGAGCCCACCATGCTCCTCTGTCCTTGGGATTCCCCAGGCGAGAATACTGGAGTGAGTTGCCATGCCCTTCTCCAGGGGATCTTCCCAACCCAGGGATCGAACCCAGGTCTTCTGCATTGCAGACAGATTTTTTTTTTTTTTACCATCCGAGTTAACAGGGAAGTCCAGTAGATGTCTGTTCCCTAACACATTTGCTAAAATAATCACTTTAAGGAGACTAAGATCTTTAGAGTCGTTTATCATATCGGTCTCCTATATCAAGACATTTGCTCAAAATCTGTAGTTCTCAGCCTACTACTCAACACCTTTCCCTAAATAAACTAACAGCAAAAATCTCAGATTTGGGAACCAGTTGGTTCCTCACTAGAGGAAAAAAATAAAGAGCTCTGCATCCCCAAGTTGATCTTAGTTATTTTGTTTAGTCCATACTGACTTGTGCCATTTAACTATGACTTCACCTTTTTTTTTTTAACAGATATAGAACTGTATCTGTTCTTCTTCAGTGAGTTTTGGCAGTTTGTGTCTTCCAAGGAATTGCTCCATTTCATGTAAGTTTTTGAATTTATGTGATTAGAGTTATTCACAGTTTCCCTTGTAATATTTTAATGTATGTTGGGTCTGTAATGGTAACATTCTCTCACTCCTGATATAGTAATATGTTTCTGCTCTCATTTTCTTGATCAGTCTGTTTAGAAGTTTAGCAATTTTAGTGAGCTTTTCTCAGAATCAGCTTCTGGTTTTATTGATTTCACCATTGTTTTGCTATTTTCAATTTTACCTTTCTGCTATTTTCAATGTTATGGTTTTCTGCTCTTACCTTGGTTGTTCAGTCGATAAGTTGTATCTGACTCTTTGTGACCCCATGGACTGCAGCACACCAGGCTTCCCTGTCCTTCACTATCTCCCGGAGTTTGCCCAAACTCATGTCTGTTGAGTCAGTGATGCCATCCAACCATCTCATCCTCTGTCGTTGCCTTCTCCCCCTGCCCTCAATCTTCTCCAGCATCAGTCTTTTCCAGTGAGTCAGCTCGTTGCATCAGGTGACCAAAGTATTGGAGCTTCAGTTTCAATATCAGTCTTTCCGATGAATATTCAGGGTTGATTTCCTTATAGACTGATTTGATCTCCTTGCTCTCCATGGGACTCTCAAGAGTCCCTTGCTCTTATCTTTATTTATTTCTTATAAGTTTGGTTTTTTCTGCTCTTCCTTTCTAATTCCCTGAGATGGAATCAGTATTCATTTGAGGCCTCTTTTTTCCTAATACATGCATTTAATGGCATGTTTTCTTCTAAGCACTACTTTAAGCTTTATGTCGCAAATTTGATATGTTTTATTTTCATTTTCAGTTAATTTAAAATCTTTTCAAATTTCCTTTGATACTTGCTCTTTGACCCATGGATTATTTAGAAATATTTAATTTCTAAGGATTTGGAGATTTCCCAGAAATTTTTCTGTTGTTGATTTCTAGATTAATTCCTGTATGGTCAGAGAATACACTTTGTATGGTTTCCATACTGAATCTTTTAAAACTACGTTAGGGTTGTTTTATGACCCAGCATGTGGTCTGTCCTGCCAAGTGTTCCCGGTGCACTTGAAAAGAATGTGTATTCAGCTGTTCTTCAGTGGAGTGATATTGTTTGGTACTTCTGTGGTCTTGCTGATTTTTTTGTGTCCTTGTTCTATTGCTCAAAGAGGAAACTGAAAGCCTCCAGCTATGACTGTGCATTTATTTCTCCCTGCCATTCTTCCAGTTGTATCTTAATGTTTTTTTGGTTTTGATTTTTCTGTGTGTGCATACATATTAAAGATGATATGTCTTCTCAGTGCATTCACCTTGTCACTATGTAATGAGGCCTCTTTGTTCTTGTAATTTTCCTTGTTCAAATCCACTTTGCCTAGTACGAATAGATATAACCCAGTTTCCTTTTGGTAAGTGTTTGCTTAGTACACATTTTCCCATCCTTTTACTTTTAACCTATCTGTGTTAGGATATTTCAAGTGAGTCTCTTGACCACATATGTCTGAGTCTGAGGCTTTTTATGTTGTTGTTCAATTTAACGATCACTATCTTTTATTTGGTATGCTTAGAGCATTTATATTTAATAGAATTGTTGCTAAGGTGGTCTTTTGGTCTACCATTGTTTTGAGGTGACATGGCACACAGAAATAACCCAGTTATTAGCAGGGTTGAGAACCATTACCCGGGGCAAAGGAAACAGTGGTTCTGCCCGCTAGCATCACTCTCATGTCAGTCATGGTGGTTTAGTCACTAAGTTGTGTCCGACTCTTGTGACCCCATGGACTGTAGCCCGCCAGGCTCCTCTGTCCATGGGATTCTCCAGGCAGGAATACTGGAGTGAGTTGCCATTTCCTTCTCCACGTGTCGGTCATGCTCCTGTATAATTGGTGGGCCTTGTGGGGACCTCCTATGTCTGTTTCACCTCCAGTTTCTGTTGATGAGGCAGGGTGAGTCAGCAGAAGGGAGGGTCTGTGGTCACATACTTTGATCCAACCACACAGACAGGTGCTGGCCTACATTGTCAGGGCATAAATGATGGAATCTCAGTCTATTTCCCCATCTCTTTCTTATCTTTTAATGATTCTTTATTTTTTTTAATTAGGGAAGCAAGAGAACTGGTGTGTGTTCCTCCTTGGCAGTGTTCTATGTAAATTGATTTAAGTATCTCAGTTTGCCAGGTATTGGATCCTTAAACAAGATATTTTATTTTTCTGGGTCTTACTTAGTTTCTTTAGCTAAATGATAGAAATAAGTATATTTATTGCAATTCAACTAGACTTGATAACATCTACAATTACTGCATGTTAACACACTTTTAAGAAGAGATTTGTTTATTTAATAAGCTCTGACGATACTGTTTGCCAGCCATTATTCTAGCAATGTACAAATATGAATTCATTTAATTTTAATAACAATATGATGTGGGTATTATTTTCCTCATTTTTAAAGGTGGAGTAATTTACCCAATGTTACAAAGCCATAAAGGGCAGAGCTGAGGCCAGGGTCTGTGTTCTTAACTGCCATGCACACTGCCTTATATTTGGGATTAGATGTCAAGCTTTAACAGAAAAAGAAATTAATGTCCCTCACTAAAAAGGACAGTCATTTGTATTGAAGCAGCAGCTTGCATTGTGCTAAGTCACTTCAGTCGTGTCCGACTCTTTGTGACCCCCATCGACTGTAGCCCACCAGGCTTCTCTGTCCATGGGGTTTTCCAGGCAAGAATACTGGAGTGGGTTGCCATTTCCTCCTCCAGGGATCTTCCCAACCCAGGGATTGAACCATCGTCTCTTAGTTTTCCTGCATTGGCAGGCAGAACCTAGCACCACCTGCATTATCCAACATTAAATAATACTCATGCCTAGTGATTTTTACTCTCTATGTAACACACAGTATGCAGACACACGTATTGACTGCTGACTTGACACACAATTACTGATCTGTTTGCCAAACTGACAAAACACAGAGAGCAAGTAATGGTCAACCATTTACATTTGGCCTGTGAATATCTAATATGCTTGAGCAAGGTGGAGAGGATTCCCCTTTCTAAATGTCCTTTCCCTCATCCATTTACTAAATCGTCCCTCAGACATTCTGCAAGAGGTCAGTAAGTTTTCTCTGACTTTATCTCATTAAAACTATCATTTCCTGTAGTTCCGAAATCATTTTTCTCTTTTAGTCTTTATGAATCTTTAACTCCTGTTTGTTCGGTGAACTCTCTACTCCAGGTTATACATGCTGTCAGCTCAGGGGTGGCAGATGGGTTTTATCTGGAGGGTCAACTCTGGACAGCTGTGTCTCCCTTGGAGCAATGGATAAAAGAGCTCTGAGCTGGCTCCTGGTTTAATGGAGCATCTTCTGCAGGGGGCCAGGGGAGGCATGGCCACACGGTGACACTTGTTTCCATCCTGTGGCCCAGATTCTTACTCACTACTCTGCGTCTAACCATCAGAGTACAATAATAATCATGAGGGATTCAGACCCCGTTGTTAGCGGATCTTCAGATGCTGAGAAACACGTCTTCACATTTTTAAACTGAAATCCAGCAAAGATAAGAGCCATTAGTGTCAATTTTTGCCTGTCATTCTTAAAAGTCAAACAGGATTCTGCTGCTACTGCTGCTGCTGCTAAGTCGCTTCAGTCGTGTCCGACTCTGTGCAATCCCATAGACAGCAGCCCACCAGGCTCCCCCGTCCCTGGGATTCTCCAGGCAAGAACACTGGAGTGGGTTGCTGTTTCCTTCTCCAATGCATGAAAGTGAAGAGTGAAAGTGAAGTCGCTCAGCCGTGTCCGACTCTTAGCGACCCCATGGACTGCAGCCCACCAGGCTCCTCTGTCCATGGGATTTTCCAGGCCAGAGTACTGGAGTGGGGTGCCATTGCCTTCTCCAAAACAGGATTCTACTCCTTATATTTTATCAGCTGCCAGTGACTGGCCTCTGAAACAAGAGATTCTGAAACAAAGGTCATTAGTGGTCCCTTTGCTCAAAGTTAAGAGGCTGGAGATGATGCAGGTCAAATCAAGGGTTGCAGGGATAGCTGGGAACTAGTGGGGTCTGGGAGTTTAAAATCAGGATCCTAGTCTTTGGTGCACATGGGTTTATCTGTCTATAAAATGTCACGTATTTCTCAAAGATGAGTCATTGGAAATAAGATTCTGTATTTATAGGCTAAATATGGGGAATGTGTGAAATATTAGAATTCTTTTTCCTAAAAGTGACTTAGACAAAGTCAAGTTTTAATGAAGTAAATGACAGTACTAAAAAAGTAATTTATTTGAATTCCTTTAGAGGTACTCAACTTTCTTCCACCAAATGGCCTGCTCCCCGGAAATTTAAGGAGATGGTATATGTGTGAGGAAAATGAAAATCAACAAAAGCTTGGTGGAAGATTGAAGAAACTAAGACAAAGTCAGCCCCTGCTGTGTACATAGAAGTTTGAGGCCCGGTGGGTGGTGATTATTTTGGAATGTGTGCGTGCATGCTAAGTCACTTCAGTTGTGTCCAACTCTTTGCGACCCTATGGACTGTAGCCCACCAGGCTCCTATGTCCAAGGGATTGTCTAGTCAAGAATACTGGAGTGGGTTTACCATGCCCTCCTCATGGAATCTTCCTGACCCAGGGATCTAACCCTCACCTCCTGCATTGCAGGTGTATTCTTTACCCACTGAACCATGTGGGAAGACCTGTCATCTTGGAATACTGCCCCAATTCATGTGCCCTCTGACTCTTTTTCCTCCCTACAAAAGCACAGGAGAGCATGCTCATTCTTTCTGTCTCAGAGACCTGTGGTAGCATCAGATATTCCACTGGTGCTTAAGTTTCTTCTCCCATCCTTGTGTCTGTCACAAGGATTTCAGGCACATAAATATGGTTGACCAGCCTGAGACATCCAGGGAAACCCATGAAAGAAAAAGAAATCACCAAGTGTATAAAAATGTTTCTGCCATTTCAACTTCAAAACATTAGAGACTTGGAATTTAAAGTAGCCCAATGACTTGAAGTATCTATTAGATTTTTTTTTAATAAACACATAAATGAAACTGGATCTTTTATATCTCAGGGGGAAAAAAAGAGTGGATAGAGAACTGTGTCATTTCACAAAGTCACTTTGACTCTCCTCTTTGAAAAGGATGACATTCAATAGGCTCTAAAAGCCTCACATTAGTCACTACTTTCTGAGCTGCTGTTGAATGTGGTCTCTGATTATGTTTCTGGATAGACTCCCATTATTAACAGCTGCCTAGCCGTCCACTGAAATGACAAACGGAGGGCCACATAGTGGGAGAGATGACACTTAGTGCAGCACAGACGGGAGAGGTGACAAAAAAAAAAACCCTCCTCCAGTCAGCTGCAAAGATGCCTCTACACCTGGGAGCAGACAGAGAGCTTTCAAGTTGAAGCACAGGATTATCTTTGGAACTCCGGGAATCAGAATGGAATGGTGACACTTTGGCACCAGATGAATCAAAGTGATTTTAAATTAGTATTAGAAACCTGAGAGTGTAACGCCTGCAATACAATTTGCTACAATAATGCTCCTTCTTATTCATGGATTAAGCTATCGTCTTTATGAAGGTCTGTGGGCATCGCATTCATTGCTACCTCTTTAATTGCAGTCAAACCTAGATTATACTAATGTAAAGTTAAGATGGATGACAGACAACTGTAGGTTAACCTCCCTGGGATTTTTTTTTTTAATACCTATGATTCTTGCTTTCACAGAGATCAGATTTTCTAAGAGCAAAGTTTGAGAAAGAGAAATGTGAAAACCGCTTCTTTGACACAAGTCTTTTAAGACTCCATTCCTAATTAATATGAGCAATAGTGAGTTGAATTGAGAAGTAAATGCAGCATGCTTTCTATGTGTTTTATGACCCCCCCAAAAAGCATTTTTAATACATGAAAGTATCAAGCAGCAGGCCTGTGTGTTTTCTTACTAACTTTTTAGTTTTTGAAATAACTAAGCTTACAATAAGTTGCAAAAATAGAGTTGAATAGAGTTCTGTGAACCCTCTTTCCCCAGTGATGTTACCTTTCATAACTGTAGTGCAACATCAAACTCAGCCCTAACTGGATTAGAGACGTTACTCAGTTTTCCCCAGTTATTACATGAAGCCAGGTGTGTGCATGCAATGCAGGAGGCACTGGAGACCCGAGTTCAATCCCTGGGTGGGGAAGATCCCCTGAAGGAGGAAAAGGCAACCCACTCCAGTGTTCTTGCCTGGATAATCCCATGGACAAAGGAGCCTGGCAGGCTGTGGTCCTTAGGGTTGCAGAGTTGGACACGACTGAAGCGACTGAGTATGCATTAGTGTGCATGTAACTTACGTGGTTTTATGGGCAAGTTCTGCCTGGTGGCTGAGGCGGTAGTAAAGAATCTGCCTGCAATGCAGGAGACCTGGCTTCAATTCCTGGGTCAGGAAGATCCCCAGGAGAAGGGAACTGCAACCCACTCTAGTATCCTTGCCTAGAGAATCCAGTGGACAGAGGAGCCTGGTGGGCTACAATCCATGGGGTCACAAAGAATCGCATATGAATGAGTGACTAACACTTTCACTTTTATGGGCACTTTGTACCACACTTTTGAGAAACAGATTATTTCAATCATATGTTAGAGTGGACCACAGGCAGTGTCAACATTTGTTCAGTTGAAAATTGACTATGAGTTATATATTTGTTTTTTTTTTGATAAATTCTAATATTTATTAAATTACAAAGTCTGTAATCAAAAAAAAAATGTGGATCAAGAGAAACCTCTTAACTACAAGGACTAGACAGCAAAGCCTATGAGAACGCCATGAAGTGTGTTACAAACAAGATTCTGAAACATAAGTTATAAGCTGTTTCCTTTACATTTCCATTTCAGTAACTTTACTGTTAAGTAGTTGTTATTTTAAAACCCCAAATTCACATTTGTTCTCACGTTATTTAAGCTTTCTGTTCATAATGATACCAGACATCTTGTAGGTGCCAAATTTTGGTAATGGTTTTACGTCAATCCATGCAGAAAAATATGAACCAATGAAATAGTCAGATGAGGACCATTAATGCACACATACACACATGCTGGCCAAAAGAACTGAAGGTATTTTAAAAAACTATAAAATAAACAGACCTCAAGAAAACTGCGTTATTACTAAATAGCTCTCAACTATTAACACCCAAGTTCTTTATATTAAATAAATTTCTCAACAGAGATGTGTTAGACATATTAATTACAAGTCTATCCTTCCCATACCCCTTCCCACCCCAACTCCCAAAATGCACTACTTGGGATGAGTATAATATTACATGGGCAAAAATTTACAGATAACCATTTTCATCTTGAGCATGGATCTGAAAACTTTTATTTAAACTTCCGTTACTGTGCACTGTCCATCAGGCCTTCGAGATCTGACACTCACTGTTCCACCCGCTGCCACTGATCGATCAGATACTGTCTGACTTGGATTAGGAACCAGAAGTCTCTGTTGGGTCAAGGAGTGTTGTGCAACAAGCGCAGATACATCCTCACTATCACTACTGGCATCGGATTCAGTTTCTTCAATCGAAGTGTCTGGTGCTGGTACCCTGCCTGAAGATGGTGATTCATGCTCCTCTTCTCCTTCCCCTCTATGACTCCTTTCCGCTATGCTGTCTCCACCAAGTTGTAAATGTGCAAAAGAGTCTTCCAGAGAAGTGCCTGCATCAGGGGATGGTGTGGCGGGGCTTGTTAGCTGACCGTCTACTGACGTCAGGGGCCTCACAGAAGACGACTGAACAGAAGCTCCGCTCTGAGCTGGTACACTGTCCGCTCCGTCAGCAGAGCTCTCTCTCGCCAGATTTACAGTATTAGCATCACAGTCCAGCCTAAGTCCAGCTACTCCCTTCTTTGGTATATCTATTATATCCCGCTTGATCTTCCTGCGACATCCATGTTCGTTTCTCCTATACTGTACCATATTTTCAAGATCGGCAACCTATATATTTGATATAAATATAATTCCGTTTTTGCTATTGAGAATTTATAACAGTAGTGTGTCTTTTAATTTTGTTGGGTTCTTGAGTTTATTTTTATTTTTCCACAGACGTAAACAATATATAATGTCTTTGAAAGACATGCAAATCTATCTTTTATATAGATAGCATATTCAAAAGCAGAGATATTACTTTGCCAACAAAGGTTCATCTAGTCAAGGCTATGGTTTTTCCTGTGGTCATGTATGGATGTGAGAGTTGGACTGTGAAGAAGGCTGAGCACCGAAGAATTGATGCTTTTGAACTGTGGTGTTGGAAAAGACTCTTGAGAGTCCCTTGGACTGCAAGGAGATCCAACCAGTCCATTCTGAAGGAGATCAGCCCTGGGATTTCTTTGGAAGGAATGATGCTAAAGCTGAAACTCTAGTACTTTGGCCACCTCATGTGACGAGTTGACTCATTGGAAAAGACTCTGATGCTGGGAGGGATTGGGAGCAGGAGGAGAAGGGGACGACAGAGGATGAGATGGCTGGATGGCATCACCGACTCGATGGACGTGAGTCTGGGTGAACTCTGGGAGTTGGTGATGGACAGGGAGGCCTGGCGTGCTGCGATTCACGGGGTCGCAAAGAGTCGGACACAACTGAGCGACTGAACTGAACTGACCTGAAACTGAAGTTTCATTCAGCTGAAGCAGGCAGAAGTTTCATCTGGCCTGAAGAAAAGTTCTGTTAGTGAAAGGATTATTCAAGGATAGTTCAAAGATCTCCTTTTGTAGTTTTGTAGTGTAGTCTCAAGTCAGGTATCTGAATCCTTCAGCACTGTTTTTCTTTCTCAAGATGACTTTGGCTGTTCAGGGTCTTTGTGTTTTCATACAAATTTAAAATTTTTAAATTCTAGTTCTGTGAAAAATGCCATTGGTAATTTAATAGGAATTACATTGAATCTGTAGATTGCTTTGGGTAATGTAGTCGTTTTGACAGTATTGATTATTTCAATACAAGAACATGGTATATCTCTCCATCTGTGTATATCATCTTTGATTTCTTTCATCAGCAGCTTATAGTTTCCTGAGTTCAGGTCTTTTGCCTCCTTAGGTTTATTCCTAGGTATTTTATTCTTTTTGATGTGCTGGTAAATGAGATTATTTATTTAATTTCTCTTTCTAATCTTTTGTTGTTAATGTATAGAAATGCAAGTGATTTCTGTGTATTCGTTTTGTATCCTGCAACTTAACCAAATCAGTTGATGAGCTCTAGTAGTTTTCTGATAGCATCTTTAGAATTTTCCATGGATAGTATCATATCATCTGCAAACAATGACAGTTTTACTTCTTTTTCATCTCTTTTTCTTCTCTGATTGCTGTGTCTAGGACTTTTGAAACTGTGTTGAGTAAAAGTGGCAAGAGTGGACATCCTTGGCTTGTTCCTGATCTTAGAGGGAATGGTTTCATTTTTTTTTTTAACAGTATGATACTGGCACAAAAACAGAAATATAGATCAATGGAACAGGATAGACAGTCCAGAGATAAATCTGTGCACCTGTGATCAACTAATCTATTGCAAAGGCAGTAATACACAGTGGAGAAAAGACAGTTTCTTCAATAAGTGATGCTGGAAAACCTGGACAGATATATGTAAAAAAAAATGAAATTAGAATATTCCCTACCATCATACACAAAAATAAGCTAAAAATGGATTAAAGACCGAAATAAAGACCAGATACTGTAAAACTCTTAAAAGAAAACATAGGCAGAACACTCTCTGATACAAACTGAAGCAAGATCTTTTTTGATCCACCTCCTAATGAACATAAAAGCAAAAATAAGCAAATGGGACCTAACTAAAATGTAAAAGCTTTTGTACAGCAAAAGAAACCATAAACAAAGTGAAAAAACCACCCACAGACTGGGAGAAAATATTTGCAAACAAAACAACTGGCAAGGGATTAATCACCAAAATATACAGAAAGCTCATTAGCTTAATATAAAAAAAGCCAAACAGCCCAATCAAAAAATGAGCAGATCTAAATAGACATTTCCTCAAAGAAGATATACAGAAGGCCAAAAAGCACATGAAAAAAAGCTCCACCTCACTAATTTTTCAGTTCAGTTCAGTCACTCAGTCGTGTCCAACTCTTTGCGACCCCAATTGTTAGAGCAATTCAAATTAAAACTACAATGAAGTTATCACCTCACACAGGTCAGAATAGCCATAATCCAAAAATCTACAAACAGTAAATGCTGGAGAGAGTGCGGAGCAAATGTAGGTGCATTCCCACCTACACTGTTGGTGGGAATGTAAATTGGTACAACCACTATAGAGAACAGTGTGGAGGTTCCTTAAAAATCTAAATATAGAACCATCATATGATCCAGCAATCCCACTCCTAGGCATATATCTGAAGAAAACCTTTCAGAAAGATACATGCACCCCAGTGTTCACTGCAACATTGTTTATAGTAAACAGCACATGAAAGCAACCTAAATATTCATCTACAGTGGAACGGATAAAGATGTCATACATATATACAATGTTATACTGCTGCTGCTGCTAAGTCACTTCAGTCGTGTCCGACTGTGTGACCCCATAGACAGCAGCCCACCAGGCTCCCCCATCCCTGGGATTCTTCAGGCAAGAACACTGGAGTGGGTTGTCATTTCCTTCTCCAATGCATGAAAGTGAAAAGTGAAAGTGAAGTCGCTCAGTTGTGTCCGACCCTCAGCTACCCCATGGACTGCAGCCCACCAGGCTCCTCCGTCCATGGGATTCTCCAGGCAGGAGTACTGGAGTGGGGTGCCATTGCAGAATGAATTAATGCCATTTGCAGCAACATGGATGAACCTAGAGGTTATCATACTAAGTGAAGTCAGACGAAGAAAATTATATGATATCACTTATATGTGGAATCTAATAAAAAAGATAAAATGCAGTTATTTACAAACAGAAATGACTCAGAGATCTTGAAGTCAAACTTATGGTTATCAAAGGGAAATGTGGGAGGGAAGTGAAAAGTTAGGAGTTTAACACCACTATATATACACACCACTATATATAAAATACATAACTAACAAGGACCTACTGTGCAGCACAAAGAACTCTACTTAATATTCTGTAATAGCTCATCTCACATGCTAGTAAAGTAACGCTCAAAATTCTCCAAGCCAGGCTTCAGCAATATGTGAACCGTGAACTTCCTGATGTTCAAGCTGGTTTTAGAAAAGGCAGAGGAACCAGAGATCAAATTGCCAACATCTGCTGGATCATAGAAAAAGCAAGAGAGTTCCAGAAAAACATCTATTTCTGCTTTATTGACTATGCCAAAGCCTTTGACTATGTGGATCACAATAAAACTGTGGAAAATTCTTCAAGAGATGGGAACACCAGACCACCTGATCTGCCTCTTGAGAAATCTGTATGCAGGTCAGGAAGCAACAGTTAGAACTGGACATGGAACAACAGACTGGTTCCAAATAGGAAAAGGAGTTCGTCAAGGCTGTATATTGTCACCCTCTTTATTTAACTTATATGCAGAGTACATCATGAGAAACGCTGGACTGAAAGAAACACAAACTGGAATCAAGATTGCCAGGAGAAATATCAATAACCTCAGATATGCAGATGACACCACTCTTGTGGCAGAAAGTGAAGAGGAACTCAAAAGCCTCTTGATGAAAGTGAAAGTGGAGCGTGAAAAAGTTGGCTTAAAGCTCAACATTCAGAAAACGAAGATCATGGCATCCGGTCCCACCACTTCATGGGAAATAGATGGGGAAACAGTGGAAACAGTGGGTGACTTTTTTTTTCTGGGCTCCAAAACCACTACAGATGGTGACTGCAGCCGTGAAATTAAAAGATGCTTACTCCTTGGAAGGAAAGTTACGACCAACCTAGATAGCATATTCAAAAGCAGAGACATTACTTTGCCAACAAAGGTTCATCTAGTCAAGGCTATGGTTTTTCCTGTGGTCATGTATGGATGTGAGAGTTGGACTGTGAAGAAAGCTGAGCGCTGAAGAATTGATGCTTTTGAACTGTGGTGTTGGAGAAGACTCTTGAGAGTCCCTTGAACTGCAAAGAGATCCAACCAGTCCGTTCTGAAGGAGCTCAACCCTGGGATTTCTTTGGAAGGAATGATGCTAAAGCTGAAACTCCAGTACTTTGGCCACCTCATGCGAAGAGTTGACTCATTGGAAAAGACTCTGATGCTGGGAGGGATTGGGAGCAGGAGGAGAAGGGGACGACAGAGGATGAGATGGCTGGATGGCATCACTGACTCGATGGACGTGAGTCTGAGTGAACTCTGGGAGTTGGTGATGTACAGGGAGGCCTGGCGTGCTGCGATTCATGGGGTCACAAAGAGTCGGACACAACTGAGCGACTGATCTGATCTGAATAACCAATATGGGAAAGGAATCTCAAGAAGAATGGATATATGTATATGTATAACTGATTCACTTAGCTGTATATTTGAAACTAACACAACATTTGAATCAGCTATACTTCCATAAAGTTATTTTTTAAAATTTCATTCTGGGAATATGATTTTCAAAACTGAATCACAAAAGAGATCTAAATTTGTTGTAAATCACCCATAAACAAAAATTCTATCCTACAAGCAATAATTCAGACATTTGTTGCAAACTTAAGCAGTGTCCAATACAAGACATCAACACTTGGCTACAATAAACAAGGTAAAAAAATTGGACAGATGGGCACAATGATTGATGGGAGATCAAAGACTGAGACTTATTTTGGAGAGGATCAAAGCCTATGAAAAAGAAAATAGAAATTGCATGACAATAAAAAGACTATCTGGACAGGGTCTGGATGTTGTTAAAGCACATGAATATGCATATACTGAGACTAGAGAAGATTCTGATGATGGTTTTTGTAGTCTGTTCAACCCAAGTGAAACAGCTACCAGCATTATCATTTGCATGTACCAGGCTCACTGGAACTTTCTCCAGTGGACTACCTTCATGTTCCTCATTTGGACGCCAAAAATCAAAAGCTCTTTCAATAAAGTTACAGTAAACTGGAGAGCCACTACAGTTCATACTGTCTAAAACTACCTTGTGCTTAGTTGTTCAGTCATGTCTGACTCTTTGTGACTCCATGGATTGTAGTGCACCAGGCTCAGAGCTCTGTCCATGGAATTCTCCAGGCAAGAAAACTGGAGTGGGTTGCCATTTCCTTCTCCAAAACTATCGTATTTTAAATATAATATTTAATATGCTGGTTAAGAAAACTTCAGTGCTTGTGGCACATATTGGTAGACTGGAACTTTTTTCCTGAAACTCCAG